>NC_135836.1:5027980-5590480 GCF_029677425.1 Wolffia australiana | reverse complement strand
GTTAAACTAGGTGTCTATGACAGTAACCGCACCGACCAATCAAACTTCTACGCAGCAATTTAAAGCAGCTCATTGTCGTTGTAGCTACCTTTTTTTATATTTTTATCCGACCGGTTTCTCTGTCGAAAATTCTCGTTTTTACGCAATGGATGGGAACAGCTCATTCTCGTTTTTACGCAAATTCTCGTTTTTATCCCCCTGCACTTATAAATAGATCAGTACCAGTTGAATCTCCCGCGGCGGCTGAACCAGCCAGTGGGAGCTCTTCTCATTCCTCCCGGTCATGCTACGACTGCTCTCATTCTGTCCTCTCCGGCCGCTGCTCCGGAAGAGAAGGGCGTCGCGGGGGAGGGTCGAAGCCTAGGGCGATGGGGAAGGCGACGAGATGGCTCAAGGGCCTGCTTTTCAGGAGAAAATCTTCCGCCGAAGGCGAAAACCTTAACTCGGCCGAGGAGAAGAAGAAGAAGAAGAAGAAGAGAGGGGGGGAAGGAGACGAGGCCGCGACTCCTCTCTGGGTAGGGATTTCGAGGCCCCGCGCCGGTTCGCTCTCTGGGGAGGACGGAAACAAGCGCGCCATCGCAGTGGCCGCCGCCACCGCGGCCGTCGCCGAGGCCGCCGTCGCCGCGGCGCAAGCGGCGGCGGCGGTGGCGAGGCTCGCCGGCGGTCGCCGGCCGTCCAG
Source organism: Wolffia australiana (assembly GCF_029677425.1). Classification (NCBI taxonomy): domain Eukaryota; kingdom Viridiplantae; phylum Streptophyta; class Magnoliopsida; order Alismatales; family Araceae; genus Wolffia; species Wolffia australiana. The sequence continues at coordinate 5,589,801 of NC_135836.1, read as the reverse complement.
CGCGCACGGCGCCGGACCGAGAGATGAGCGGTGGGCGGCGGTCAAGATCCAGGCGGCATTCCGAGGATACCTGGTGAGCTTTCTTCTCCGTCCTCGGCCTTCCTTTCATTATTATTATTATTAGTATTCTTGGTCTTTTCGTCGTAAACTCGCCCGCTTCTCTTTCGCCTCGGCTTCCTCGTCTCGTTCCCTTTAATCGAGCTGGGTTGCCTCCAACCTCCGGCAAGGGGACGCGCGCCGCTGCCCCCCTCTCGCCGGCACCACCAATAAATTCAATGAATGCTAACTCGGTCGCTCTCTCTCTTATCTCTGTGGATGGTTGCGGAGCGAAGGCGAGGAGGGCTCTGCGGGCGCTGAGAGGGCTGGTCAAGCTGCAGGCGCTGGTGCGGGGCCAGCTCGTCAGGAGGCACGCGGCGGAGATGCTGAGGTGCATGCAGGCGCTGCTACGAGCGCAGGCCCGCACGCGCGCCTCCCCGACGTTCCCCGACGATCGCCGCGCGGCCAAGTCCCCGCCTCCGGTCCAGCATCGCCACCCCGCCTCCGGTCTCTGCGTGGCGCGCGGGGAATCCGGAGAGAGCTGGGCCTGGCTGCCCCGTTACGCGGGGAGGGAGGACGACGAGAGAGAGATAGAAGAGGCGGCGAGGGGGAGGAGGAGCCCCGCTGCGGGCCGCCGCTCGTCCGCGGAGGCGCGCGGGGCGTGGCTGAGCCCGGTGTTCGCGCCGGCGAAGAGCGAGTGCTGCCGGAGCTTCTGCGGGGAGCAGCGCAGCTACATGGCCGACACGGAGTCCTCTCGCGCCAGGCTGCGCTCGCAGAGCGCGCCCAGGCAGCGGCCCGACGCCGACCGCGCCCGCTCGCCCAAGCCCGGCCGCAGAGCCTACGGCGGCGGCTCCGGCCGGCTCGACCGCCTGGGGATGCCGCAGCTTCGACGTTAATCACTTACTATTAATTATTCACTCTCCTCTAACTTGGGTTTCCCCAGGATTTCTCAGTTACATGTAATAAATAATGCCTTGTTTGATTGTGTTAAAGACAAGTGCCTCTACTTAAGAATCGAGTATGTTCCTCAACCGCCGTCACTGCCAACCTTGACTCAACCGCGGTCGATGCAAGTGTCATGGACCTTACCAAGCTATCAAGCACTGTGATGATTTCCACGGCATTATATCAGTAGAGTTCATTTGAATCTATCTTTCCTATCTCATAAACTAAGGGACGCCCGTCCCTATAAATACTCAATGTCTTCTTATGTTCTAGATACGGAAAACTTCATGGTTAATACTGATTATCTTCTCTCTGTGTCTTTTCTCTTCGTTACATCTCTGTTTCAAACAGATTGTGACCGGGGAAGCAGCCCGTGAACTGACCACCGATGGGCTTCCATTCTTTTACCTTGGTATATTCGAGGAAACGGCACTTTCAGTCACATCGCTAGCTCTTGATGACCAGTGATGAGCCTTAGTTCTAGAATTATTCTTAATTTTTTAAAACTGAACAAACAGAATTGCCAAGTTTCCTTCTTACCACTTAAATGAAATAACAGAAATCTCAAATACTCTTATAATATTAATGATGATGATCTCATTACTATTCAAATGGGAAACAGAGATTTGAGATTCTCCTTAAATATCAATTATGATAATTTTATCTTATTTGATGATGATCTCGGAATCTTTATCTTCTACAATCTTTTTCATCATAAATTTAATGAATCGTTAAGTTTCCTTGTTACCATTTAAATGAAATTATCGAGATCTTGAATGCTCCTATAATATCAGTGATGATGATCTCATTGTCTATATACCCCCTCTATGTGGTATTTTGTGTTGACAGATCTTTATAATTATTAGGATTGACGGGCGATGAGAATGATGATATTGATGATGGCCTCAATAATTAAACATCTTAATTTTTAAAAAAATAAACAAACGGAATTTCCCGGCAATTCTAGAGAGAGAGAGAGAGAGAGAGAGAGAGAGAGAGAGAGAGAGAGAGAGAGAGAGAGAGAGAGAGAGAGAGAGTGAGAGAGGGTTTGACCATCCAATACAGATTTGGTCCAATCAGGGCTAGTGGCTCAATCAGGTCCAATAGGTTGACAGTATTGTTTGCCGATATCCTGATATCGGTTGAGGATATCGTGATGGCTACAGAACCAGTATCTGATATCATTATCTGTCCTGCTATTGGTGTCTGTCTTTGGCTAAGGGGTTCAATGACAACATCAGATATAGGTGTCCGATATCAGTTTTTTTGTTATCCAACATATACAATATAAATAAATTATCATTTTATTGTGACACATTTAAATGCATAATTAAACATTGTTAATGATTGTAATCTATCAACAATTGAGATAGACATGTAATGCTTGCACGGGCTGTCGAAAATGCTCTTGATCTACATCTTTCACAACACATGTTCCGTCAAAAACATTGTTACTGATCTTAGTTTTATTATTTTCCTCATGGGACTATGGTTCTTTATAATTTGAAACTGATATCCAGACTTTGGTTGCCAGTTTCGGCCACATCTTGAGCCCCATGATGTATGTGCCCATATCCGATATGGGGTGGATATCTGCTATCCAATATTTAGTATCTGAAAACTTCTTACTTTCATCGGTTATAGGACCACAGACACTCGTTGATAGATTATGTAGATCAAGGGCCAATGAGATTGATAATCAGTCTTTTTGATAGATTGGATTGAATGTCAGAGCCTGTCTAAATGTCCCTATAATTAGCTTAAAATCCCTACTAAGATTGTCCCCATGTTTTGTGCACATCCAAAGAAACTCATATTCTATACCTAAATCCTATATCAGACGCTACTACTGTATTGCATTATCTGATAGTTTTTCACTTTCAGATAGCGATAGTGAGCGCTGATTTATGAAATCTCGATAGAGATATCAAATGTCGCTAGCAAGAATAATATATAATATACATTATCTTTTTATATTATATTGAATAATACGTTTAAATGTATACAATATAATTTAAAAGTATACAACTATATTAATATAGAAAAATGAATGATATGTGTCGTGTTCCAGATTGGTGTGTCTGTAATGGCTGATCGGCTTCTTTGAGTATGGGTGAGTGGCCATGGAAATCAGTCCGATAGAGTGATTGCGATGGTTAGAGGGACGAGGTGAGGGATGAAGAAAGGTAGGTCAGGAGCGCACGATGACCGCTGTTAGGAAAAACTACTGCTTCAGCCCTTGAGTCTACGAGCACAAGATAAATCTCTCGCTAGGAGAACACAAAGAGAGAAAATCTCTTAAAAGGAAGTAATGTATTAAAATGAGTTCTAAAAGGAGACACTGACTAGATACACAAAACTTAAATAATGTAGTTTGACATAAACAAGGATGTTCGTTGAAAAAAATAGACAAAAAATAAAATTATTTAACTAAACGCCAGATTTGGTAGGTCTGCATGAGGTAAATTTGGTACAAGATATGTCGTGGGGGTAAATGTGAGGTCTTTGTCAGGACTACGGCTCCGAAAAAACATGTCAAGAATACGTGGGGTAATGCTTCATCATGCTTTTCCTCTTGGTATTTTTTATACTCATATTTTTATTATTTCTCATTCAATTTCGCAATGCTTTTCCTCAGCCTGCTTTTGACTATTTTCTTCTCGTTTTTTTCTTTTTGCCATTTTATCTTCTTTATCTTGATATACTTTGTTTTGTCTTATTTTTATTCTTAATCTTACTCAGCTGCCTAGTTTTTGGTATTATTTTTTGTTTTGGATGGACACATTCTAGCTCTTTTGCTATTCTTATTCTTTGAAGTTGTCATTGTGGTTGAAATTTATAGTCTATTGGTTCTGTTTTTTCTGTATTCATCATCCCTTCACCTTTTACATTTTCTTTGTGGTTCATTTCATCTCCTTGGGCTTCTTCTTTGACTTTTGATTATTTTTTTGTGGATTATTTTGCATCTTATTTGTCTTCTTCCACTTACGCTTCTTATTTGTCTTCCTCATATTCTTCTTTTACTTCTCATTTTTATTCTTTTTATTTCTTGTTTTCTTTTTCTGATTCTCCTCGTTTTTTCACAATGATTTTCTTGTCAGTCTGATTTTTATTATTTTCATCTTTCTTGGCACATTATTCATTTGTTCTCCTTGATCTGCTTTGTAGTTTCTTAGCTTTTCTCTGATTGTGCATATTTTACTTATTTATTATTTTTATTCTTATATTTTTTTCTTCTTGGAAATATTATTTCATTGCTTCACTTTTTTATGTATTCATCATAACCTTGATCTTCTTCATATTCTTTGTTCTGTACATCATCTTCTTGTGCTTCTTGTATGACATCCTTTTCTTATTTTTATTTGTATTATTTATCTTGATTTTTGGCTTTTATTTCTTATTCATATTCTTCTTGTTCTTGTCCTTTGTATTATTCATATTTCTTGTTTTCTTTGTCTTATTCATATTCTTATTATTCTTATTCAAATTATTGTTATCGCTTTAATACTGTTTCATATACTTTGCCTCTAAGTATACTTTTTATTATCTTCTTCTGTTCTTTCTCTTGTTCTCATATTTATAATTGGTATCTTGATCTGCTTTGTTTTTTTTCTTATTATTATTCTTAATCATGCTCAATCACGTCTTTTTTCCTGGCAGTATTTTTCCTTTCAATTCGGCACATTATAGTTGTTTTCTTTTTTAATTCTTTGTAGTTTTTCAGGTTTTTATTTCTATTACTTTGGTCCTGTTTGACCTACATATTATTTTCGGTTTACTTATTATTCTTGTGCTTCTTCTTTGATGTCTTCTTATTATTTATCTTCAAATTATTTTTAATCATCTTTGGATTCTTATTCTTCTTCATAGTCCCCATTTGTATTTTTTAAATTTCTTGTTTATTTTTCTTATTAATAATCATCTCTTTATTAATATTGTTCTTTTTATTCTAGTTCTGTTTCGTAATGATTTTCCTGTTAGTCTAATTTTGATTATTTTCTTCTTTCTTGGTTTATTATTCATTTTTTCCATCATTTAGTTTTCATGGTATTGATTTGATGTGTCCGAGTGAGAGGATGACCCCAGCGTCACATGTCGACGACATCGTGGACCACACGAGTAGACCACATCCTTGCTTGAGACCACCTCAATACCATGACCCAACAACACAACGTGACATGACCAAGTGAGAGGATGTCACATGCTGATGACGTCGTTCACCACGCAAATGGACAATGCCCCCTCTTGAGACCACATAAATACCATGAGACTACGACAAAACATGTCATGACTGCGTGAGAGGACATCCCTGACATCGCATGTTAACGACATTGTTGACCATGCAGATGGACGAATTCCATGCTTGGGACCACGTCAATACTGTGAGACAACGACATGACGTGATGTGAACAATTAAGAGGATCTTGGTTTCTTGGTTTTGTATGGCCACAACTAACACTTCATAGTTGTCAATACCTGAATACTTTCTACATTCATATTGTGTATGTTGTATTTGATGACAACTTGGCTAGTGGAGAACAATTTCTCTGCGGTTGTATGAGACATGCCAATGACGTTGTCGACCACACGAATGAATGGTGTTCCCACTTGAGACCATACTAGAACCGGGAGATGATTGGTCTTGATTGAGTGAGAGGACACCGTCGATGTCACATGCTGACGACGTTGTCAGCCACGTGGATGGACGACATCCTCGCTTGAGACCACATCAATATTGTGAGATGACGAGACGTGACCAAAAGTTGAACCATCAATATTGTGGTAGATGAATAATTTAAACCATCTAATTAATGATAGTGCAAATGATGACTAAAAGTTTGTTTCATGTGTTAAAAGGGTCATTGTATTTTTCTATCTCCAAGTTTATTAGTGAAACATTCCTTCACAATTGGCCAATCCCGTTCTTCTTTGTGGTACCCTTGCTTCGTGCTCCCTCGCAACACTATACGGGCTTTGCAAATCTGCAAGATTAAGATACATTAGTAATCTTAAAAGGGATGAAATCAGTTTAGAAAGAACTGGTTGTGGTAGTTTACCATGATAATAGTAGTTGTCATCTCATAAATCTTTGTTATTGTTAGGGTTCCGCTGCATGCCTCTTGGTTTTGTATGGCCACAACTAACACTTCATCGTTGTCAATACCTTAATACTTTCTGCATTCAGATTGTGTCTATTGTATGTGACGACAACCCGACCAGTGGAGAGCACTCTCTCTATTAAGGTGGAGGTTAGCAAAATTGACAAAAAACTCTTTGGCTATCTTCGCCAATTGAGGGAATTCTTGTTCCCAGTTTCCTTCCATCAAGAGAGTGTATCTGTCATAAGATAGACAAAAGCAGAAGTGTAGTCACGCAAATCATTTGTAGAGGCTGCTGACCCATGATTTAAATTTTGCATCATGTAGAGCTTCAATCATTACAAAGAATATCAATCGAGATGCTTGGCGTCGGTTTTGCCTTTGTTCTACCAATTTGACACATACTTTTTGTTTCTCATTGGACCATTGTTTGAAGTGTACGATGCACATAAATCATGACAAAGGACTGTCAAAAATGGATCCGTAGATGCTAATTTCCTTGAAGGGTGCATCATGTTTGCAACATTTATGACTATATTGTGCTTTAGCATAAATCTATACTTAGACAACTTTATCGCCATGTACACTACTATCCTGGTGGATGAGTTTGTGGCCTCAGCAAGTGGCTTCAAAAATTTTATGAAATCAGTAATCATATCCCACTCATCATTAGTAATGTGGAGGTTTCATTATTGCGGATCGAGGAAGAGGGCCATGGTGAGCAAGGCCTACTTCTTCTCCACTGCTACTTCCAACATGTTGTGGGTGGAATTCCACCTTATCAGCATCTTAAGGGGAAATTTTTTGCTGTTACGAAACTCATGTTAAGATATATCTCCTGATATATCTTGGATCTGTTGGTACACCCCCATTTGATGGTTATCAACTCTCTAACTCGTGACAAAACCTGCCCAACAGAGAAAGAACTAGCTTTTGTACCACATGACTCCCTCATTTGATCAATCTCTTGAGTCATCTCAGTAGTTTATGTTGGATTATTGAGTCCTTGATATGGATGAATAAATTAAAATATTCCGCAGCGGAAGACTTGAATGGAATCGAATGACATCGATAAAATCATGCAACGAAGTACCTTTGCACAGATCGCATCCATGATTTCTTGGATCCTGGAGTGAGACAAGTCAAGCTGCTCAAGTGTGCAGCCTCTAGATGTATCCACGCGATCCTCGGCAAGTTGAGTCTCCTCCTTGTTGACAAGCCCCATTCTACGTACATCGTCGTCGTTATGCCTTTCCAATTGCATCGCGCATGGAGAGGGGTGTGGGAAGAGTTGAGAAGAAGGGAAAGTCCCCTAAAGAATTCAGGCTTGGGTGAATTTCCTTCAAGGCCTTCCCCTATTTATAATAAGTGGGATTTTTTTATAAAAACCCTAAAACTTAAGTATATCTCCCGGCGTCCAAAAAACCATTTGTGTGTGACCCTCTTGGCCCATGTATCAGTCTAGTTAACGACTCTAGTGGCCCAATAACCTTTATTGGCCTTCCAAATTAATTAACTATATCATCATATAGATCAATTTAACCCAATCGATAGGTCGAGTCTCCAACACGTGGGGTTCCAAGCTGCACCTTGTGTTCTAGAAGATACAAAAGGGTGTGTATCAACTCACTTCATGGAACCTATTTGTCATCGATTACCATGTATGTATAGTCCCTCATCCACTTGATGCTCCTTGGATGACTTAGGGTATGGTCAACTGTCAAACCCTAATCATTTATCCGAGTTAGTAATGATGCATTCAGAAATCAAGAGAGAACTCTTCTCCAATATTTCACCGTGTTGGCCAAGGACTTCATCGTATCATCTTCTTTGAGCTGTCACATCTTATACCGAGGGTGGATGATCCCATCTTGACCACTCAATTGTCTTCGTGAACTTCTTGATGTACCCAAACTAAGACCGTTTAGAATCCCATGATTAGAGACTCGTTGGCCATAGTCAAAGTACAACCGTTTGTCCACAAGACGTCTTTGGTGTCTCAGGCCTAAGGACCACTTACACAACCGTGACGTGTATCGACTTGATTGACAGTTTGGTATAATACTATGTAGATATTCGTACGGATAAATTCAGTGAACTCTTTCCATTAAAGAGCATCCACTATCTATCCTTAGTGTCTCTACACTAATGGCTACATGACCCGTCATACTAATCATATGAGTGAGGCTAGATAGTGCTATTCTATGTGGATACTTTGATGTCCTTCTCGCGTATCCTTCAAATAGGAATATTTAGAACATATGCTTAAACACTAGTGATCTCCGTATTACAATCTCATCATAATTCACTAAGTCTTATCATGTATTCATGGACTTCATTATAAGCATCACACGTGCACTATAATGAATATGCGGTACCAATAAAAATCAAACAAGATGTGGAATGTCGGATTGGCTTGCCGACCACATATATTTCCATCAGTGTCTTCCTATAGGAAGGCCTATTCTTGAATCTGAAGCTTTAATAGCCAGCTAGGATGACTAGGTTAATGATGTAGTCAAAATCCATTAATTGCAGCGATGTGAAACACAAAATCCATTATACTACATAAAAAATCACTTAAGTATTGGTACACAATATACCAACTTCACTTGAATTCTTCGAGCATTGAAATGACAAGTTCACTCATTTTCTCACCAGAATAGTCATGGGCTCATTCCCTAATAGACTACACCTGGTTCCTCAACTTCCACTCATCATCAATCTAATGTATAGTGATATCAACATTGGCAAAATTGGCAAGTTCCTGAGCAAACTTTATCTTCCTTTCATGATATGATGCCGTAGGTAACTCCATCACTAATCTCGAGATTGGAATATGCATGCCAAACTATGCACAAAACTGAGACCTGATAAGGAGGAAGAAGATTGAGTTGTTGATGATTTTGAGAGAAGATCCTGAATAATCTCTAGAAAAAAAATCACACTCGAACCTAACCCAGAAGACTATGTACCCCCTATTCTTTTCCCCGAGCTTTGAAATCCTCTATAGTTCCTCCTAGTGATAGTCACTTGCTTATAATTTTTAAGGAAGCCACTATCACTATTCCTTGTGGAGTTGAAATACAAAATATTCCTTCATACTCAAGTTTTTTAAAAATCATTGCACTCCATCTAGGAAGCAAAAGACGACTCAATTATTTGGGAGTATTAGTTATACTCTATTAAATCGAATTCCTAGGAAGAAAAAGGCCCAAAAGCTGTTGGGTTCTATACCTTGGTTCGTCCATGGAAAATACGATTCCATGGATGCAGAAGCTTTGTAATCGATTATCAATTGATCATTAAAACAAACATCGAATGTACCTTGTGGGGAACTTGTACCACCCTTGACTTTTCTGCCTTAAGACCATTTTGAAGCCGTTCAGGCATCTGACCTCTAGAAGTATCCATGCAATCTCCATGTCTTCTTCTTCAACTCTTCTTGAAAATCTAGAAGATCTTCACACTACGAAGACACTCTTCTGAGTGGAGAAGAGAGTGGAGAAAGGGATGGGCTCTCAAATCTAGCTTGCATGGGTGCTCGAAAGGAGTGCCCCTTCCCTATTTATATTTTACTTAATTTTTTCTTAATAACTCTACTTTATATATCCAGTAATGCCCTTATGACCTTGTGCGTGTGATCCTCTAGGCCCATGTATCATTTTAGTTAATAACTTTAATGGCCCAATAACATTTATTAACTATATCAACATATAGATTAATTAAATAATGATTGATTTAACCCAATCGATAGGTTAAGTTTCCAGCCCATGGGGTGCTTAGCTACACCTCGTGCCCTAGAAGATATCAAGTAGTGTTGAACTCTCTCAAGGAACCTATACTGCCATTGGTTACCGTAATTGCGTAATCTATCTTTCTCGCGAGACTCTCAAACGACTAGGGTATGGTTTGTCGTCAAACCCTAACCCGTCACTCGATTAGTATTGATGCATCATGGGGATCATTCGAGAACTCCTCCAATATTCTCACTACCTAGGCCATGAATTTTCTGCATTGTCTTCCTTGAATTATTCTCTTCTTATACCAAGGGTGGATGATCCCGTGTTGACCACTCAATCATCTCTATGAGCTTCTTAATACATCCGAGCTATGACTTCTTTGAATTCCATGATTAGAGACTCATAAGTCATAGTCAAAATGTAGTTGTCCATTCACAAGATGTCATTGTTGTCTCAGGTCAGTGGATCACTTATACAACCCTAATATGGATCAACCTAATTGATTTCTAGGTATACTAGCATTCAGGGAATCGTGCGGATCAATTTAGTGAAATCTTTCCCCAAAGAGCACCTACTATCTGTCCGTAGTGTTGCCACACTAGTAGCCATAGGATAAGTTATACTTATCATATAAGTAGGATCAACTAGTGCTCTTCTGTTTGGATAATTCGATGTCTGTCTCGACTATGCATCAAATATGAATATTTAGAATACGCTTGGAGAGCATCAAACCATCTAGAAAAGCCCAAAAGGCGCCTAAATCCTCATATGATAGAAGTGGTTAAATATAAAACTATTAAATCGTTGAAAGCTGGTTTTATTTATGCAATTTCTGACATCCCATAGGTGAGCCATGTTCATGTTGTGCCTAAGAAATCTGGAATAACTGTGTAGATGAAAGAACAGGGAGAAGAACTTCAAACTAGACTTCCCATAGGATGGAGAGTTTGCATAGATTAAAGAAAATTTAATTTACCTACCAAGAAAGGCTGCTATCCTCTTCCATTTATTGATCAAATTTTAGAAAAGCTTCCAAGGTAAGAATACTTTTGTTCTCTTGATGGTTATTCAGGTTATGAACAAATTGCTATACATGAACATGATTAGGAAAAAAACTACATTTACTTGCCCTATAGGAACTTTTACTTTTAGGAGGATGCCTTTTGGCTTGTGTAATGTACTAGTCACCTTTCAAAGATGCATGAGTGCCATATTCTTTGAATTAGTGGGAGATTTTTTTAGTGAAATTTATGGATGACTTCTCAGTTTTTGGTTCTTCATTTGATATATGTTTGTCTAACTTATCTGAGGTGTTGCAGATATGCGTGAAGAACAAGCTGGTCTTAAGTTGAGAGAACTCCCATTTCATGTTCAAGAGCGGATAGTGCGGGGCCATCAAGTCAACCAATGTGGGCTGGAGGTAGACAAGACCAAAATCGAAGAGATCAAGGGACTTCCTCCTCTCACAAAACTCAAGCAACTTAGATGTTTCCTTGGCCATGCAGGCTTCTATAGGAGATTCATCAAGGACCTTGCTAAAATCTCCAAATACTTAACTAGTTTACTTTCAAAATATTTTGATTTTATTTTTTGTTCTTAAGCTAAACTGCCTTTTTGCAGATCAAAGAACCTATGATCCAAGCTCCAAATCTACGGGCCCCTAATTGGAATGAACCATTTGAACTAATGTGTGACACTTTTGATTTTGTCTTGGGGGCAATTTTTGAACAAGGGTTGAAAAGAAGCCACATCTACTATGGTAGCAAGACCTTGAGAGAAGCACAAGACAACTACTCTACCACGGAAAAGAAATTGTTAGCAGTTATTTTTTAAAAAATTTCAATAAAAGGAATTGTTTTTTTCTGATCATGTAGCTTTGAAATTTTTGCCAATAAAAAAGGAAGCTAAACCTAGACTCATGAGATGGATTTTATTAATGCAGGAATTTTTTATCTAAAAAATAAAGATAGACGTGGATGTGATAATCGTGTAGACAATATTGTCAATTATTTTGTTTCAGGTGAAGCACCAGATGATTGGGATGTTAATGCTAGAAAGAGGTTCTATAAATCAATAAGCATTATTTCAGGGAAGAAACTGAATTATTTCATCAAAGGATTGACCATATACTTTGGAGATGTGTACCCTAAGAAGAAAAATGGAAGATTTTAGAATCTTGCCATTCTTCTCCATATGGGGGACATTATTCTCCTAATATTACTGATGGCAGACGTCATCGGGACGTCGTCCGATCGTCACCGAGTATGATGGCTCGGTGTCGATGAAAGATGGAAGTATCGGACTACAGCAGTGGCATTCTCGGACAGTGAATCCTAACGGTAGAGAACTTACGATGAGATGCAAGATGCGACAAACTATGGTATGTGCAAGTGCCGACTAGCGGTGAATTTCGACTCCTGGAAATCGACGGAGTCACCCCGTGGTAGTAGGTTGGACCTCCCGAACCTCGTCCTAGAAGATGAGGACGTTACGGTGCCAAAAGAAGCAACTCCGCCGGGTTTTGCTCTCACGGGACGGGCAAGCCTAACTCATACCAAACAAGTAAAGACGCTCTTGTTTTATCGTAATGATTTGCTCAGCCTGTCCCACTCACCTACGTCTAATCCGAGTGTGGTGGAGGCAATACGAAAGTGCACTGTAAGAAATAAGAGACGGGCAAGTGAAAGAAGACGTACCTTGTCCGCACCTGCGAATCAATTCTCCACTGCTTCGTATGTCCGGGTTGCTCACGTTCAATGGCGGTGCCGAGAGATTGTTTGTGGGGCCAGCGAGGCGTGACAGCCGCAGGGTTGGATCAGATGAACAGGGGTCGAAGGAGACAACAGCTCGAGCAGGTTCTCCCAGTTGAGGAGGGGAATCGGTCCAACGAGATCTACTCGTATGAGGCTTGGGTCAAAAGGGAGCCGATGGTCATAGAGGAAAGGGGGTAGGACCCCGATGGATTGACTCCGGATGCGGCGATGTAGCGACTACGCCGGAGGGGCGGGAAGAAAAGGGCGACAGGATCGACGCCCTTGGTTCGATCACCCTAGGTGCATGGAGTCACCCCCCTCCCCCCCCCCAATCGATCGATCCAAGTTGCGGTCAGCGCGACCCTCGGTCAACGCTGATGCCGACACGCGGCATGCCGGTTGGCGGAGGCTCACGGGAGGCCGCGAGCCTCGTCCAATGGCGTCGTAGATCATACGGGAGGGTTGTCCGGCGTCCTCTAGAAAGTCCCACACGGTCGAGGGGGGCGTTCGCGCGCACCCTGACTGCAATTCGCTGTTGGCAGGCGATGCGAGGAGGTCGACGTCCCACAATAGCCGCAGCATTGCACCGGCGGGTGGAGGGGTGGTCGAGCACCGTCAAAGAATGCAGAGGAGTGGGAGGGGCGGCGTTCGATGATGTATGTCCAGCCTTGGCCCCTTCTTCCTCCATAGGTCTCTCCTTCCTCTGCTCAACCTTCTCTTCTTCCCTTCGTCTTCTTCTTCAGGACGGGACCTGCTCTTCTCAACAAGACAATTCATTGAAAGAAAACAACAAGTCCAGAAAATTAGGGCACCCATCCTTCTCCTTTTATAGGGGAGGTTAGGACTGGGGCCCTAACAACAACAAGGATAATAAGAAGGCTAAGGCCCATCTAAGGGGAAAAGAAAGGGGGAGGGGAGGGGAAGGTCCTTATGAATGGACTTCCCCTCTTACAATGACGACGATATGAAAGACAAAGAACAGAACAACAATATAAAAGATGAACGCTGACATTGAGAAACGCTGTAAAACATGGATAAGAACTCGGATGACGATGAGATGCCCCTTATCCTGGATATTTGAATCCGGGTGTTCGCGCCGTCGCCTTGGCTTGCCGTGCAGGCTGATCACAAGTCAGCGGCATTGTCGTTGGCGACGGCGTCATCTTCGAAGACATTCCTTGGGGCTCGGGCTGTGCCGCGCCATCAATTACAGCTTCCAAGGTGAATTGGGATGGGAAGGTGGCAGGGATGAGATTCAGGTAGACATGAATTCAGTCGTTGAGAATGGATTCGCCCTTACATCCTGTCCCATTCCTCCATCCTTGTATCCTTATAAGCCATCAGTGGGTTAGTCTAGATTTACTAACATCCTTTTGTCCATTTGGTCATTCTCGTGAGGCCTTCAGATAGAAACGAAACTGATGTAGGACAACTAAGGGAGATGGGAATGACGACGACGGGTGGAAGATGCAGGACGACTAGGGGAGAGACGACTAGGGAGACGGGTATGTCAATGATGGTGGAGAATGCAGGATGGGTTTGGGTAGAGGGATTAAACAGACTGAAAAATTCACACGATCGAATTCAAAAACCTAAAATGGATGAAATAATGGTGGTGCAGCCCCGTTCCTCGTCGAGGGTGGGAGTATTGTCTTCAACCATCGCGACGATGCCAAAGCACCAAATCCAATACTCGAATTCACGTTCGCCTGAAATCTCACAAAAGGAAGAATTTTAAGGAAAGAAAGAGATATTCAAATCAAATATGACGGCGGTGGAAGAATCCTCGCGTAACACTAGATGAAGAACACTCGACACCAAAGATCTCAGGCGTACCTCGGCACCGGAGTGCGTGATGAGGTTGCGGGAAATTCAGGTCGAGACGTCAAGGGGGAGTCGCCCCCTTGTGGTGTTCGGGCCGCGCCCCGAAAACTAAATGGTATGCACCGCGTCAAGTAGCTTCAAGGACGTCCGGAAGCGCGGCAAGTAGCTTCGAGGGCGTCCGAAAGCGCGGGCAGCCGGGCGCGCGGCGTGCACTGGCGGCTGGGCATGTGGCGTGTGCGGGCGACCAGGCGCGTGGCGTGCGCGGGCGCTAGGCGCGGGTGGCCCTGAGTGGGGTGGCCGGTGCTGGGCGCTGGGCGCGGGTGGCCCTGAGAGGGGCGATCGGCGTAGGGCGACTGGCACTAGCGGCCCTAAGTGGGGTGGCCGGCGCTGGGCGCTAGGCGCGGGCAGCCTTGAGGGGGGCAGCCTGCGCTGGACGCTTGGCGCGGGCGGCCTGAGAGGGGCGGCCGACGTTGGGCGTCTTGGTGCTGGCGGGAGAGAGAGAAGGAAAGAAAGAGAGAGAGAAAGGAGAGAGAAAGGAAGGAAAAGAAAAAGAAAGGAAGAGAGAAAGGAGGGTGGGTGGTAACCTGCGGTGGCGACGAGGGCGGCGATGGCGGCGGCGATCTGAGGAGAAGGGGAGGCTAGGGCAAGTCCTCCAAGAAGAGTTAACAAAAACTCAATTCCTGAATTATGACTTGCCTAACTGTTTCTTGAAACATTGGCCTATACATATAGGCCTTGGAGGAAAGAGAAAATACAGTTAAAGAAATAAAAATAAAGACGAGCGACGCGACGAGTGACGTGGTTTCGTGTCACGTCAGGGGGCAGTTCTGGATCTGCCTTTGGCGACGTGTCAGGACTCGTGAAGGGGCGTGCGTGGGTGAAGAGGTGCCTGATGCTGGCATGTTGATCCGGTGACAATGGCGGCATGTCTTCAGCGGTCGTGTTGACTTTAGATGATGGTGGTGACACATCCGGTGTCGATGCATTGACGTCGTCGCCACCAGTAACACAACTATAGTGCACGATCATCCACGACCGGGACGCTGGAAGGTTCGAGCTGGTTTTCATCATGTTCCATGTCCTAATTTTTTGGGATCATCCCAAACAGTCCTTTCACAAATCCATCACATCCAAATTGTACCATCCAGGATCCATCCGGCCCAGAACCATCCTGTTGGGAAATGGGCGCAACCCTAGCGTCTTGATTCAAAATCGGCGTGAAATAGATGATCAAATTCGTAGAAATTTTAAAATTGATTAAAAAAAAACATAAAATAACCGTCCAGTCCTGATTCCATAGGACAGGCCAGGCGAAACAAAACCTGTCTCGTCCTCAGTCCAACCTTTGTGACTTAGGGGGGACGGTTTTTTATCCCAGGGAGGAAAAAATCGTCTCGTCCGCGTCCGTGCACTATATTATGAGGCAGAAGTCCCGTTTCGTCTCGTCCGCATCCATGCACTATATTATGTGACGGTAGTCCTGTTTCGTCTCATTCGCATCCGTGCACTATATTATGTGACAGTAGTCCCATTTCGTCTTGTCCGCATCTGTGCAGTATATTATGTGACGGTAGTCCCGTTTCGTCTCGTCCGCATCCGTGCACTATATTATGTGACGGTAGTCCCATTTCGTCTCGTCCACATCCATGCACTATATTATGTGACAGTAGTCATGTTTCGTCTCGTCCACCTCCGTGCACTATATTATGTGACGGTAGTCCCATTTCATCTCGTCAGCATCCATACATTATATTATGTGACGGTAGTCCCGTTTCGTCTCGTCCGCATCCATGCACTATATTATGTGACGGTAGTCCCATTTCGTCTCGTCCACATCCATGCACTATATTATGTGACGGTAGTCCTGTTTCGTCTCGTCCACCTCCGTGCACTATATTATGTGACGGTAGTCACATTTCATCTCGTCCGCGTCCATGCATTATATTATGTGACAGTAGTCCCGTTTCGTCTCGTCCGCATCCGTGCACTATAGAATGTGACGGTAGTCCTGTTTTGTCTCGTCCATCCCTGCATTCCGTTGTCCGTCATCCGTCCCAACCTTTGGCGCCGGCGGGAATCCCCTTGCAGTCTCCTATTTAAATGGGCAAAATTTATCCAAAACATTATCCCCTGATCGAAATTCTCGACCCAGTTCTGGCTCAATTTCATAGTATTCTGGTGCGAATCTTCAAACAGGGGAGCAATTATCAACAGAAATTTCTTTCATCGACTACCCAAATCATGTCGATTTTCCGTTGATCGCGCATATTTGATATAATTCATCATCCGATTGTCGCGGTTAGTCCAATTCGTCATGCTGCAATCGGTAGCTGTGCACTGGACATCACTTCGCGTGGCAGCTCCGAGCTATGGAGGTAACCGTTTAAGTCTCAGAATCCGAGCAAGTGGCAGCTCGCAACTCCTGCTCGGAGGCGGAAGCTGGCCGCCTCCTTCTTCGAGGGAATCCGTCCTCCGAGACAGCCTTAGGGTTCTCGAATGGGACAAGATTTGCGATGCCGTCGCAGCTTTCGCTGGCACAGCTCCTGGCCGGGACGCCACCAAGGTTTTTAAACCCCGATCCGTCAGTTTTTTTTTTTCTGTTTTGATGAAGAGAACTATCGCCCGTTCAATTTAACTAAATTTTGGTAGAATCAAGGGCTGTATGTGCCGTGATGACAAATTCTGAGAACTTTAAGTTAAGAAGTTTTGATTTCATCATGATTCAGAGAAAAGATGAAAAAAACGAAAATTGAAGTCGATGATTCTCAGGAATCGCTGTGGAGGCTGGACTTGAGATACGAGGACAGTCAGACGCTTCTGACCGAGACAGCGGCGGCGGTGGAGATGATCAAATATGGAGCTTCGGGGACCGAATTCAGCGGCATTGACATTGTTCTGGTGAGTCTGCTCTTCCCTTTAGGTCTACAAACAGGGGATAAGCGTAGAAAAAGTAGATATGATTCACCAAAATCGTAAATGAGCGAAAAATTTATAATGAATCTCTCAATTTTTCCTTGATAACTGTTACCATTTTTGGAGGTTGAAGCAACTAGCTGCAACCTTTTTTCCCACTGCCGTGGAAGTTTTTATCAGACCATATCAATGATTTATTTTACTCTCCGTGTATCTTGTTCTCATACGTTCAATCCCTTTGCTCATTTGGATGGTTCTGGAGAAATTTACATAAATCCCCCGAGAAGCGAACATCAGATGAGCTATCAAAATGGAAACCATTTTCTTAAAATGGCTTAGTAAATTATTACTGTTTCTGTCTTTTTGTATTTTGATTTATCGGCTCTGGTCTGTTGATACAAACCTATCACGGTAACAATTCAGATGGATAAATCACGCAAATTTCGTATCAAGAAGGCCACTTTACTGTTCAAGAGAGCCCATGATCAATGGTTGGTGAAGGTTGATGCAGTTTTAGCTAAGAGCGACGACCTCAGACAGGAGGGCAAGCCTTCTCGTCACAGTTGGACCAGCGACAGACTAGACCTCCATGAGAGTCTTTTAGAGTATCACACTGAAGAGGAGAGGGAAGAACACAAATTGTCTATTCCATGGGCAAACGCCCTAGCTTTATACAATACAGTTGGGTTCACTAGTCAATCATGAGGCCCGTTAGGTTTGCAACAGTAAAAACAACATGACTATGAGCTTGAAGGGTGAGGCCAGGATACAAGCAACATGCAAAGGTTGAATTATGTTTGTGAGCGCCACCAAGCTCAAACCCTATGCTAATCACAGCCTGGACTACAAAAGCCACATCTTCAATCCTCATGGCCACCACCCTGTAAGGTGGGTCACCTCAATTGGAGTGATTCTGATATGGCCAAAGTGTATCAAGAAAATATCCTCCTTGTAACAATCAAGAAACATTTGAATTCTGCAATATAGATGGAGCGATCCGATCAACGAGAGATAATTCACGTACCAGTAACCCAAAATATAGTAGGAAACCAGAGATACAGGGATACACCAGGGGAAATTTTGATAGAGCTTCCTCCTCTGGTTCGACAGGATCGCTCCTGCTGCTACAGCCTCGTTGGCATTGCAACTACCTTTCTTGAAAAGGACTTCCAGAAAAGAAGATCTCTTTGTTATGTAACCCCCCGTCCCCCCCCCCGCCACCCTTCAGTTACTTAAAGGGGTTCTCCACTCTAGTCAATGCTGCATGGCTAACCACCGTTGACCATTCTTCCTTTTGTTCCTTCTTTGATAATGTCTTGAATAAAATGAATCAGATTGGTGGCCAGAGAAATTGTCTCATCAGGAGCCTCAATAGAGATTGCAGTTGGAGTTAATCATTGAACAATTTCAGGTAATGAATGTGTTAAGACCACTATCCAGAAATATCAACGTCAGCAAGGGCCCAGACGACCCCCTGTCTTTCCGGCCCACGAAGGGGGGTCCGAACAGGCCCAAACCCACTAAGGGTTATGACTCACGGAGCCTCATGAGTCATAAGGGAAGGGGGGCCGAGGAAGAGAAGCAGACAAGAACCCTGGTAAGCCTTCTCCCTCCCCTACTCTCCTTCTTCCCTCTCATGCCACCCTAACCCTTTCCCTTCCTCGCTTTTCCCTGGAGCTCCTGGCGGACGAATCTGCAAGGAGACTTCCCCCGCTCCTTTTCTCTCTGGCGTCTCACTCTCTCGCCACGCCCTATCCTATCCGTCCTCTTCTCTCGAACATCAGTTTTTCCCTACTGTTTCACGGAGAACACTTGTTGCAAATTTGGAATTCTATTGAATATTGTGCGAGCCGACGAGGAGCTTATCAGAATGCTCATGACGCCTGACCATGGACTGCCTATTTTCTGCAAGAAGATGATGGATGCCCCATGAAGATTTATCAAGGATCAAGAAAAAGAGAGAACAAGAAGAAACAGTAAGAAACAAGAACGGCGAAAGCCTCAAGAATTTCCAAATACACAAACACTTGTGCTCATGATGGCTAGACAGCCCAATTATGATAAGAACCTTAATTATCATTCATCTCATGTTCATCAAATGTCTTTACAGTGGTATTTATAGCCCTACGATTATTCATGAATTTGTTTTTTTTTCCCACCAAAGGATTTGTCACTGACTGAGCTCACTGTTGACATGTCTTCTTCGGTAAGTCCTTTGAAGACTCTGTTGAGACCTTCGAACTAACACTCGCAATGCAAACTCAAACTCTGTTCCAACCATGTTCGATGTCCAGTACAGAAGGGGAAACCAAAGGGAAATAGAGGGGAACTAGAAAGGAAGGGGTAGGAGCACGGCCGCTCCCCTTGTCGCCAGGAGACTCGGCTGCACGATCGACGGTAGCTGAAGAAAACCAAGGAAGAGAGAGGAGTTAGGGTCAGGAAAGGGTGAGAGGGATGGGAGAGGACTCACGAGAGGTTTTCTGATGCTCCCTTCAGCTCCTCAGGCCTCCTTTCTTATGATTCGCGGTACATCCGCGAGTCAGAACGCCTGCTGGTCGGGACCCAAAATGGCCCCCGGTGGAGTCGAAACGCCAGGGGGCTGTTTCGACTTCCGTCTCCGATAAACCCTTAGGGGGTTCTTAACAGACTTTATCAGAAGATGTGATATGATACCGGGCCGCATTTACGAGTGGCGGAAGCCCAAACAGCATCAGCAGCCCACAAGCCCAACAGCAACCCTAACTTAAGGGTTGTGGAGAAAGAAGAGAGGCAGCTTGAATCACCGTGAGTCTCTTTTCTCTCTCTCTCACATTTCCCCTAACGTACCCCTGTCGCTGCCCCCCCCTTGCTCACTTCTCGCTCCTACTGCCCTTTGCAGATGTTCTTACCTGCACCAGAGGATGCTACTCTCACCCGGAAGCGACGTTCTTCCCGCTTTCCCTGAAGTTCCCTTGTTTCCTTCTCTTTCTATCTTCCCGATACATTGTTCCCTTTTGAATCCGTGATTGGTACCTCTTCTCCAGGCATCGACGAAGCCTGTGAGAAAAGGACAATACTTCCTATCGCAGAAATAGAGTAACTATTTTGAGGGTTCTTATCAAGATGACACAAAAACTTTAAGATACTCATCTGATTCTGCTATTGCCGCATCTATTGGACGTCAGCAACATAGATTACTGTTCCTCCAGTACTCAAGCATACTCACCTAAGTCCCTGGGTTGACCACCGAGTTCGAGTGGTCTTTCCTCTTTTCTTTCAAAAAACAATCACTTAAGTCCCATCAGGGCATAGTATTCAACTATCAAACCGTATATTCTCTACTCATTGTTAGATTACAAAAGCTCTCAATCATGCCATATCTTCTGATGGGTATGCTGATGGGTTTCTGGGGCATGAACCTAGCTCTTCATAGAACTCCAGAACAAACTACATAGAATGGAATCATTGTGAACCCATGGTCATAGCTTAGTCAGAGGAGAATATGAAATAAACTCCAGCTTTCCTTACAATGGGAGTGAGTGAGAAAGCTTGGTGATAATGAATGTAGGTCAAGGGTCATGTACATAAATTGATATATGCGGCACTTAATATAGCACAGACACTAATAATCCATTGCATTTATCAAAACAATTCATGTGCAGGTCAAGTCGGCCATTAGTAATGCATCCCGCGGCCTTCCTATCAGCGGAATGGAAGCCATAACTATCTGTAGCCTTCTAGAATTATCTGACACATTGCAAACAACTGTGAAAACAGCAGCAAAGGAAGACCCTGACCTCTACAATCGGTTTATGCCTGTTTCTCAAGTTGTAAGTTTTTTATTGGGTGTATTCGTTGTGAGGATATTATGTTATCATATCATTGACATTATATTCTAGTTTCTCTTTTTTTGAGCAGATAATGGAGCTCAACGTTTATAGGCCATTCATCAAGATGGTGAACCAAGTGATTGATGAGGATGGATCAGTGAAAGATAGTGCGGTATGTTCTCATTTAAGCTTATTTAAATAACTCATATTTTTTTTAGATTATGATTAAATGTTGAAACTATTTGCATAAAAGTGGGTCGCGGGAATCACACTTCTCCATTTATCTTCCTTATCTTGAGAATCTTGGATGCAGTGGATGCATGAAAGCTAAAAAATTGACAAGTGTACCCTAATGATTTATTGATCTAAAGCCTACTACAGCCGTACAGTAGTTTGATCTTATCATACACGTAAATGGTGGAATTCTGCTGTGAAGTTTGGTATCATCCATGTAAAGGGAAAATACTACGAAAGAGCATGAACTTTCGTTTTTGTCTAAAAAATAGCATGAACTTTCATGCTTGTCTAAAAAATAGCATGGGCCAATAAGAAGACGCCACTTGGCGTCTTCTTATTTTTTTTTGTCAGCCATGGTCAACTGCTGACGTGGTAGCCACTGTGGCAGCCAGGTGGATTCCACGGTGGCATCCACGTCAGCAGCCGCCGCCGCCTGTTTCTGGCCGCCGCCAATGCCGCCCGTCTCCGCCGCCGACGCAGGCGGGGCAGCGGCGGGGAATGGGGGAGGGGGTGGCGGAGCGGCGGGGAAGGGGGGAGCAGGCGGGGCAGCGGCGGGGAAGGGGGGAGCAGGCGGGGCAGCAGCGGGGAAGGGGGGAGCAGGTGGGGCAGCTGCGGGGAAGGGGGGAGCAGGAGGCAGCGCCTCGCTGCTCCCCTTCCCGCCGCCTCACCCTCCCCATTCCCGCTGTGCCCCGCCGCTCCCCCTTCCCCGCGCTCCGCTGCCCTCCCCCTTCCCCGCCGCTGCCCCGCTCGCTCCCCCCTTCCCCGCCGCGCCGCCGCCGCATGCTCCCCCCTTCCCCGCCGCTCCGCCACCCCCTCCCCCATTCCCCGCCGCTGCCCCGCCTGCATCGGCGGCGGAGACAGGCGGCGTCGGTGGCGGCCAGAGACGGGCGGCGGCGGCTGCTGACGTGGATGCCACCTGGAGTCCACCTGGCTGCCACGGTGGCTACCACGTCAGCAGTTGACCATGGCTGACAAAAAAAAATAAGAAGACGCCACTTGGCGTCTTCTTATTGGACCATGCTATTTTTTAGACAAGTATGAAAGTTCATGCTATTTTTTAGACAAAAACGAAAGTTCATGCTCTTTCGTAGTAGTTTCCCCCATGTAAATGGTGGAATGATATATTTGACCAAAAAAATTTTAAATTATTATTATTGTGGTTTTTTGTTTATTCCTTCTCACCTTCACAGAAAAACTATTATAAACATATTTTTGGTTTTTCATTACAGAGTTCCGAGCTGAGGCGATTACGAGATCAAGTACGAGGTCTTGAACAAAAGGTTTGTTGACATCATCAAATATTAAAGTGAAACGTGTTTTTGGCATAGTTTTATCTAACTTCTATCTCTGGAAATAGATCCCCTAACACAGACATTCTTAATTGCTAATCCTACACAATGGAAAGATGAACTACCTGTTTTTATTTTTAAAGTTGCATTTCAGGTTATATCTAAAATTTTAAGGAAGTTGTAGATATCCCTTATATCAATTTCTTTTTCGTAGATCGTTTCAAATGTTGAGTTGCAGTGGTCTTTCTGCTGTCTTTTTAGTAAGACAAGAACACCAAGATGAAGAGAAGAAAATGAGTAGTTTCTATGTTCATCATGTTTTTGAAATTCTTGAGATTGAATACAACTCACAAACTTAAATGTTAAGTAGTCTCTCCAGTATTGGACCATATGGGCCTTCTCTTTCTCTCTTCTTCGTGTATGTGCCACTTTCCCTTTTGTAATAAACATTCAGTATTTTGCATCACCACACTGTATTAAAGCCTTAGGACTCCAAGTTTGTTTGTCCATTTTTTTTGAGAAAAACAAGCCTTAGGAGAACTTTAGCTCTCTTCACATGTACCTTTGGGTGGGTACGGCTTTGTTGGGTGACCGCCTTAAATCATTTTTCAACTAAAAAAGAGTTTGTTTTTGTATGTGTGCCGCATTTGTTCATGCCGCTTACTGCTAATGTTCCATGCAGCAGCCTTCCACACTGTGCTCACACACTGACCATCCATGCTATGAATTGTGTGCTGTGCTCATCGGTGCAGTGCTTGTCTGTGGCATGTACCGCTGACTATCCATGACATTCAGTACGCTTGTCTGTACTGCTGCCCGTCGCTCCACCGGCTTTCATACCCATCCTCTGCAACAACCATGGTCGCTCCTCCATATTTCATTGGTATCTGTCAAGAGTCAAGACTTCCCTTGATATATATTTCACTTCTGCATGTCTCCCCTTGTATGTTGACGTTGAATGTCAGATTTGGGTACCAAAAAGCCGGATAATGTAAGCTAAATAGTGACATTCTGCCCTATAGGAAATACATAATTTTTTTCCCTTTGAATTCAACTGTATCTTCCCTCTTCTCTCAAATCTCTTGCCCTGAAGCTTTGATCAACTGATGTCTAAGAAGGGAGTCTGGCACTGAGTCTCCAGCTGCTTGGTTTTGCCTGAAAGAAGAATGATTGCTGCATCCACATTCTACATATCTGTCTACATTCCCAACAGTAATACAGTCCTATACTTCTGTTCCTGAACATTCCCTTGCTTCTTTTTCTATGCTGTCTGGGGGCATGGTTCTATCTTTCACTAGTCACCAAGTCCTGGTGATTTCAACTTGCTAGACCACGGAACAAATCGACATACCATGGAGATACATTTATACGGTCTATTTGGAGTATTAGGACTTGCCCCCGACTTGTTAAATCTGCCTCTGATAGAGCCAGCCCTCTATGGCACGTGAAAATGAGAAGATTCTGGGCTCAGAGTACTTCAGAATTTGATGGAAAGTAGTATGGTAGACATGCTCTCTTACTCACCATGTCAAAGCTTCTTTTGGAACAGCTCCCTATCAAAGGAACCTCATTTAATTGTGTGATATGATTGGCACTAATAACAAATTACATAAGGAAGACTGCTGCAGTCTAGCATAATGTGGCTAGGCTACATCTATCCACTCAGAGAAATTCCTTTCTCTGTTTACAGATCTCGAGACCTTGTAGAAAAGAGCGAGAGAAGCTTGATATGATGAGTTTCATCCATGGCCTTCTGATTGGGACAACTCCCATTTTGTGATTGGAACTCTCATTGAAGTCTAAAAGTGGCTAATCAGGGTTGTGTGAGCAACGTGAATTCACATGTTTCAGCTCGTGAAGAGTAAGAGCGGGTAACTACGAGCTCAGAGTCAGTAAAGGGGGCTTCTTGAAAAGATTGATGAGTATAAAAATGGAGGGACTCACTACTTGGGGGACATCAGATATTTGACCAGAAATCTGGGCTGTAGGCATCTTGGAGAGTGGAAGCTGCATTCTTCTGGAAAAGGCAGACTGGATATTTGTCTGAGTGGGATTCCCTGTGTCAGAGGGAGGCAAGGTGAGTGAAAATCAGAAGGTCACAGAGTATTGGTGTTGTTGATAACCAATCTATGAGTACTTTCTTCCTTTTCGTGGAGGCAGATAACACCATATGAGGCATCTTGCAGAGTAAAGAAATTAGATAAAAGGTAACAGAGGCATGAAATAAAATAGGCCTATATTTGCGTCTGAAACCCCCCATCAAGCTGTTAGGTAGATGCTTCAAATTCTCTGCCTGGAGGAAAGCCTTTGAAATGTGCTCAGTGGGATCCTTTGGTGACGATATCAGTTAATATCCCTAATTACAGAGGCAAAAATCCTTGAGAATTTCAAGAAGAATGAAGCTTAGAAAATATTGAGCCAAATAGAACTGTTATCTAGAATCGTCTTATCTGCATATATCTGGTAGACTAACTGTCACAATATAAAACACTATGTGCCAAGAAAGATCCATATCAGAACATTCAGTCATTCAGAACATTAATTAAAAAAAAAAAATTCGGTCATCAGTTGAGTCCAGAAGAAGACAGGGACAGAGGTGGAGATGAGGATCCAAGTACCCATTCTTGAGTGATGAAGCTCAAGGTGATAAACTCTGTAGCTTTCCATCTGGAGGCCAAAAACCTAGGGACACAGTTTCAGAAGATATTCTTGACCCAGACAATGTGTCATCTGAAGAAAGCATACAAAGCATTCTGAAAAATATTCAGAATCCTATAATGTATTATTTTTCCTATGGAAGAAAGGGTGCACACCATTTCTTTCCCCCCAATGCCTACTTTTATATTGTTGGGTTAATGGTCTGGACTGGCCCTGCTTTGTCCGGAGCAGGGAGAACTGGTTCAGATGGGTCTTTCTTATTTCGTGCACATAGATAATAAGGTCTACCTGATATTGCTATCATCTGAGCTTTTTGTTTTCAGAAAAGCCAGATCGATCATCTCTGTTGATGACGCTTTGAAATGCCTTCTGTTCTGTCGTTAGTATTGAGGGAGACAAGCTTCTTTAGCCCCATATTGAAAATTTTGGTTTTATTTTTCTATAGTCACAGACGCGTCATGCAGTGTACCACAAAAAGACACATTTTAGTGCACTCATCCCCTATGGGAGTGTGTGCCTTCAAAATATCATCCTGACCTAACACGTATGAGTATCCTATGAATGATCCTTCAAGGTCTGTGGGCGCATTATTCTTTCTATGTTTCAGATTTGGCATTTTAGTGCGAAAAAACTCTTCTGAGGGACATTACTGGTTGACCCCATTTTTCTGTCTAAAAAACTGATTCATTTTGTGTTTTGGGTGTTTCTCATCTGGGAAATTCATCATCAACTCTGGAGGTAATATCAGATTTTTTTTGGAATTTTCAGCTGTACCAGTTAATGGACAAGTTGATGAGGACCAATGCTGGCGATGGACTTTCTATGGTCAGGAGTTATTTGCACGGGTGATTAATTGATTTTATATATTTAAATTAATGCAAGTATTGGACCTTTTTAGGAACTTAGTATTTTAAGTGGAAGATGGTGCGTCAAAGCAGCATTTGATCAGAGTTCAAAAATCGAGGGCCTGCTGTTATCAAGGTATGTTTCTTGTTTCACTTAAATCATCTGTTCTGAACCTCAACTTTACTCATTCTGTGTTTCCAAGGGAATTCCTGAATTCAGTTGTCATGCTCAAAAGTCGTGATGTTTGAGACTGATTAATAGTTGTGGTACAAGCGGTTCAAGATGGTATCTGTACATGTGTATTGTGAAATTTATGATTCAAGGGTTCATGCAAATTTAATTAGGAATATGATACGAATCTTCCAAAAGTTTACAAGAGACGAAATAAATCGATACTGACTATTACAGACGACAGTTATGACAGTTATTCAAAAAAATCGTTGGAATCTTATGGGGTATCAAAACAGCTCAACAACACAACTGAAGTACCTGAAAAAGCATATCTAATGGAGGCATCCTTTCATGAAGAATCCAAGGGTGGCATCCAACAGACACCACCCTTGGATATGTTCGAAGAAGCAGATGAAGAATAACTGCTTAAATTGTATAGTATAAATGTGTGTAAGATATGTATGTATGAAGTAGGAAAAGAAACTCTCAAGAAGAAGTGGGGGAATTTCCTAAGGCTCTTAAGGCATCCTTAAGAGAGGGGGGGCGAGCCTTCGCCTTGTGAGTTAACCTTGTAATTTCTGACTTGTACACTTGTAAACAAGATTGATAATATATCGTTATATCTACTTGTTCTATTCTGAGATTGTACCACTGGAGAAGACTATCAGAATATTACGTTGAATATGAGAGTGGGGTGTCCTAAGTTTCCCAAGGTCTAGGATTTCACCTTATGTAGAAATCTGATTGTGAAATTTGAATTTTTTTCTATTGATAAGATGAAATAGACAGAATGATTGAAGAAAACGATTTAAGTAAATAGCCAATTCAAGGGGAAAATACTCCTGACAGAGATAGGGATATCTGATACAGTCTTTGGTATTGATTTGGAATTTCCATGATAAGCTTTATGGAGCCTAGCTTCTGAATCAGAAATTCAAGAAGATTTGATGAAAAATGAACATCCTGAGATACAATATTTCTTCAGATCGTGATGGAGATCTGAATTCTCTGCAGGAGCCTCACCGACGTTGTGTGAACTCCCTTATCTTTCTTTCAAAAAAATATCCTGTCAAAATCCTTCGGGCTTCAAGTTCATGATTTTATTTTCTGTTACTGCCTTTCTGTACTAAAAATTCTCTTGGTAATTACATAATGTCTTTGTGATTGGGAGAAATTGCCATCCAACAGTCCAGGGGTTGAGAGCTTTATTGAGCCACTCTCTGCCATATCTCTAAATGATGAACTCCAGCAGGCAAAGTCTCTTGTGGCAAGAGCGGAGGATGCTGTACTATCAAAGTTGACCGATAAGGTGTGATTGTGCAGACTGAGTTTGGGAGATGGATAAGTTGTCCTCGTATCTATCCAGCAAATGTTCCAGATTTTAACTCTTTCTTTTTCCAATTTGCAGATGGTTGCAGAACTTGATGGATTACGCTCTTTAGTAGATGCCATCATAAAACTCGATGTAGTAGGTGCCATCTACCAGACGTTTTAGTGATTAATGTTCCACAAACTATTTCTATGCTTTTCTTTATGTCTTTAAATAATTTCAAGAGAATATATGGCATGAAATTTCGAATTGAAGTTTTTACATTTTATCTTAATTTGAAGGGCTGAGCATTTTACGATATAAATAGATTTTAAGATCCAAGGTTTGGGTTTAGTTTTATTTTGTAAAAAAGATACCAAGATGTCAAATTCAGTTTGTCACTCAATGACATGATACCCTTTTTTTTTTGTTTCAAAAAAAAATGATACCCTTTTTTTTTTCTTTCAAAAAAAAATGATACCCTTTTTTTTTAATTAAAGAATGACATGATAGTCTTAAGATGTTTCGCATTGCCCAATTGTCAGAAAAAAATGATCTTGACATTAAAATGTTTTTTTTTCTTCGGTGACTTGGAGTTAAAAATTTACCTCTTTAGTATTTAACCTCGATTTGAACCTGGGGGAGTGGTTTTCCGCCTCGTCTGACTTCAAGATTGTGCTGCTCATTTGGGTCCAACGCCATCTTAATTTAATCTCATTTCGCTTAGTGTGGGTTGAGCTCTTGGTCAACGAAGACGTAAAAGGGAGAAAAAAAGGGTTAAAAAAAGAGCTCACATGGACAGCTAGAAGCTTAGCTCACAGAGACAGAGAGAGGGTGGAATACACCATAAGAAGAGGCTAAAAAAAAAGTTCAATTTGTCTATTAAGTTATAAGTGATGTATACATGTGCGTATTGGGCTGGATTAGTCACAGCCCAATATGAGATAAAATGGCTATTTTAACGATTTGATTAGCCTCAATTTGTGTATAGAGCGAGATACACATTTGACAGCATAACATTAGTATTCCATATAATTGATATATACAGGTGAATATTGGGCTGTATTAGTCACAGCCTAATATGAGTTACAAGGATCAAATATGACACCTTGGACTGACCTCTACTATAGGCCCCGCACTTCAAAATTATGCCACAGAGAGTGTCAACAGAAGAACAACCCCGCTACTTCTTGTTCCTTTGTCTTATTTATTCCTTTCTTTTCTTTATTTGTAAATGTGGGCCCCATATATAAGGGGCCCACATACTCACTAATCCGCTAGTGCACTCTGATGTGGGCCCAGCCCATTTATCCTTGTAACTCTCTGGTTTTAAACCAGAGAAACCCTAAGAATGCTTCCTTTTCTTGGTTCTTTCTTCCCGAGCACCCTGGCGGCTAAGTCACCATGCTGACCGACCATGAAAATGTTTAACAGAGAGTTAATATACCACCGACTCATTGCATCACTAGGATCAAAGAAGAAGATATCTTCAAAACAATATCACTGGGGCCAAAGAGGAGTAAATCTGAGGGACCACATGGAGATGACAAAAATCAATCTATGGTGTAGCCTGATATAACACTGTTTGTAATCGCCAAGAAATTGCTATATTGGTTGGTCATTGGTACAATTCAATTTGACCTCGACAAGAACAAAGAATGGGATAAAGGGATCATTCAGTAGAGTGAGGGATGAGTGAGTGAAAGGAGGGAGAAATCAAGAAAAGAAAGATAGGGTGGAGAACTAGGCCACACCAGCCAGGCAACTCCTCTGGATGTGGAGCATCTCCAGACTAGCCATTTTCCTGTGCGAATCAGGTACGGTTCCCCTTCTATATCTTGCAGGGGAAATGTCTCATTTACAGAGCCTCCATGCTAACCCAAAACATCCCATTCAAATGGGTTCCCTTCTGGGGCACTTCTTACCCTCTCTCTCATGTAGTGTCTTTGAGAGGTTCCTATCATAGTAATTACAGATGTTATCACATATGAAGGAAACAGTAGTGGAAATTCCACTGAACACTGGTAGGATCCAAGCCAGGGATCATATCGGGAAGAGCTGGCCCTGGCGGAGTGGATGACGTAGAGGTGGATGAGGATGACGGAGGTGCCATGAAGCGGACTTTCGCCGGAGGGAATGGGGCTTGATGGAGTGGACATCATCGAGGGGAAGAGGGGTTACCAAGTGGAAACATCTAGTAAATTCATGTCCTGCCCTCCAACAAGGAGGGCTACATATTAAAGGAAAATGCGAGAGGGAATGGGAAAGACAATAATGCCCCCAGTGGGCTTACTAGAGAGAGTAGACCATAACAAAGACCTGCTTGGGGGGGTAAACTAAATGGCAAGAATAACAGTGTGAATACTACTGACAGATGTGATACTGAGAAAAGTTGCAGGATGAACTGCATCAGGTAAGGAACCAACTGAAGGCTGCTGAAATTATTGGATCCACATCACATCTTCACCCAGAGTACTCCATATGTTTTTCAATTGCAAGTGGTTTATCTCACAAGTCTGCAACCTGGATTCTAGATTATGGTGGTACTAACCATATGAATCCCTCGAAATCAGAATTCAAACAATATCAAGTATGTCATAGCACAAACAAAGTTCAAAGTGCTGGAAACACTCTGCTTACATTGTCTGGTATCAACAGTACTGAGTTGAAACCAATTGGAATTCTACCACAAGTCTTACACGTTCCTTATCAATGTGTTTCTCATATAAAAGGCCAAAGATCTCACAACTTTCCACCTATAATTTAATCTTTGATGAATGTATTCTTTCCGAATGTAGACAACATTATCTTCAAAGTTTATGCTTGTAGTTGAACTGCTGGACTCAAGCATTTTGAAACTTTGGTCGAAGCCTCTTCAGGTATTGATAGACTCAATTTTGCTGGACAAAGTATCCACTGAATTAGAAGTAGGTGGCCTATTGTTTTTTTGAAGACCAATAAAAGTCAATTTCTTTCCATAGTTGAAGGAGTTCATTTGTGTATTCTAATACAGTGTGATTTTCTTGGGGCTAATTCATGGATTGATCGACAAGATCAGAAACAAACTTAACAGGGATTGATTTTTCCACTGCTCCGATACCATGTAAGCTGACCTCTTGGTTGAGGAAGAAATAATGATTAGAAATATGGATAAAAATGGTTCACATTATTATTCCACATAGAGTCAATGGATACAGGTGAGTATTGAGCTGGATTAGCTGCAGCCCAGTACAAGGGTCAAGTAAACAGCTAGTATGACCTCAAACTGTGTAAGGGGTCTCGTATCTAAGTATTCACAGTGAGATTATAGTGCCTGTTGATTCTCATATCTATCTCTCGTTTTCTCAATAGATCTGCTTGGGCTTCTTTGCTGCTTTGTGTGGTCATTATATTTAATGCTACTGAACGACTTTATATTTAGGAATATGTTTTCGGTGCCCATGTAGTATGTTTTCTCCACTTTGTTACTGACTTCATGTTTTACAGTTTTGTTTGCATAATCTGGATTTATTTCTTTTCTTTTCTTAGTTCGTGTGACCTTTTGTTCTACTATTGTAATGCTTTGTCTGGAAGTTAACGTTGTGGATAGTCATTATTCATGTCTAATGGCTCGTATAAATCATTTGTTATTGATTGGTTCTACTGGAGGTGGTTTTCATGCTTTTTGTGACATATTCTGTGTCTGGGTTTAAACTATTATACCTTTTTGACATTTTTTTTGTCCTATCTGTGTCCAAATTTAGGTGTTTGCTAGAGCTAAGTATGGCCTTGCTTTTGGAGGGACTTTTCCTCTTTTATCATCCATATCAAATGATGCGCACAACATGCACGCCGGAAATCTTGCATCGGACAGTCCTGATTTCTCTAACACGAACACAAGAAAATTGTATTTGCGGAAAGCTTTTCACCCTCTTCTTCTTAAAAAACGTCATGACAACCTGCAGCAAGCGAAAAAGGATCTCACGAATGCTGCATCTGTAAGTACTACCCTCTAACTTGACAGTAAGCAAGTTTTTCCTTTTCCTTTCTCCAATAAATCTTTTGTTTGATTGAATTATGTAGGAAATGAGGCGGGCGAGACTCCAAGGGATAATAACGACAGCAACTAGGGATGGCGAGTCACACTTAGATACTTTAAAACGCAGGGTATGTGTTCTGGATAAATATCATTGTTTTATTCAATTAAAATATTCACATATTCTGATCCAGACTTTCACATAATTATGTAACTTTTAGGTTTCTCAAATTGAGGCGGACCACCCTGTACCAATTGATTTTATTATATCCAGCAAAACAAATGTGCTTGTTATAACTGGCCCCAACACGGGAGGAAAAACCATTGGTTTGAAGACAATCGGTTTGGCTTCTATGATGGCGAAATCAGGTTTGCTCTGACTTTGTGTGTGATCAGACATTCTCATGGTTCCTTACTATTTGATTCTACGTTGGCCATCTGGATATAATTTCGACACGGCATACTAATTCTGAACGTGAACCATTGGAGTCTTGATTTTCTGAAATTTATATACTAAGGTTGCATGTTGACTGTTGAGATATCGTTGGATGGAATTTGGTGGTATTTTTTCACCAGTTTCATCAGTCTTTCCTCTTCAAATATTTAATATTAACTGTGCTTTTTTTCCCAATGCACACTGCATTTTTTTGACTTATTCATGAGATACATCATCTTTAAGGGTCTTCACTTGCAATAGCATTTACGCACTTAAAAAGTCATGGGTCATCTGGGGACTCAATGAATTTTGTTGTGTTTTCTTTCTCTAACGTGGGTCATAAATTTGGTGAGTTCACTTGTTTGAACATTTTAAATTTTGTGTACTTTCTTGTGCTTACCATTCGTCACTACCTTTGGATTCAAGGTTAACTTCTTAAAATGAAAATTAAATTCAGTTTTTCGTTTCCTTTGGAATCATTAAAATGAATATTACTTTTCTGCTTCAGGTCTGTATATCCTTGCTTGTGAACCTGCTGAACTACCATGGTTTGATTCTGTCTTTGCTGATATTGGCGATGAACAATCACTGGCTCAATCCTTATCTACCTTTTCTGGACACTTGAAGCAGATAAGTGTATGTTTTTATCCCTTTTCATGGATGTGCTATTAAACATTTCTTCTCTCCTTCATCTTCAGTTCGTGAACATTATAATTTCATTATTATACATTTATCAGTAGTAAACCATATTATTCAGGCCCAGGCAAATTCTCTCTTATTTTCTTTTTATTAAGCCGATTTTATTCTCTTTATATTGAATGCACCATACAAAAAGTGGCTCCATTCCCTCGTAAACAAAATATTGAGGATTGTCTCTTTCTTTTTATTTACACCATCATAAAAAGTTTGGCCTCATTCCCGGTTAAACAATTGATCTCTATCTCTGACAGATTCAATTATGAGCATGATTGTCTTCTAACCTTGAATTTTTATGTGGCTTGCAGGAAATCCAGTCCCACTGCACGAAACAGTCTCTGGTTCTCCTAGATGAGGTTAGAAAACTATTTTCTTAATTTTTTTGAGGGAAAAAAAACAGTAAAGGATGGTGATCCGAAGCGGATATGATAAGCCAACTCTCACTTTTTGGTGTACCATAATCCAAGACAATAACTAGAGGGCAACTTCCTTTAATGATATGGTTTGTGCTGAACTAGAAATAAAATCTTGGCCATTTATCAGCCTAAGGTCCATTCCCCAATTCATTTTTCCCCTATCCCTTGGCCCATAAGGCTGGTCACCTGGATGTTTCACACAAAAAGTATTCCCAAAATGCACATTGTAGAATCTTTAAACCTAGGTTTTCTAAATTGTAAATTCATGGAAAACTAGATTTCATATGGCAAGTTATTCTGATAGGACTGAATGGTTTGATATTTTTCCTGAACTTGTGAATATTCATCCTGTCAATAGTTGTGATAAGGCACAATCAAAGCTGGAAAGTTGGTTATAATTGTTGACATGGTGGCCCATTTTTGGGTCATTCTCTCTCTATTTAAAGTGACACATAATTGGTTCACTTATCCTCATTAAGTTTATTTTTTGTCTCTCTTGCACTCATGATCCTCTCAGACAATCCTCTGGAGAGCTCTGCATTTTTGCTCACGTACATATCTGTTCCTTCATGCTATTATAGCCTACAGCTTTTTAGCAGTTATTTTCCTTTCCTCCAACAACTTCTGATATCCCTGTGATCCATTGGGAATTTCTTTCCTGAAGCTCAATTGACACCATGCCTTATTTCTTCATGGGGTGCATTATTTCTTCGTTCCAGCAGTCTGGGGTTGGCATCATTGTCAACCATTCTCTGCAGCTTCTGACCCTTGCCACTGCTGTCTGCTCTGGACTGGATGCTCATCGCGTTTTCTGTCTGGTTGCCGGAATCGGGCTCCTTCCCCATCTGTTTTGCATTTTTTTGGGTTTGTCCATTTCTCTACCTCACATCAATTATCCACGAGCACCCTGAGCCACCCTGAGCTTTGGCCATTGGTTTGTCAGTTTGAAGTTCCATTCAGCTGACAGTTCATCATTAGACTTCACGTCAATTATCGATTCTGCTTCAGTGGATATCTCTATCTGAATTGACTGGATCATTTCAGTATTTATGGATGCTTTTGGATTGGTTATCTAATGGCCTCTTACTTGATCATTTCTGTTGAAGATTAGGCTATAAATGCCACGTGTCTAAGTTTCCTTATATATCAGGATTGGGAACCCCTTTTGTAGCTCGAGCTTAATATTATATTGGTGGGTGCTGTACAATAATGACCATAACCATTTGTGAATCTAGGCTTGTATCGGAAGGAGGGTAGAGGACGAGGTGAGGTAGAAATTCCCATGGTAGAGAGGTGAAACAGGAAGCATCGGAGGGAGGCCGAGCAGAGGGGGTAGGGATCGGCCGAGGACGAGCCGCCCGAAGACGCGGTGAGGTAGAGATGATCACGAGGGCAGGGGATCGTAGAGGGAGAGAAGGAGACCAGACCTAGATGAGGAGAGGGGAGGCAAGACCACTTCTTTCTTCTATCTTCTTGGCTGCCCTTCCAAAAGGAGGGCATCCATATTTAAAGGAAATATGATGATAGCTAAATGACTCAAATGCCGCTGTGGGCTAATATGACGAAACTACACCCTAGATTTAGCTGTCGACCATTTGCAGCGTGACGTGATTAAGCAACCACACCACCTCTTTCAATCTACTCAAGTAGTTGGGCCATGTCCAGGTTCCATAATGGTACATCCTCTTCTCTCATCTTATTTCCTACATCCTACATGTCTTTTATGACCCATTGAATTTACGACTGATATTGCTAAATATATCAGAGGAGATCTTGATACTTTTCCATGGTTAAACGATCAAAGATAGAAGGAGAAAAGGATTTGAGCAACAATGTAGTGTATCAGTTTGATTCCTGGTCAAAGTGCCAGATCGGGTGTATGGGAGATGGTCGAGAGTGGAAGGGGTGGATGGAGATTGATAGGTAATAGTTGGCCGATGGTGACTCCTTCCCTCTGGCTGTGGTGTCTCCTGCGCTCAAGCCTCAACTGAGTCTGCCTGCTCCAGCTCCCGCCATTTATTTATAGCCCGCACCACCTGTGCACCTGAACTCACCGGGGTCTTTTTGTAGTATGATGACGATACATTTGTTAAAATAAAATATCATATACTCAGGAACCACGCCGCACATGACCTCTGGTCCTTGCTGTTAAATCTCTCATGACTCTCTCCAAGCAGTCATAACTATACTGTCGCCTCCAATGATCACCTTACTGCATGGGGCATAAGACCCTTGTCCACTAAATCACCACCTTACTCAAGAGCCAGATCCCACATGACCTGTGGCCCTAGTTCTCCACTTAGTGAGCCACCTTACTCAATAATATTCCATATGGAAATTTGTTGAAACTGTCAAACGCACCCCTGTACAGGGTATCAAATCGAGGGAACAAGTCATATGAGAGAGAGAGAGAGAGAGAGAGAGAGAGAGAGAGAGAGATGAGTCGGGGAAATGAGGTAGAAAGAACTGATTCAAATATTGTGTGACAACTACAGCCGAGGGTTAGACTGGGACGAGAAATCAGCCCCAATAAGAGGGTCGTCGCCTTTTTGGCAAGGCCTTAGACAGATTTTCCCCCAAGTCCAACAATACTTGGCTGGTTCTCTATCATACTGCTCCACCCGACTAGAGGCTGGTTCTCTATTCCACTTCTGGGCAGACCACTGGTCGCCAAGCGGCCCTTTGTGGGAAGCATTCCCACGGCTATTCGCATTCGCCCGATGCCTTGAGGCCACTGTGGAAGAGAGTTGGCACAACACATTGAGTCAGACCAAAGATTAGTGGAATTCTTGGGCATGCAACAAGCTTTGAAGCAGATTAGTCCAAGACCAGCGGAAAAAGATGGTTGGGTCTGGCATGACGCCCCCTTTTCAGTTCGGAAGGCCTACGCGGATATCCGCCATGGAAACGAGGATGACCACAGGACTACACAAGTGTGTCGAGCCATCTGGCGCCTAAAGGTCCCAATAAAGATAAAGATTTTTGGGTGTCTTTTGCACCACAAAAGACTGGTTACCCATGTTTTTCAGAGGAAGATGTACCCTGATACATCGGCGACCTTTACAATGTGTACAAATGGTGATGAGGACTGCAACAATCTGTTTTTCCGAGTGCCCCGTCGCCCGCACGATTTGGGACACAAACACACCTGGGTGTGATCACGACATCTGCTGAGACTTTCTGGGAATCCATTGTGACAGCTGGCCCTAGACGGAGAGAAGAAGGGGGCAGAGCGCTGACAGTGCTCTGGGGAGTATGGCTTCACTGAAAAGAAGTGATCTTCAGGGGGAGGCGGCCTACAACCGACAGGCTCGCCCATGAGATCGAGGGTCTTATGGCGGCACGGTTCCCCCGAGAGATGAACAGAGCGGGGAGAGGATGACGGTGCACAGCAAAGGCCTTTAGGGGTCGATATATGTATTCCATAGGTGGTTACCGATTTGTCGGGTGACTGCCTTTTATTTCTTAAAAAAAATCAGTTTCAGACTGCAATGGGAGGCTGGGGGCATTTCCCCGTCATCCATTTGGTTAACGATGCCATGTTCATATAGTGTGTATGCAATACTCCCATACCACCTTGTTTAGTGTCCCTGCATCTGGTATCCCATGATACCAGTGCCAAACCTCTACTGTGGTTTGTGCCAAGTCCCTTCCAAAACAACTGTCTCATCAAGCCTTCAAGTCTTTAACCAATTCCCGCTGGCATCTTGAACACTGAGAGACGAAATATGGGAATTGCTGACATAACTGATCTCAGTAGCACCAGCCTGCCCCCTCTCGACAACTCCTTGGCTTGCCATCCTTCTAACCTTCTCTTGACCTTTTCTACCACCTGTTGCCAGTCCACATTAGTCGTCCCCCCTGTGGTCAGTGGCAGGCCCAAGTATCTCATAGGAAGCCTTCCAATTGGTGTTCCCAAAGCCTCTGCGCACTGCGTCTCCTCCTCGTGAGAAAGCCCACTACTCACAAAAGCTGACTTGGCCCGGTTGATTTGTAGCCCTGAGAAATCTGCAAACAAATCGAATAGCGTGGATAGGTTTCTTGCTGCAGCGGCTGTCGATTGTGTCCACCTTTCCATTCTAAATAACCGTATCTGTCCTCTCCATGTCAGTCGCATTGAAGTCAGCCTTATCTCCTTTAAGTATCTTCTCAAAGGCTTTTGTCATTATCCCATAATTACTGATGATTTTTTTCTCAACTGTGATAAGGTGTTGGGGTGAGGTGAAGCTTCCAAGTGTACCTCAGCTTGTCAGCCTCCACATGAATATTCTCAAGTATTTTGGGGTGAGATTACTCTCAATGCTGTTCACCTGATCAATATCATTCCCTCCTCTGTCCTCCACCATGTCAGTCTACTTGACTTAATGGCTCATCTTTTTCGGTGCCGTTTCCCTGGAGACTCATGTTGTCTCTCACATTTTTGGGTGGCTTTGCTATGTAAACTATCATCCACCAGAAACAAACTTGACTAAGAGAGTCTGTTTTGTGTTTGTCGGTCATTCTTACACCCAAAAAAGCGATTAATGACATAATCCTTCCAATTGTAAATTCTAAGTTAGAGGTATTTATGAGGTCTTGTCTTTAAACCTTCGGGCTGAATTGAAGATGTCCTTTAATCGCATAGTTCATCTATTCTGTGTTTACAAATCAGCTATTAGAAATGCTCACGATCTGGTTTAACTTGATCACACCAAGCATGTTGAAGTGCATCTTCATTTTATCAAAGAGAAGCTTGAGACTGGGCAGTTCTGCAAATGGTATATAGTCCTTCCCCTCAGCAGTATACCTAAATCCTTGTTGAGGGTTAGGAGTTTTGAACCAAGTTGGGTGTGGACAGTATTCGTTTGCCGGGATGGGCGTTGATACATTTATCTTCCTATTTAAATGTGACCCACTGCAGGATTACTTATCTTTTTTGGCAATGGATGAATGGGGTTACCTGTAAACCCATGTTAAGATACCGACTAGTTTTTACGTAATGTAGGTTGTGAAGATGAACTCCTTGAAATATGTCTCAATCAATACTTGAAAATTGAACAAAAATATACCGATCATAGGACATTCAGAATCCGAATAACACCTTGTCCGTGAGTGAATAGGAAATGAAAAAGATAGAGCGAACACCACATCTGAGGAGAGACGGGAGTAGCTCCGAGATCTTGGAGGATGAGTCGAGGCCAGATTGGACGACAACTCCAACATGAGGGAGAATCTCCTTCCGCAGCATCCAGATGCAACTTGATTCTTCTGCCCTTCCCATTGCACACACTTTCTCTTATACTGGATCTCCCGCGCCTTCCCGCTCTTATTCAGTTACTCCCACGTGTCGGATCAGCTCGCATGTGTGACCTCATTTTCCCGCTTTCTCTTTGTTTGATAAGTTCTGGTTAAATGCTTATCAACCCACTTATCCATGTTTCATTTCTTCTCTCTCCTATAAACATGTATCATGACCTGTTTCTCAAATAAGGGAGTTACGAATTTTGGTTCGCTCTGTTTAACTATCGTTGCCTATATGACAACCCTCTGACAAGCTCCACATCTCTGCTTCCCTACGCATTGGTTCCGTCCATGAATCTCAACCCACTTCTAAGAGAGAAGGCAATCGAAGGAGCCGGATATCTGACCTTTGGCAAGATTAATTTCCAAAAAAGCAGTTAGCCAATCAAAGAGTCTGAGTTGGCAAGTATGGGTGCATCAGCGAAGACTGCTGACAAGAGATACAATGTCCTGAAAGGAAGCAGTAACTCTGATAACAGAGAACGGGCGGAAAACGGTGATAGGTTGATCTATAATTGCTCTCATATAACATTTATCCTGGTAGGCGCACTAGACAATGTCCAGTGGGCTGCCACAAAGAGGAAAGAGAAGAGAGAGGAGATTGAAAGTGACTATTTCACGAAGGTTCTACTGACTATATGGCTCTTACACAAGAGAAGAGGGAAGGGAGGGAAACAAAAAAAAATAAATGAGGAAAGATGGAAAGAAAAGATAGAATCCCCAATCTGTCACTGATATTTCTATGATTTTCCCGTGTGATTGTTTCCTTTTAAATACCTGTATCCTGTCACTAATAAGTGAAGTTCAGAATGTGTTGAATTGAGCTGATTCGGTTGGGGAGGTCTAACCAAAGGGAGCATTGGCGCCGATTTAGGCCTGTAGCCATTGTTATATTTCCTATCTTTTCTTTTTCTCATTCTCTCTCTTCCCTTCCAAGATCTTTCATTAATAAAAACCTACACCAAGGTCTATATCAGCTTACAAGTATGTCCTTGACTCTTCTAGGTTGGTGCAGGGACCAATCCGCTCGAAGGAGCGGCCTTGGGATTGTCCCTTCTAGAATCATTTTCTGATTTGGGAGCTCTCTTGACGATTGCAACAACACATCACGGAGAACTTAAGACTCTTAAGTATAGGTCAGCAATGAATGGCTATGGCTTCTGTATTTCTTTTTTCTTTTTTAAATAAAGCTGGTAAAAGATGATAAAATTTATTCTGCTTCTAAATTATCATAGAAGATAGATTTACAGTGGCCATGAGAAGATGTCGCTGACAAGTGATGCCACATGAAATGAAAAGCATCAGAGTTGGTTGTTTCTTTTATGCATTCAGCCATTAAGGATAATATTTATATTTGTGAAACCAAATAAAATACAAGAGTCGGATTTAAGTTATATTTTTTTAATCAACATGGTAAAAAAATATTGCTGTTTCCATATTTAATTGTCGTAAATATGCTAGGATAGACAAGAAGGAGCTCTTTGATTCCATTGGATAGATTTATGCGAGTTTACTGAGGTGATAATTTTGCAGTAACAAATCATTCGAGAATGCGTGCGTGGAGTTCGATGAAGTCAAATTGAAGCCTACCTACAAAATACTGTGGGGCGTGCCAGGTTAAATGATTTCTTTAATTGGATTGAAATTTACATACCAAAAACAATTATGGTTTCCTATTTTCAAAAAATATGGAAGTTATGTTCAAATTTCAGGCCGCTCCAATGCAATCAACATCGCTGAGAGGCTAGGACTACCTAGCGTTGTGCTGGAGAATGCTCGGAAGCTCTATGGAACAGCAAGCGCGGAGATCAATGGGGTGGGCGAACAGTTTTTCAAACATGAACCATATTTTAAATTTTTTCAAAATTTTAAACTTTTTTCAGGTGATTGTCGATATGGAGAGGCTGAAGCAAGAGTTCCAAGCACATGTACATGAATCTCAGCACTACATAAAGTGAGCACATTGCAGAAGGCTCTGGAATGTCTGGATAATGATGACGTTAATGATTGTTTGACACATTTGCTGATTAAATTTTCCTGTCATCGTCAACGAGGGTCTCAGATGTAGGAATGTTTGAAGTTGACATGTAATATCGACCGTCGGTGGTACTTGTCACTCTAATGGTCATCAATCCTCACTTGTGAATCTTCTGACGTGTCCCATTACATTATTCTAGGTTGACATCTATCCTGTCTTTTCCATCCCGCCCCTCAGACAGGAATGGAACATAACTTAAGACTCTGACAAATTATTGACCAAATTGCCATTCCTTCCTATTTCGTCCTTTTCCATTCCATTCTGTCCGTCCTATTCCGTTGTCTGTATTCAGTCCCCTAACCTTTACCTCATCAAGGTGAACAGTTACACAACAGTTACCTATTTTTACAAATAAAATTTTCTACTATGTTAAAAACCTTGTTCTATGGCCTGTTTTGTTCTTATAAAGCTGCATCTTCTAACCTATGATACGAGTAAACATGGTCGTTCTGTTCTTTTTGTGCGAATTTGTGCGAAGTGTTTGTTCTGTTCGGTTTTATGAACAGAACAAAAACTTAATCGAACAGAACAATGCAAAGACCCGTGTGCAGTTCTTTTGTTCGCTTTGTGCAAATTTTGTTCTAGTTTTGTGCGAATTTGTGCGAATGTGTGCATTTTGTTCATTTTTGAAGAAAAGAGAACGGAACAAAGAACAAGGCCCTGTGCGGTTCTTTTGTACGATTTTTTTGTTCGTTTAAAACGAACAGAACAGAACAACCATGTCTAGATATGAGGTGGTACATCTTGAGATAACACACTTTTCTCTTCTCATATCTTTTGACCCTCTATTAGAATCCTGACAAGTGTATTTTAACAGACCGATTTGAGAAGAGGAAGAAGAATAATTCTGACTTTCTTCATTTCGGTCTTTGTCCCATGGGCACAGGCTGACGAGGAGAAACCACGAAGCTCTTCTGGCATCCAAGGAGAGGCTCAACCAGCATGCTCTGATTCAGAGCCAGAGCAAGGCCCAGGCCATTCGGGGGGCCGCCACCGTGGCACGCTCCCTCCTCAACACCAAGCTACAGCAGTTCAGAGAGAGATCGGCCGCTCTAGCTGCAGCAGAGGCGGCGGCTGCTTCGGCCAAAGAAAGAGAGGACCCCGGCGGCCTAGTCGATCCGCCGTCTCCGCTGGCTTCGAAGGCAGCATCTGGTGCAATGAAGAAGACGAAGAATCCAGATGTGGGGGACGAAGTTTTCGTCCCATCCTTGGGCAGGAAGGCCGTGGTGCTTGAGCTTGAGCCGGCTAAGGGGGAGGCTGTCGTTCAATCGGGGAACATGAAGCTCAGGCTGAAACTGAGCAGCCTATGAGCCTTCAATCATCAGCAGTACATTGATTGCTTCTTTGGGTACTTGAAAATATACGTCTGTCACATCAATCAATGTAATAGTCAGGTACTCCTGCCGGTCATATCCGAGCTCTTGTTTAATTGAACATTAATCATTGGGTCAATTATTCTCGTTGAAAATACAATTAAAAATTGAAATTTTCAAATGACCCACACGATTTAATATTTTTTTTATGACTGATCCTTTTTGGTTACTTTTTATGACTGCCTAAGGGAAGAAATGCAGGCAGATAATGGGTAAATATTATATTGAGACAAATTCTTGAGAAATATCCTTTAGAAAGTTACGTCAATGGATAGATGCATTGAATAAGTCCAAATTCCTAGAAATATGTTTTGCTAAATCAGACGTTGTGCCCATAAATTTCATATCCAGAAATGAAACTTTATCTAAATGTTTATAAGATAATGTTCTCAGGGTAGGCCAATAGATACAGTTGGTTTTTTTCTTTAGATAAAATTACATCAAATTTCATGTTTAGTTCTCATTCAGTAACCAAACTTGATGGGTAAAATGATTTTTTTAGCTTCCAACAAGATTGAGTCTGCAAAACCCAATAGTGGAGTGTTAAAAATTGGGGTTTGATTTTATAAATGCTGACTAACTATTGTATATTTTGAAACAAATAAATTATGCGTTGGTCTCCATATGGAGTGAATCAATCCCATGTGTTTGGGATGCATTGTTATGCCCTAGGCTATTGTCCTAATATCTCCTCAATTACTGCCTTCAACAAAAGAAATCTCCTAACACTCCTTTAGACAAAATTAATCAATACTAATAATTTTTAGTTATGAATGCATGTGACTCACCAAACCTTCACCTCCAAGAGATCCTTTCAAAGGCTCCATTGTGATCGTAACTTTGTTTCAACGACATTTTAGTCAATGTGTTCTAGTTTAATTATCAAATTTCATCTAAGGAGATCATATTTCAACACTAACTATTTCCCAAAACGTAAAAATACATATTATTTCAGATAAGGGGCTACCAAACATGAGAAAATTCGTCTATAATCCTGAAAGAGAATCCTGTTAATGGACTTAGATCATATTCATTTTCGTACACTAAATACACAGTCATGTATTTCTGGGGGTATTTATATTTTTTCTCAAGAACAGTTTCATAAGAAAAGTATATATGACTGAGTTCTAGACTCTACTGTCTGTGGGGATAATGAAATTTAATGAACCATGGTTTTCACTCTTAAATCCCATTTAAAAGGCACTTAATCTCTTTATGGAGGTGTTCATCAATATTCTAAGTTTGGATTTATTTTCCAAGTCCTCAGTAGAATGGCCAAAGCTTTGTTAACGCATTATCACCTTGTTAGTATTGAAACATCTCATGTCTTTAAGGATTTAGTAAGTCAGTACCTTTGGATCTAAATACACTAAATAGTTTATTTATCCACGGTTTTAAGAAAATTAACTTTCAATACCAGCAAGAATGTATCTCCAG
Organism: Wolffia australiana; assembly: GCF_029677425.1. NCBI lineage: Eukaryota > Viridiplantae > Streptophyta > Magnoliopsida > Alismatales > Araceae > Wolffia > Wolffia australiana. The sequence continues at coordinate 5,546,478 of NC_135836.1, read as the reverse complement.
AATTTTTTTGATCTGGATCTTTAACGATGAGAAACAATAAATGTGTGATATATCATTTATTAACAAAGATGGATCAATCTTAATTTTTGGGCTCCTAAAAATGATTTTCAATCCACATATATTTAGATTAATATGTTGTAAATGAAGTTTTACAAGATAAAATACTTGAACATAATTTTTTGACATGAGATTAAAGGAATCATCTCTAGTTTATACAGTATTTTTATGATAATAATTGAGGTAATTTTCAAGTAATCACTAATTTAATTTGCCAATAAATACTATCCAATTTACTTAAGTAAGTTATTCATGGACGGGATTGCCAGTTTTCCCCAAAATTAATGGAAGGGATTTAGATTAAATGAAGATATTTAAGGGTACTAATGCATCTTTTTGAAGAGTATTTGAGCACTCAGTTTTTATTGGATATCATCATAGAAGCTCGATCTAATGATCAAGATTAAATGGAAATAAATCATTTCATCAACCTGTAATTTAGTAATGTTTGGCTACTAACCATTGATGATGGGGCATGCTGATATAGGTCCAAAGAAATAAAAAAATGAAATATTTTCACAATATTTTTTACAAGCCCAAAATCAGGGGTGAATTATGCACTTCTATTATCCCTTATCGTTTTTTATTTTAAATTATACAATAAAATTTATGAAACCTTAACTTAAGATGTATAATGATAAGTATAGGTATCTTCTAAGCGAAACTAGTAAGGTAATTCAATTGTGATCTACGTGAATAATTTGACCCAAATTAGGATTAATTTAATCTTTAATGAACATCAAATCACCCCAATTAGATGAAGACTTTAGAAAGGAGGGTAGAAGAGATGGGAAGACTACAAGTATTAGGGATCTCTAAATTGACTTCTTTGATCCAATAAAAAGGATCAAAGGAGTCAACAACAGGGTTGACAAGAAAATTTGATTTTGGTTGTTTTGGGGGGATTGGATATCCAAATTCACTTACAACTATGTCATAAATACACCCTAATCTTCCTAGAGTTGACAGTTTCTTTTTTTTTTTCTAATTTGCAATTGGAATAGTTATATCAACTCAATGCGCACTCCTCTTAATCCTAGTAAGGACTTGTACATTTCGCTCAAGTCTAGCGATTTAGAAATTCAGACCAAGATTAAGAAGAATAATCAAAATTTTCGCTAACACTTGATCTGAATCACACTAAAAATCAAATATAATGCTTTAAAAAATTACCAAATACAGTTGATCCAAGCTGGTTCTCCTCTCTGTATTTCAGCTTTGAAAGAACTCCTTCTAGAATAACTTCCCCATCTCGAATTTCAGTTTTTTACTTAGGCTAAATGGTAAAACTACCCCCCAGTAAATAATTAATTTTTTTCCATCGATATAGCTTGGGCAAAATGATCTAACCATGCAAATAGAAAGAGGAGGTCAAGATGAGCAAATCCATAAAAATTGAGCTCAATCCGACTTCAGGATCAAAAGTTATTAATAAATGAAAATTGGCCAAAGTGAGTCATTGGATCAATTTCCATTTATTTTATTTAATTTTTTCATTACACACCATCGCGTGTCGCCTGCTGATTGGCTGGCGTATTTCGAAATACTTTTGAAGCTTCGTCTCTCGGTGCACCATGTACCCTGTCCTGAAAATAAGAGAGTAATAAAAAATACAGAAATACATATTAAATGCACTTCCTATGCATTTTTAATAGCCCTAACCACTCATATTTGGCCACGTCACCTCCCGTGCATGTGCTTTGTATGCGCAGCATGGGAGGTGAACTTACCGCCCAAGAGAGATAATTCGAGCAATCACCTTTATGCCGGCGGATGCTCTTACGAAGGCTGAGATTGTGCCACGTAGCATCGTGACATCCAATTCTTGGCATTCTGCGCAAACCTCACTTCTTTAATTTATGCGCGCAAATTGACGCTGCACAAAAATATATATATTTATATGTCCCTCCGCTTTCTCTCTCCTCCATATTTCCTAAAAAATCATTAAAAATCCAGATTAATTTCATAAAAACCTTGCAAATATTTTAATTGGATCTTTACTCCTGCAATGGGCGACCGAGAGCTGTTTTACGGGCATATTTGTAACCAAAATTTCAGAAAAATCCCTCTGACTTTAGAAATTGCTTTAAAACTCCTGTTTTCCTTAAAAATATATTTTTCTATTAAAAACTCATTTCTTTCTTAAATAAATTGCCAGAAAATTTGATGAAATTCTACAAAAATCTAGAGAATTCAGTAATTCATTCATCCATTAATAAATAAAATTTAAACCTGTCATTTCCATTTAAATATAGAGTTATTCCAAACTTAACTAAATTCCATAAAATTTATGAATTAACAGAAAATTAGGGAAAAATCAGAATTCACTTGGAATAGTAATCAACATGTAAATATATGATAACAACCTTATTTTAAACTCTTTAAAAGCATAACATTGTGCTAATTACTTGAATTAAGCACAAAATTTAGGATGTTATCAATTTTCTTGCTCTAAGATAAAAAAAATTCTATCTTAAAATTGTTCAAATGTCATTTCCATCTCAATCTTGTGTATTTAAAAAATGTATTTAGAATATATACTTTATCCTAATGAAAAAAAAATGAATATGTCACATACATATGCCAATTTGATGGACTAGTAACTTAGGTATTGATCTTGCAAGGGAGAGCATAATCAAATACAAATTTCATCTTGGATTTTTTTTCTTCGATTATATAGGTTTTTTTGTTGGCATTCTTAACGGCTCAATGTTTTTCTAATGTATTGCGGTGAAATTTGGCATCTGCCATTCAGGCCAAATTTGATCACTCTTAGAGAAAAAACTGCATGAAAAGAAGGAAAGTGGAGCTTCAAATCATTTTTTGAAAAAAAATCAAGTCAGGGTTAAATTTACTTTGATCACAATTATATTTATATTTGAATTCCACTAGTATCAGATCAGTTTTTAGATAAATCATTTATTCATTGAGTCAAGATATTTTTACTTTATCTACATAAATTGAATATTTTAGTCTACTTTATGGGATTTCATAGTAAGTTGCATTATAAAAGTTGACTGAATTATATTTTACTGGAATAACATTGAGGAAATATTTAAATTTGAAGAAAATATATAGAGAGATAGAGAGACTGTATTGGAAAAATATTATTTTATCTTAATTTACTTAAAGGTTGAGTTTATAGTTTTTATGAAACAATTTTAAAAACAAACCTATTTAAAAATTTTATCTGATAACAGATATAAATGCTTCAATAGAAAAGTATTCAAACACATTCAAACTTTTATAGTCTTATAAGGCTGCAAATTAATGACAAACTTGGTTGCGGCAAACATTAAATCAAGGCAATTCAACACATTTATGAGGCTTATAAAAGAAATGAGGAGGTTGATTTTTAATTTGAAAAAATAAATTTACCTTTGGTCGTTCTTCAGTTTTTTTCTATTCATGATCTAAGATCTTAGAAAGCTTCTCTATGTTTAGGGACAGGTAAGAGTGAGCCTCTATTAAAAGAGCATTACCAAAGACAAGATTGAAGAACAGATCTAAAATTAAAAAATGAATTTTATAGTACATCATTATACAGTAAATATATTGAGAAACTATTTTTGGTATTCCAATTTTCAGGGTTTATGCCAGCCTCAATTTATATTTCAGCAACAATGTTTGAATTTTATTCTAGAAAAAAAATAAAATCTATAAAATATATTTATCCATTATAAAATTAAATACATATAACATGGTTATATGAAGTAGGTCTTACCTTTCTGATTTAATATAAATTCTAGAAAATCCCATAAATCTTAAAAACCCATTTCCACTTATGAGCTTATCTCTTTCATTTCCATGTTTAGAAAACTAAGAAAATGAGTTACTGTTTTCCTGCAGATAAACTCCTTATACTATTTTTATATATTATTATGTGTAAAATATGATAAATAATTCTTGCATCAAAGGGATCACCTACAGAAACCCAGACATAACAAAAATAGCCAAGTCCAAACAATAAAATGGGATGGGGCGAAATTGGAAGGGTAAATGGACAGAATGGGATTTTAACATAGATGAAATCGGATAAAATTTAGAAGGGTAATTTGGTGAATTGTTAACTGAAAGTTTACTTTAAGAAACTAAAGATAGTATGTAAGATTAGAAGGATAAAATGTTTTATTTGAGGGGTTTTTTTTTCCATATTTCTATCATTGCCATTCTTTCCTGGTTTTCCATTGGTTAAATATGAATTTCTAGAACTCTTTCATTTGGAATCTGTGCTCCTCATTGAAAGGTAAGCTAGAGGAAATTGTGTAGGGATCCAAGACATAGCCCACAAATCTCTAACTGCTCAGTTGAGGCCCAAACCAGAATTTCTTTCATTTGGCCGAATTGCCCAAAAAAATACTACTAAAAATTACATGGGATAGTCAAGCCCAATTGTAAAAAATTCTGCCCGTAAGACTTATAAAAATATTTGTCAGTAATAAAAATTACTTGACATGGAATTCAAGCAAGGTTAGTTCAAGTGCTCAAAATCTTTAATGTAATGTTCTCGGTGACAAACCTGCAGGTATACAAAGTGATGATTAGAGTTATGTGGCAGCACCTAGACTACAAAGATGGTGAAAGTATCCCATAAAAAATAAATATTGATACTATTTTTTTAATTCGGACAAGAAAAAAGGATAGCTAAATCATATTTTAAAGCTTCACATCTTATTTTGTGCCTAACAAGGCTTAGGAAGCAGTAATAGATTTATATTCTGATCTATAGAATACTTGAAATTCTGAAGATATTCTTTTCATTTATTATAAATTTTTTAAAAAAATTTATCCGATAGATTTCTAATATTTAATGTATATTGTAATCATCCATTAGTCCCATTTTCTCTCTTTTATCTATATAAGACCATGTGTCCCTCATTTTTATTTCATGAAGTATGTTATCAATGGTTCTTATGGAATCAGAGCCATGAGCTTTCCTTCCCTGAAGACCATGCTTGTGTTGTTTTGATTCACTGCTCTCTCCCGCTGCCAAAGGCCATCCTCTGAGATACTAAAATTTTAATTTGGAATATATTTAAAATTTATTGAATTACAATATATTTTTATGGAGTTATTTAAGGAGTTTTACGATTTATTTTGATTTAGCTGCATGCCACTATCTAATTTATGGAATAACAACCAATCATTGAGTTTTGCCAAATATTAGTTGCACTAATTGTTTTAAAATGGTGTCATTTCTGGATCACAAGTAGTAATGACATAATGGACAATCAGGAGCCAAATATTACCTTTTTCAAATGTGTTGGGACACAAAGTGGCATGACAAAGAGATATGAATTTATTGATAATTAATGCAATGGACAGACCATATGTGTCAACCTAAAAAATCCTATGCGTTAAATCACAATAAAAAAGATTCAATGGCAGAGAAATCATACATACATTGTTGAATGAGAATATTTATTAATGAAAAATGAGGATGAGTGATAATTCAGATTTTATAGGTAATTAATTAGTGATAACTAATTAGTGATGAGCTAACTTCACTAATTAGTGTCGTTGGTTTATCCAAATTAAAACAACAAAAAATTATAATAACCTTACAAGCGTAGGGAGAGTACGGGTCGATCCACAGGGAGCAAGGGTTTTTCCTAATGAATTTGTGCTTTAGTTATATATATATATTTAATATTTTAGAAGTAGGTTCACTACATACGAAGATAAATGACTAATTAAATAAAAATATCAAACAAAGAAAGTTAAAATATAATTATAATATGTATAATAATATTAGTAGGCAGAAAATACTTTTTTGGGATTTTTAGGAATATTTTAAAGCCAAAATAGAATAGGAAAAGAAACAGCTGGCACTCTGGACTTAGTCAAAATTTGGCTAAGTCTGGATGCTAAATGGGGAAAGTGGCTTTGGCGGAGGAGAGAGAAAAAAATGGCATGCACTAACTTCACTCTAGAATGAGTTCTAGAATGAACTTTTGAGCATGGTTGGATGAGTTGGAACCGTCTGAATAATGGCTAGCTTATCCAAGATATCAAAAGACAAAATATGAACAGGTAAGAGTGAAAAAGGAGAAATAAGAAGGTAACCTTTTTGTCACACCTTCCAAGGCCCAAGGGACTTCTTCTTCTCCTTTCCACCAGCTTCTTCAGCCCTGGATGCTTCCTGCTCAGCCTGGCACTCACTAAGGTGACTGGATCTATGACTCAATTTCACTTAGGCCACCAAAAATTACTTTGGATTGAATCACAAGATGAATATTACAATAGGGTGAATGGGTTTATATAGGGAGAGAGAGCAAATGAGAGCCATTGGATTTTTACTATAATGGATGACCAGATCTTCTTTTCTGGGTCATGATCCATGTCCATTATGGTCCTCCAATCAGCATTGAGACCTTTTCAATACCATAGGGACGTTCATGAATTCTTTCCTTAATTAGCATTAAAGGTGCTATCTTTAAGTCTCCACCCTTGGATGTTTTATGGATTGGATGGCTGGATCTTCTTCTATGGCTAGGATCCACGTCCAATGGTGTCCTCCAATCAGCATCCAAGCACCTGAAATGGTCATAAATAGTCATGACTGGACCTTCCCCTTGCCCTCCTTTCTTTGGCCCAAGATGCCTCTCATAGTGGGCTTAGTGGAGCTTCCTCAGTGGGCCTTTAGACTAGATCCAGCTGTCTTGATTTGGGCCTCCTTTCTTGGCCCAGGGCTGTGGTTGGGCCTGTTCCTTTGGGCCAAATACTTCTTCTTCATTTAATTATCCCCTTTATTCATGAAAGTTTCACCGAATTCCTGCATCTTCCACATAAATTAAGAAGAGAGTGAGATTCATTCCACTTAACTCATTGAGTTAAGTAGGGTTAGTCCCACAAATGACAATAATTAACTCCAAATTAGAAAAATGTGATTTTATTTCATGATTTTTCACAACTTAACATAAATGTTGATGATATATCCAGATAAAAATAAAGAAGTAGATAAATTAGCTAGAATTGCACTTATATATTACTATCATTTTGTATTTATCAATGAGTTTTTCAGGAACCCAATGACATGCCTATCCATCATCGGTACATGTAAAATTTAAATTTTAAATCAATCCAGAATCTATGTAAGATCTGAGGATTCCATGACACTTGCAATATGACACATTGATTGACAAGGGAGAGAAAGTTCCAAGAATAAGAATTATGCAACTTCAAAAAATGATAACTCAGGATCCAAAAAGATTTTTTTGACTTAATTTTAAAGGAATCTTCATCTCTATATTTGAAATCAATCCACAACCTCTGGTATCCGTAAAACAATAATCTAGGAATCGTTCCTGCATTTGTCTAATAAGTAAAATAAGTTATTTTAAGACCTATAACCTTTCTTGCTCTCTATCATTGATCATAGTTATTAGGCAAAAGACATGTAGATGGCTTCTTGTGCTATCACAAATTACATGATCCTGGAGGAAGGAAATAAGAATAAAAGAGAAAACAATTGATTTTCCTGCTCAGTCTCTTCCTTTTCTTAGTGAGATAAAAAATAGTTATTCTATTTTTACGTCTTGCTTTGAGAAATTGCTTGATGCCTATCGGCATTTTCTACACTCAAAGAAGCCACTTCCACTGTTCATGGTACAAATTATGTTGGCCTTGGCCATTCTGACCTAGGTGCTTATCCTCAGAGTGAGTCTATAAGTTTTTTAGCATATTTTCTATGTTTCACGACCACAAAATCTTTGGATTAATATGAAGACACCATATGATGGATATTATGTGGTTGTCAAGCCAATTAGGGATGGACACATTATGAACAAACTTTGGTCAAAGTAGATCGAACTGGACAGTGAGTCTGCCTTTTTAGGGCTGACTGAATATTTGGTTCATTTTTAGTTTGCACCTCAAACCAAAAGAAAGACCAAATGTATATGAAATATATAAAATAATTTATTAATAGAATATTAAAACAACATTTAATGTTTTGCACAGCACATCATTCAATTCCCCCCTTGTCGATCCATCTCATGCACTGGCAATGCCACCACCTCTGCCACCAACATTCACTGCCAGCGCCACCACTACCCCACAACTCGGTAAAGCCTTCATCTTCCTCTCTTTGTCCCTCCATATCCTCTCTCTTTGATGATCTATTTCCCTTTCTCCCTCCTCTCTATTGATCTCTCTCTTTCTCCCTCCTTTCTCTCTCTCCCTAACAATCTACCTCTCATTCTCCCTCTGTCTTCCTCTATCTCTAATGATCTACCTCTCATTCTCCCTCTGTCTTCCTCTCTCTCTCTCTCTGACAATCTATCTCTCATTCTCCCTCAATCTTCATCTTTATCTCTCTAATGATCTATTTGGCTTTTTCATTCTTTTCATCTTTCTCACAGTCACACTTTCTCTCTCCCAATGTCACTCTCCCCTTTTGCACTACCAGTCTTGCCCTGTTGTTCTCCCTCTCACCTTCTCACTCTCTTCCTGTTTCATTAACTTCATCTCTTCCTTTAACACTCTCTCTGTCTTGCTCTCTTACTCTTCCTCTCTCCCTCTCTCACTCCTGTCACTCATTTCCACCTCTCTCAGTCTTCCCCTCCACTTTCCCTCTCTCACTTTCTCCCAATGTCTATCACTGCCTCACTCCCTCCTCTGACTCTCTCCTGCAGTCACTCAATCCCTCTCTCACTCTCTCCCTTTATGTCTCATTCATTATCCCTCTAGCTTTCTCTCACTGTTCTCACCTTCTTTCTCATTCTCTAGCTCTCTGATTTCTTCTCTCTCATTCTCTTCATTCCTCACTCTCTTCCTCTGTCACTCCATTATCTCCCTCTCATCCTTTCGTTCTCTCACTCTCTCATCCTCTCCTTCTCTCTCTCTCTCTCTCCTACTATATCATTATCTCTCTCTCTATCGCTATATCCCTCTATCGCTCTCTCACTCTATCACTATCTCCCTCTCTCACTTTATAATTATCTCCATATCACTGCCCCTCTTTCCCTCTCTCAATCTCTTATTCTCTCCTCTCTAACTCTCTCACTCTCTCTATCTCTCATTATCACACACTCTCCCTCTCCATTCTCACACTCTCTCAAACTCTCCCTATATAATTCTCTCATTCTCATTTTCTTACATCCTCTCATTCTCTCACTCTCTCTCTCTCACTTTCTCCCCCTCTCATTCTTAAATTCTTCCATTATCCCACGCTCTCCCTTTCTCCCACTGTCGTTCTTTCTCATTTTCTTACTCTCCCCTTCTTTCCCTCTCTCATTGTCACATTCCCCCACTCTCCCACTCTCTCCTCTTCCCCCCCTTCCCCTCTCTCTTATTTCTCATTTACTACTTTTTAATGTATTTATTAAAAAATGTCATTAAGTTACCTCAACCACAAATATTTTCCTAAATAGATATTACATTTGATCCATTATTAAAATAAATATGATATAATAAATTTTGATATTTGTATTTATGTTTTGACTATTTTGCCTTATTTCAAAATGCTGATATGATTTTAACTTCCTTTCCTTCGATTTCTTTCCTTCATGCATTTTTTGTTTTCAATATTTCAATTTTCTTTTCTTTTACTATTTTTGTGACACTAGTGAACTATAAATTGGGTTAAGTAATGTTGTTCAACAATATTTATACCTTCCTAAAGAGTAAAGAGAAAGGGTGAAATCCATAAGGACCAAGTATTGTATAAGCAAAATTTAAATTTTATTCTAATATAGCTATGAAAATTAGAAAGGGTGAAAATTAGATTTAATGTATTTTAAGTAAATGAATAAGTCAATATTAAATTTCAAAATAATTAAAAAAATTTTTAAAACTAATGGTAACTAATTGACCTAATTTTTTCAAAATTTATAGAATATAGGTGGGAAGTTGAATAGAACGCACATTAGTGACTACTAATTAATTCTAAATAAATACCTTGTTGACGACTCTAAAGTTCTAGGTGATGGTTCAATGACAGTGTCATGAATGGACGGAGCAGAAGAATTGACTGTCATGATTTGCTGTGGAGATAGCCGTTGACAAGACTCAGCAAGCGGTCTATTCGCGCGACTGATGTTGATTTTAACATTGCCATTGGCAACAGATATGGAGGCACGCCGACGAGTAGCAGAGGTGGAGGTGACATGTAGAATGTTGAAAACATTAGACATCAATGATAACCAAGGAAAAACGATGAAAATGTGAGTCTAAAAAAGATGAAGATCACCGTAACCTTATCATAACATTCCTAATGGGCCAACTCACGCTTCTTCTTAACTACTCTAGATCATATTATTGCTCCTTTCATCTTTCACCCTCAAAAAGGGGAACATACCTAAAAGATATTTTAAATGAACAAAATACATTTTCAATTGCAATTAACAAACTTTTTTTCATTTAAAAACTCAGCCTATCACTCCTTGATTGCCAAATATCACCATTTGAAGTTGAAGCAGTTTAGGTCCGTCAAATTTGTCTCTCCTCATCATGAATTGCCAGTGTGATTCAGAATCATCAGATTTTGCAAAGATTCAGGATCGTAGTTTACATAAAAATGTCATTCAAGAATGTGTTGGCGCACCTTATTTTTGCCCAAATAGTGTCAATCATTGGTGTGATTTTCCCTGCATGTAATGATACACCCAATAAGCTCTCATCACTTGGACCTGAAAAAGTAAAAATATAAAAAAATAGTTTTATCGCAATTATTTTAACTTTTTGAAGTTTTATGTTGCACCACTTGTCAGAAAGCATTAAAGAAGTGTTGATACATTTTTTGCACATTGGCTCCACTCTTGGTTAGGTAAAGGTATTACTTTAACTTGTACACTTTACATGTCTATCAGATTCTACTTTAAACATCCTTAGAAAGATGTACTTTACGAGAGTACCATGTGATATATAGCTAAAGAAGTGATCTCCATCCACATAGTAAGGAAACTGAATGCAAAATTGAAAATTGTCTACAATGCAATGAGTATCAGACAACAATAAAATGGTCATTACTGACTGAGTGACACTTACCCTTGATACATGGACCTGGGAGAACAAAGTTGCATTATTGGGTGTGATGGTACATTGTGTAGATGTGTAGGGCCAACTATGTGAGAATGGGCATGGCATACACATTTTAAAAGCCCTCTAAATTATTTGAGTTGAAGACGAAGGTATGTGTTAGTTGCATCATTGCAATTTATAGGTAGTCATTTCTTGATGACTTGTATGAATCCTATTTTCCTATAATGCAGGTAGGCACAGTGATAGTCGAATACACATGACTACCTGCTTGTATGTATGGAAGAAAAATCATGTGCATCAAGACATGATTTTTCTTGCATAAATCATAAAAGTGTGATTAGTCTACATGTCATAGGGGTTCCGCCATGCACATTGTTATATAACACATCAATATTCATGGGATAAATGATAGAGGTGATCAGAACTAGGAGGACAACGGTGGTTTATCTTCCTTGGGGTATGCTGTTCTATGATTATGGTGGTAATCAGTGCTGTTTAGTGGACCTCACTTGGGGCAAGTTTCTGCACTGCACTGAGCACCCATCCTAGGGTCAAGTACAGGGTAAGAAAATCATATATTTTCTTCACATTAGGGATCTAAGCTCCAAAAATTGATTGATCCAAGAATCATCATATTCCAAAAATTGTTTCATGGCGTGTATATTTGTATTTATTTTAAAACAGAATAGGGGACTGTTGGAAACTGTCAGTGACTTAATCCTAGTCATTTTAATGTCTTATACTGGCTATGTCTGGAAGATATCCCAGCTGTCTAACAATCGAAAAGTTGATCCAATCGGTCAGATCTAGTGCATCTTAATCCTACCCGTTGCCCCATCTCATCCATATAGCAATTTAATAAAATATCCACCACACACAACTTGTCTATCCAAATATCATATGATGTGTCAATCGTTACGATAATGGATCCACGACATATGACATTTTTAGCCTCGAGACAGTGATGGATGACATGACGACGAACCTATGACGGAGGATATTTTTCGCTTCATGGCGATGATGAATAATGATTGTAACCTCCTGATGGTGAATGATTCCAATAGGAAATACCCAGATTAGGAAACGGCAAACATCATAGATCGTGTCAATCGTCACCAAAATGGATTCGCGACAGATGACATTTTTTAGCCTCGTGACAGTGACGGATGACATGACGAAGTACCTGTGGCGGAGGATATTTTTAGCTTCATGACGGTGATGAATGACGGTTGTAACCTCGTGACAGTGAATGATTACAATAGGAAATACCCATATTAGGGAACGGCAAACATCATAGGTCCTGTCAATTGTTACATAATGGATCCACGGCATATGACATATTTAGCATCGTGACAATGACGGATGACATGACGAAATACCTGTGACGGAGGATATTCATGTTTGTAGTGAAAGATGACGCGACAAAATACCCAGATGACTGATTGATCGATCGATCGACAGCATTGGATCCGATCAGATCCAGTTCCGCAAACGCTATTTTAGCAAAATTATAGTTCTGGATCGTCGGGGACGTGGACGAAGGACGTGACAGGACAAAGATCGTCCCGTACGACGTCCGGACAATATTCAAGTCCGTGAAGGGTTTAGGGTTTAGGGTTTAGGGTTCAGGGTTCAGGGTTTAGGGTTTAGGGTTTAGGGTTTAGGGTTTAGGGTTTAGGGTTCAGGGTTCAGGGTTCAGGGTTCAGGGTTTAGGGTTTAGGGTTTAGGGTTTAGGGTTTAGGGTTTAGTGTTTAGGGTTTAGGGTTTAGGGTTTAGGGTTCAGGGTTCAGGGTTCAGGGTTTAGGGTTTAGGGTTTAGGGTTTAGGGTTTAGTGTTTAGGGTTTAGGGTTTAGGGTTTAGGGTTTAGGATTTTTCGTCCCGTCCAAAGGTCTCGGGACGGATTTCCGTCCCGATTTCCGTCTAACCTTGCTAACGGGACGATGTTTTCGTCCCGGGACGAAAAAAACCCGTCCCATCCGCGTCTCTGTACTATAGTCCCCTGCAGAGTCAGCGGTCCGGCCTTCTTCTTCCGTCCGGCGGCGGCGGTCCGCCGCGATGGCCGACGCTCTCCGGCGAACGCTGCGCCGCGGGCTGCCCCCCGACCGCTACCTTCTCGGCGCGGCCCTCCGCCACTGCGCCGACCATCTTCTCCTCCGCGGCGGGCAGCAGCTCCTCGCCCTCTCCTTCAAGTCTCGCTTCGCCGCCTGCGCCTTCGTCGTCGCCGGCCTCGTCGACGTCTTCTCCAAGTGCGGCCTCCCCTCCACAGCCCTTCGCCTCTTCTACTCCCTCCCTCCTCCTCAGCTCACCTCCAACTCCGTCGTCCTCTGGAATTTAATGGCCGCCGGTCTCGCCCGCAACGGCGACCCCGCCTCCGCCCTCCGCCTCTTCCTCGACATGCGCTCTTCCGGCGTTCTTCCCAACCACTTCTCCTTCCCCACCGCGCTCTCCTCCGCCGCTGTCTCCTCCTCCCCTTCCGCTGTTCTTCAGCTCCACGCCTCCCTCCTCCGCTCCGGCCATGGCGGCAGCCTCTTCGTCCGAAGCTCCCTCGTCCACGCCTACGCCAAGCGCGGAGACTTCCCCTCCTCAGAGCTCGCCCTTCGCGAGGGCGGCGGCATCGTTGCCTGGAACTCCCTCATCGCCGCGCTCTCCCGCGCCGGCCGGCATCTCCACGCCCTTCACCTGTTCGCTGATATGCGCCAGAGAGGCCTCCACCAGGATGAGTTCTCTTTTACTGCGGCATTCAATTCAATTGAGGCCGAGATGGCGGCGGGTTCCGGAAGAGCCCTCCACTGCGCCGTCATCAAGGCTGGCCTCGTCGCCGGGCACGTCGGCAATGCGCTCGTCGACATGTACGCGAGAGGCGGCGATCTCCGCGCCGCCCGGGCGGCGCTCGACGGGCTGCCCTGGCAGGATGTGGTTGCGTGGACGGCGCTGATCACGGGCTGCGCCGGCCATGGGCTGCATGGCACGGCGCTGGAGCTCTTCCGGGAGATGGGTGGTGTCGGGCTTGTCTCCGACGAGGTGACGGGGGCGGCAGTGCTGAGCTGCTGTGCAGCCGTCCCTGCACCAGCATTGGGCGAGCAGGTCCACGCCGCCGAGCTCCGGCGTGGTCGGACCGTGTTTCTCGCCGTCGGCAATGCCCTGATCACCATGTATGGCAAGGCCGGTGCCGCCGACGGAGCGCGCCGGGCCTTCGACGAGATGCCCCGGCGAGATGCCGTCTCCTGGACTGCCCTCCTCCTCAGCTGCGCGCAGAATGGCAGCAGCAGAGAAGCTCTCCACTTGTATAGGCAGATGGTGGACGAGTGCAATGAGAGGCCGGACTATGTGACCTTCATTGCAGTGCTCTTCGCTTGTGGTCGAGCCAGGCTCGTAGACGAAGCCACGGAGATCTTCAATTCCATGGAGACGGAGCATGGGGTGGTGCCGGGGAAGGAGCATCATGCATGCATGATTGACCTCCTGGGCCGGGTGGGGAAGGTGACGGAGGCGGTGGAGCTGCTCGGCCGGAGCGGCTTCCAAACCGACGCGGCGGCGTGGAAGGCGCTGCTGGCAGCTGCATGCCGGGTTCGCGGCGGAGACTTGGCGGTGGCAGAGCAGGCGGCGGCGGAGCTGGTGCAAGCCCAGCCGGAGGATGCCGCCGCCTACGTACTTCTTTCGAACAGGTATGCGGCGGAGAAGAGGTGGGAGGACGCAGGCAAGGTACGACGGTTGATGAGAGCTCGCGGGGTGAGGAAGGAGGTGGGGTGGAGCTGGATGGAGGCAGAGAAGAAGGTGCATTGGTTTGCAGCGGGCGGTGCCGATCACCCGAGGGCGGCAGAGATTCATGCCAAGGTGGGGGAGATGATGGAGAGGACTGGGTACGAGGCAGAGATGGGGTGGGCTTTGCATGATGGGGCGGCGACAGAGGAATTGGCATACCATAGTGAGAAGCTGGCGGTGGCGTTTGGGCTGATGAGCTTGCCGGATGGGGCGCCAATTCGGGTGTTCAAAAACCTGCGCATCTGTGGGGACTGCCACCAGGCTCTGAAGGCAGTGGCCAAGGTGTATTGCAGGGTCGTTGTGGTGAGGGACCCAAACTATTTCCACCACTTTGGGCTTGATGGGCTTTGCTCCTGTGGGGATTTTTGGTAGATATGGATATGTTAGGAGTATAGTTACACAGTGACAGTTGATGTTTCATATAGCCCATCATTTTGGTGGAATGATACTGAAAGTTAGGGGCCTGAGTAGGGATGGGAAAAATGTTTTGCTCCTTTGAAACACACGAACGAACACAAACAGGAAAAGGGAAAACCCATCCAAACAGGTTCACGAACAGCTGAACCATTTGGAAATGGTTGGTGTTCTGACGGATATTTCTCTCTCTCTTTCCCTCTCCCCCCATCTCTCTCTCTCTTTTCTTACTCTCTCTCTCTCTCTCTCTCTCTCTCTCTCTTTTCTGACTCTCTCTCTCTCTTTCTGACTCTCTCTTTTCTGACTCTCTCTCTCTCTCTCTCTCTCTCTCTCTCTTTTCTCTCTCTCTCTCTCTTTCTCTCTCTCTCTTTTCTGACTCTCTCTCTCTCTCTCTCTCTCTCTCTCTCTCTCTCTCTCTCTCTCTCTCTCTCTCTCTCTCTCTCTCCCTCCCTCTGCCTCTCTCTCTCTTCACCCCCTTCTCCCGTGGTGCCCTCCCATCTATCTATCTATCTGTCTATCTAATAATACAGGTCTTTCAAAATGTAGTCTGTTAGCGAACGAACACAAACACGAACATAGATTTTCACCAGTTTGTGCGGTGATGAAGAGCGAATTTCCTACCCCCAGGCCTGAGTTGAACCCTCTGAAAAAGAGATTTGGTTATAATAAATAGTAATTTATGTGGAGATTTGGTCTACCTCCATAAAAAAATTGAGGATTGAAGCTTTGAATCATGCTCAATGAAATGATTGTAGTACTTGACTAATTGACGTGTACTTGGAAGAATAGTAGCATTTGATGGTAACATGTGATGTTCAAAAACCTATCAGGTTGGCTGAATAACATTTACATTATGGATATTTTGTTGGTATACTTAAAATTTATCGGTTTAAAATAAATAGTTAAAACGGAAAGTAATTTTATTAGATATTTAATTTCAAGTCAGAAAGACACCCTGGGAATTTAGAAGGCTCCTGAAAGAATCCTGATAGAAGTTAATCAGGATGTCGAGTCCAAATTTCCTGAAACTAGAAAGCTCAAGGTTCTGAGGTTATCCAGAGGATAGAGATCATCTAGTCCATATTTTTCAGGTTCCCGCCCTTATTCTCCATCCTGTTAATTTCTTTCCACTCACGATATGATCGGAATGATGTAACGACAATGCTGGAGTGATAATTGGGAATTTCAAGATGGAGCTGGAGATTCGGCATGGATACATTTTGAATGTGGACACATGAACAGCTAAACATTTCTCACCAGTGACCAATAAAGGAATTCTTGAATCCATACCTTGGTGATTTGATGATTGCATATCAAAAAAACCTTTAGAATTCTGTTAGTTTTCTTCCTTCATGTACATCTTCAAGGTTTTGTCTTAATCAATGACTTAGAACCCAACATATTATTCTTTTTAAGTACTATTTATAGATTGGCTTTCCGTAATTTAATCAAATAGTGTGAAATGCCTCAAGTTTTGACACAAAAGTGAAATGGTTAAATTGTTTGTGAATGTCATGATGATTATCAAAGTTTCCAAGATAAATATTCATCATGAAAATGATTAATATATGTTTAATTTTTATTTTGTCGTTTTGATTTTTTTATTCACAAATTTTTTTATGAAATCTAAAACCTTTAAAAATGAGCTATACATTTTTGATAAAATTTTAGTTTACTTAAAGTAAGGATATATTGAAGTTCAAGAGATATGAAAGGCATCGGCGCAACACTGTATAATAGAAAATTTTCTTTTTATCAACACCATTTAGTGACAGATGGACTTTAATCATCAAATAATGTATTTAAATGTATGAGATTTTATGTTTTCATAAATTCAAAAATAATAGAGGGGATGTTAAACTTTGAACAAAAATCATTGTTATATAATTGGTTATGTATCAATGACTAAAAAGTTGAAACATAGTGTTATGGAATAATATTTATTCTAGGATCAATGTTAATGTCAAGATCAACTACTGAGATGATTGAATATTATTTTATATTGGTGTGTAAAAAAGTGATAGAAGAAGTGATCACTCAAACTGCTACATACTAATGTCACCTTACAATGAATGTCTTTCATAATCTTATTAAGTGTTTAAAATTACTAATTAAGATGCATGTCCTCTTTGAACACAATTATTATGAAACTCTCAAAATTGAAAAAGTTCTAGAGTTTCAAAACTACAGTAAATCGATGTGAAGTGCAAAAGGATGATAATATCTGTATAGATTGATGATTATGAAGAGCTCACAGAGGATATCATGTCATTATAACATCTTGTGACAGCATCAATGATCATCACATAAGCTCGCACACTCTCTCCACCACAAGCTTTGAACTGACGCCACCCATAGCTGCTGACATTGCCAATGCCATTTGTGAACATGGGGATAAAGGTTCACAGAGTGGGAGAGAGAGAATTCCTATTTTAAAAAATCACCACCACCATCAACAAACTTG
The DNA here is from genome assembly GCF_029677425.1 of Wolffia australiana. Classification (NCBI taxonomy): domain Eukaryota; kingdom Viridiplantae; phylum Streptophyta; class Magnoliopsida; order Alismatales; family Araceae; genus Wolffia; species Wolffia australiana. The sequence goes on along the minus strand of NC_135836.1, from coordinate 5,528,798 downwards.
TCAACCTTAGTCATGTCACAGAGCCAAAATCCTCTGTCATCTATTGAGACAGTCGATGGGGAAATCCATTAGTCACCATGATTATCACACGATATGTTCCTCATCATTAATCATATCTCTGAAAACTCCAATTAGGCTCGGGGTGGTGATGAAGATGTGATGGTTAACGAGAGTCATGAGATTTGTTTGAATTATGAATAATCATCCTGATAGTTTCACTCTATTTTGTTTCTTCGACAAGCTATCATTTTTTATGAATAAATTAGAATGCATAGAAACGATGGAAACCTCAGTTTATATAAAAGATACACATATATTCTGAAAATCAAGCATTTCCCACTTATGAATGGTAAAAATTTTCACCTTCATAAGGTTATTAAATGCCTGATTAGTATTTCACACCATTTAATTTTAGGAAATTATTATTTATTTATTTCTTTGAAAAACATAAACTCTGTTCAGTATGATATTTAAACTCAAGAGATCATTACATTTTTGGTACACAAGTTTGGTCTTTGAGCATGAAGGATTTCATTGTCCCACTTACCTTGGCTGTTAGATCTTCAAAATATCAAAAATATGTATATAATACAATTAAACAAAATTATAAATTTTAGAAATTTTTGGATTTCAATAGCGAGGAATATTTATAAAATGCTCATAAAATGAACCTGAGATATTTTGTGATTTAAGGAATTTAAAGTGATGAAGACATGTATGAGTCTTGTTGTTAATGAAAAATTACTAAATCCATGTTACTCATTTTGCTGAATCGATATGTAGTAAGTTGAATGATTAGAGTTTACGTGCTTGCTCACTGGGAGGATGTTAATATAAATGTTGCATACTAAGGCTTAAATTGTTAACATTTAAATACTTTATATAAACCTATTTAATCTATTTTAAAAATATTTAAACCATTGTTTGATAACCTTATATATCTTCCTCTTATTATTTCAAGTTTGATGAGCTGAAAGAAAAGTCCAGTCCAGTGACGATACACATACAAAGAAAGGATGCCAGATTTGGAGACAAAGACAAATCTCTGAAGGATTTAAAGAATTTATCAGACTAAACGTCTCAAAATCCAAAGGAAAAAATTATTTTCGTGTTCAAATTTGTTGACTTCATCAATGACAAGGGAAAAACAACAAAGTTCCCCATTGAGTAAAAGTCACACGGTACTAAAAAAGCCGAGTAATTTTTTGGTTAGCTGCTTAACCACATTATTATCAAATATTATACAGAAGACTAGTCCTCTTCTTGTATGCTTCATGAAATTTGTGTCGTATAATTTCAAAAACACATTGAGTTGGCCAATAGCCTGGCTGAGTCATCCGTTCTCTCGTAAGAGGGCATTACAAACACAAGAGACCATTTCCACCCATCAGACAAATATCGATAATGATCCTTGAAGTCATCAAAGCAAGGGACCTCAATTGGCTGAATCAGGAAAAAATATTACTCTTTCCTGTGGGTTTAATCACATTAACTTACCAAAAGTGTAACATTCAAGACAACAATAACTCCTCGAGTAAATAAGGAAGGTGGCAGCTACCGCAACTCTCCATATTAAGAAGGTAACCTGCTTTATTTATGGGCGACGAAGTACTCTTAAGAATTCTCTCACGACCACAACTAATATATTAATCCATCATTCGATTCATCCATGTTTTGTTCCTCAAGAAACGCATGATTTTGTTCTTTCTTATTTCTGCTAAATAGCAAATATGCCCCAAGTCCTACTGATACCAACAGAGGCCTACACGTCCACTCGCATCTCAAGCCTGTCTAGACAATCTAGCGGAATCTATTTATATCGTCCTGCCAACACAATCAGGATTGTCTTTTCTTCTTCCTGCCATCAATGACAGCAGCTTATTTCTACGTTTCGTTCTTGCAGGGAGCCCAATTCAAAGAGTTTACGCTTTAAGGACAGCTTGCGGAACAGCCGTCTCGTTTGTGGGATCCCTCTCACCGCAGTCCCTTCTTTAGAAACGCCTTCGTGGCGGTCGGTCGAACGACTACACTCGGCGATCACGCGACAGAAGAAGTAGAGCCTTCCGAGAATGGGCAAAGCGTCACTGTCTCGCCATAACCACCCGTCGCTACGTCATTGACGCTGCGTGGCGCGGCGACAAGAGAGCTCGCGGATCGGTGAAATCGTCTCTCTCTCTTTCTCTCTCTATCTATCTTTCCCCGTGTGTCTCTTTCTCTTTCTCCTCTCTCTCTCTCTGCATTGTACGTATTCTCGCTCTGTCTTAACTCTCTCTCTCTCTCTAGCATTGTAGAAACGGGGAAACCCAGATACCTGCTGTCGCCGATTCCTCTCTTTGTGTTTATAACGGTTGTGTTGTCTAGTGTCTACGCGGATGAAAGATACGTCTGGAGGAGTGGGGAAGAGGAAGAAGAGAAGGCATGGAGAAGGATGTGGAGTATAGAGGAGGAAAGGGGGGCGTGGTAAGACTGTCATTGGCTATGGTTCTTGTGCAGGTCTTCCAGACTGGGATGGCTATAATGTCGAAACTCGCTCTCGACCAGGGAATGCTCGTCTTTCCTTTCCTCGTCTACCGTAACGCCATCGGTGCCCTCTGCGTTGCTTGTTTGGCCTTCGTTCTCGAAAGGTGTGAATCCAGAAGCGTTCATTTTCCCTCTCTCTCTCTCTCTCTCTCTCTCTCTCTTTCTCTCTCTTTCTCTCTCTTTCTCTCTCTCTCTCTCTCTCTCTCTCTCTTTCTCTCATCTTTCTTTCTCTCTGTCGCTCTCTGGCTCTCTCACTCTCTCTTTCTCTCTTGCCCTCTCTCTCTCTCTTGCTCTCTCTGTCTTTCTTTCTCTCTCTCGCTCTCTCACTCTCTCTCTCTTTCGTGGTCTCTCTCTATCTTTCTTTCTCTCTCTCTTGCTCTCTCGCTCTCTTTCTTGCTCTCTCCCTCTCTCTCTCTGTCTTCCTCTCTTTCTTTCTCTGGCTCTCTCTTTCTTGCTCTCTCTCTCTCTGTCTCTCTCTCTTTCTCTCTCTCTCTCTCTCACTCTCTCTCACTCTCTCTCTCTTTCTCTCTCTTTCTCTCTCTCTCTCTCACTCTCTCTCTCTCACTCTCTCTCTCTCTTTCTCTCTCTCTCTCTCTCTCTCTCTCTCTCCTTCATCTCGTTCTCTCTCCCTTTCTTCTCCTCCCTCTCTTCTTCGTCTCGTTCTCTCTCCGTCTCTTCTCCTCCCTCTCTTCTTCATCTCTCTATCTTTCCCTCTCTTCTTCGTCTCGCTCTCTCTCCGTCTCTTCTCCTCCCTCTATCTTTCCCTCTCTTCTTCGTCTCGCTCTCTCTCCGTCTCTTCTCCTCCCTCTATCTTTCCCTCTCTTCTTCGTCTCGCTCTCTCTCCGTCTCTTCTCCTCCCTCTCTTCTTCATCTCTCTATCTTTCCCTCTCTTCTTCATCTCGCTCTCTCTCCCTCTTCTCCTCCCTCTCTTCTTCATCTCTCTCTCTCTCCCTCTCTCTCTGTCCTTCATCTCTCTCTCTCTCTCCTTCATCTCGCTCTCTCTTTCTCTCTCCTTCATCTCGCTCTCTCTCTCTCTCTTCTTCATCTCGCTCTCTCTCCCCTCTTTTCTCCGGGTTCTAATCCCGTGTTAATATTCAAGCGCATAGCTTTTAGCACAGCGATAGGGAGTGATTGGTTATTGAACATTAACATGCTACCAAAGCTTAGGTACATGATTAGAATCCAACGGGCGATGCACTCTGACTTAGGAGTAGGTGTTGAGGGGGAATGTTGGATTCTAAGCATCTACCTAAGCTCTGATAGCATGTTAAGGGGGAATGTTGAATTTTGCGGCCCGCCCAGATAGGTTAAAGAGGAAAAGTAGTGCCATTTTTATCAGCAATGGCTTTATTACAGTAGTAGGTACTTTAATGTTAACAATCTCTTGTGAAGTATTTCTCTTACACGATCAGTGTTTCTTCTTCTCCGTGATTTTTGTAGGAAACACCTGCGGAAGCTATCCTGGAGGGGGGGAATGTGGATATTCACTAACGCATTACTCGGGTACTGGGACAACTCACTGGTTCCTTCTCACTTTCCTTTTCATCTTCTGAACAGTGTTGATTTCATAAATTGGTCTAACGAACATTCATATTTCGACATTACGGCTTACGATGCTGTTTATATCTCAATTAAAACGTATCTATAAAGTTTGTAGCAAAGGAAATATCCTTAAGTTATGGGCATATAAATATTTACATATTTATATGTGTGTGTGTGTATAGAAACAGAGTTGAGTTCCAAATTATATGATTTGTAGATTTGTAATTTCATAGACCCAATGGCTTCTATGTAGAACGTTTTGGTCCCTGGCAGACGAAAAGTCTCGGGGGGAAAATTAACAATGAAAATTATGTGTGTTTGAGAGAAACATTTAGTAAAGATTTTAGCCGTCAAGATGGAAATTACCAAACTCACTTGTTATGGTACTGAGCATTCTACCCTTTTTTTACAGTCTTACTCTTGGAATGAGCTTGTACTACTACGGTCTACGTGACACCACGGCAGCCTACTCTTCAATTTTTCTCAACCTGATTCCTGTGGCTACCTTTGCTTTCTCTGTCATGTTGAGGTAAGACCTGCGGTTGAGATTAATGAACATAAACAGGGCTGATTTATTTCAAGACACTCTCAGACGAGGAAGTATTTTCTCTTAATATTGTAGAACAGAAAAACTTGATCTTGGGAGGGTAGAAGGAGTGTTGAAGGTTTTCGGTACTATTGTTTGCGTCGGAGGGGCAATGATCATCAGCCTCCACAAAGGGAAAACTCTTAACTTATGGCCTTTGCATGCTCATGTGTCAGAAATCACTAAAGTGAAACCAAAAATTCATGATTTCTCAAGAGGAACTGGGTTCTTAGTGGGCAGCTGCTTATGCTACGCTTGCTGGTTCATCCTTCAGGTAAGTAGATGTTCAGAATTTTCAAAAGCTGGAAACACCGTTAATGAATTTTTTATTTGTTTCCGGGTCCAGTTTTGAGAACAAATATAAAATGATTAATGTATACATTTTTTACAGGTTAAAGTCGTCAAAGAGCTTCCCTGCATTTACTGGGGGACGGCCTTGTCCTGTTTAGCAGGATGCTTGCAGTCAGCCGTAGTTGGTGTGCTCGTAAATAAGGAAAAAACCGATTGGATGGTGAAAACTAACCTTCAACTCGGCACCGTCCTTTATTCAGTAAGATCTCGTCCCTCACTCCCACTTCTACGGGGCATTCAATTAAATGACGAAAATTGAGTTGGTACTTTTAATACTCCTAGGCAATCCTTAAATATTTTAGTGCGACTATCTTAAATGATAACGCATTAACCGGCGAAGATCTAAATATGATATAACTATAGGGTCCCATAGCAGCACCCATGAATATGGCCCTTTATTGTTTTAAACAGACTTCTTTCATGTTGGTCTTACTTGACTCAAGGATAAAAGGAATTGGATTCTCTAGATACATATTGAATGAAAATTAATCATATTTGGATAATGCCACTATGTAGGCTAATTAACAGTCACGGTTATGGAATGAAAATTTTCGCCTCATGAGAAACCGAGCGACGGTATTTTATAGGTTAAATAAGCGAACTTACATATTTAAATATTCTAAAGTGTATAAAAGGTGCGAGATTGGCCCGGATCCGTTCAACGAGTCTTTTCGTCCAAGCAATAAACAGGCTTAGAAAAAAGATAATATACCCTTTCCTCCGGCGATTAAGTTATTCTCGATATTTAGCGAATGAAACATACACTAGAACTCTATTGTTTGTAGGATAAAACATTTTGAAATATGTTTAGCAATGTAGTCGAGATTTTCTGGGTATATACAAATTCGAAGAAACACGACAACCTTTTCTTACATCTCGACTTATGAGTCGAGATTTTATTCCTCCATGCAGGGTTTGCTGAACGTAGCTGTAACGTTCGTACTGGTAACATGGGCAGTATCGAAGAAAGGGCCGGCGTTTCCTCCAATGTTTGCTCCACTCTCGCTTATCTTCGTTACTATCACAGAGACCATCTTCATGGGTCTTCAGCTCACCCTTGGAAGGTTAGTATGATGTCACTTTCATTTGATTAAACCGTCATCAGAAACTTTATTGATTGATAGATACTGGACCTCTTGACCTTGTTACATTCCCCGCAGGAAAATTCCTCTCTTAGAAAGAAAAGTTTTAAAAAGTCAACCGGGAGTGTTTTCTTTCTTATTATCTCTTTCGATTTGTTGCAGCATCCTGGGGATGATTCTGATTATAGCTGGAATTTACGCGTTTCTGTGGGGGAAATCTAGGGAAACTGCTGAAGATGAAAGTCTCCCATCACATTCCGTGCTCTGCGACTCGCGACCTGCTCCCAATCCCCCTATCAAATCAGATTTGCCTATTTAAGGCAAATATTAACTGCCCAATTAGAAAAATAGTAAATCGCATTTAAAAAAAAATCTCTCTCTCTCTCTTCCTCTCTCTGTCTCTCTCTCACACATAAAAAAAAGTGAATAGAAGAGAGTTTGTTACCGAACGAGGAGAACAATATTAACTACTGACTGGGCTCCTTCCCTCCCCACTGCCGAACTCAAACTTCTGAAAACATTCCCGTATGAACCCCCTTCTTCATAGCGTTTTTAGCACCGTTAGGTGACATAACCAGAGAACATGTCGCTGGACCCGTGTCCGGAGCGGTGTCCTCTAGGAGAACCGCCCTTTACAAGATGGAGGCTGCTAGAAGGCAAGGGAAAGTCTTTTCTGGGCTTTTATTATCTAGAATATTCTCTCTTAGCCTCTCTCTCTCTTAAACTCTCTCTCTCTCTGGCTCAACCGTTGGATAGGGATGTTAAATTCTCCTAAAACTCTCTTCATGCAGAACACTGATCTCCTCACAAAGGGCAGTTTCTTTTAAGCAAGCCTTTTGTTCTGCTGAACGAGTTTAGTAGAAGGGATCCCAACCATGCAGAGAAAGGGTGAGATGATGAAGACTATTGGAGCTTCGTCAAGCGGTTGTCGCCCAATCAAGGAGAAGGCTGGGTGATACACTCAGCCCCAGTCCTTTCCAGCCATTGTCAAAGACAAATCACCCATTCCTTGGGCTAGACAGATGTAGATGCAACTTGAAGTACATGATTTGTGAGGCATGTTCAGGCTGGAGACTGGCAATGAAGATGGATCACCATGCCTTATTGATTAGCTTTCGAGTTTTGTCAAAATATGTAGTGACTCAGATGAATATTTCTAAGACTTAGAGGAACACGAGTTTCTAAAAAAACAAGTCATATGGGCGCCATTCGCTAGATTTCAATCCCTTGGATGTAAGTTTGGGAGGAACTATTCACAGACAAAGAACTAGTGGTTTACTCTGCTAGATTTCAGGCTCTTAGATGTCAATTTGGGACAAAGTTATTGTTGGGTTTTGTAGGCCTTGATCTGGATGAATAAAATGATTCCTTGCAGCGGAACTCATTACGGAATCACAACAACATAAAAAAAATATGTAATGAATCACTTCATCACGGCGCACATTCGAGATTTGCTCAATCCTTGAACGAGTCATGTGGAGCTGCTCATGTGTCCAGCCTCTAGAGGTATACATGTGATCCTCGACATGTCAAATCTCCCCCTTCACCTTGATGTGCTCCATTCACCCTCCACATCATCGTTACACCATCGTAATTGTATTGGGAGTGGAGAGGTGTGGGGAGAAGGGATAAGAAGGGAAAGGCCCCTGAACAATTCTAGCCTAGGTAAGTTTTGTTCAAGGCCTTCCCTATTTATAATAAGTGATATTTTTCATAACCCCCCACACTTGAGTATATCTTTTGTTATCCAAAAGACCATTTGCATGTGGCTCTCTAGGCCCATGTATAAGTCTAGTTAATGACTCCAACAACCCAATACCCTTTATTAGACTTTCAAATTAATTAACTATATCATCATATACTCGTAGGGCATAATCAAAATATACTTGTCTGTATGTGAGGAACATTTAGTTTCTTAGGTGTAAGGACCATACACAAAACCATGGTATGAATCAACCTGATTGACACTAGGGATAATATCATTTATGGCTTCATGTGGATCAAATTAGTGAAAAATTTTCCCAAAGAACAACCATTGTTTGTCAATCTCTCTACCTTAATTGTTATTCAGATTGGCCATAATTATTATATGAAGGGAACTGAATGATGTTATTATATCTGAATAATTAGTGTTTCGTCTTCTCCAATTCAAGCACCTCTGAAAACACGAGTGGGTGATCCTATCTTGACCACAAAGTTACTTTCGTGGATTTGTTGCCACATCCGAGTTTAGAGAGTTTAAAGTCTTGTTCTTGGAGACTTTTAGGTCATAATTTTATGTCAATAATTGTCCCTCCATAAGGTATCCTTGGTGTCTCAGGCCTATACGTTACTTACACACCCCTAACATCAATCAATCTGATTGAAGCCACTGAAATATTTTTCAAAAGTGAACACACTGTTTGTCCTTACTGTATGTGCACTGATGGCTATAGCATTATCAATACCTATGATAGGGTTACAAGTAGAGGCGGAAATAATTTTGAAAATTTGGATTTTCATCTTGTGTATCATCCAAATAGGAAAATTAGAATACATGTTTAACAACTAGTAATCATTTTCGTATGATATCATCATACTTGACTTAACCATTGTATATATTTAAGGACTTTATTAAAAAATAGCATAAGCAACTGAATAGACTTTTATTTCCATGAAGTAAACATGACGTGGAAATGTGATTGTCTTGGATGCCACATAATATGTGCTAGTATCTTTGTTGGAATAAAGTCAATTACCCTTATTCAATGATTAATGTTTTTGGAGTGATGCTAAAATGATATCATGAACAAGGGGTATCGTTATAGATTTGTTAAATTATCAAATAATGTAACTCGATCAATCACACTATTTCCTCTAGTAATGATCTCACTAATCAAATTAAACTCTCTCAGAATGTGAGACCCCTAATGAAACTATGTCAATTTTATTTATGTTATTGCATTATTGTTGTCACACAAAAAAGAGGTTAGAAGATCAAAGGAATAATGTCAAGTTTAGAGATGAATACTTGAACCATACGGCCTCCTTTCATTCTTGACTATACGAGCACTCCACTTGGAGGTTTCCACAAATGAAAGATCTATGTTTAATGTGAATTAAAATAAATAAAGTTCTTCAATATGGTTTTAACTGGAAACTGGACTTTAACTCTGATGCTTTAGCTCTTCTCATCGAAAAATTAAAAATAAATAAGTAGTCCATAAGTACTTAATGATGAATTTCAAAGCTGACATTATTAAAAAGGTTAAGGTTTTAATGCATATTTTCTGTTATTTTAATTTCAATCAATTTATATAACCTATATTTACATAAATAAAATACGAAAGTGGGGAATATAGACCATATCTGTAGGTAATAAGAATTAAGGATTTAATATATTTGTATGGAAATTAAATAGATAAGAGGAGATAATTCTTAATTATGTGATATTAATTTGAGTAAAGATGAGACGACGTAAGTATGCAATCGTGAATATTAAATAAGAATGAGATTACTTATATGAAGAATATAATATAGGAGACTGTGATCAGATATGTGATAAAATCAAACTTAGGGTTAGAACTAGGCCTTTGTTTGATTTTAAGTGAATCAATAAAATTTATTAACCATTACTCATGTAAAAATTATACATAGTGGAAGAGTGTGGGCTGTCTCCACAAGGAATAGATCTTAGGGATTTAACTATCTCTAGATAGTGATTCAAGAAGGATGAGAAGCAATACATGTAGTGCAAGAGGTAGTGATGTGATGAGCAAGTTGAGATGAGAGGGGTGATACTAATTTTTTAATGAACATGTGACAGAGAATACACCAGACATAGGCAGGATGACATGAATAGGATGAATTGAAATGAGGAAGTAAAATAGACTAAGACATAAGAAGAAGATGACAGATATATGAGGTGATAAAGACGAGAGTGTGAGGAGATTAGTGATTTATGGTGTTTATAGGGAATAGAACAAGATATATGATAGAGATGAGCTATATGATGTGATATGACAATAAATGATGAAATATTGTAATGGAGGTGATGAAATCACAAAGATGTAACTAGCGGATGCGTCGAGGAATCATAAATGTAAGCCAAGAGAAAAATCAGATAATCTTTTGATATATTTTTTCTAGGACCAAGGTAATTTTCTGATGCATATCAGTCTCCCCACTTGCTTTTTTGATGTTCTTCAAACACTCAGGACACCAAGAAGCCTTGATGGATCTTCAAAAACCTCACTCTCTTTCAATCAGCCTATTTGGGAAGAAGTGAGTTAAATATGATTTTTACATATGTTTGGGCGTCAATTTATCCAGCCTTGTTGAAGTTGCTCTCAAAATTTCAGCTGGAACGTCCTTTTAGATCGTCCAGTATAAAGCCATAAACTTGGAAAATTCCTAGCCACTGATTTAAACCAAATATTTCACTCTTTTTTTCCTCATCTGAGACGCCCCATGGCTCATAGATTTTTTTTATTTAGCTAACATTTAATGCAAGGATTGGGACATAATCTCCCATGTCATCTTCTATTAACAGCTGCAGTTTTTTCCACTTATCCTTGTAGGGAAAAGACAAAAAGACAAGTATAATGGTATATGATTCGTAAGAACTAAGTAAAACAATACATGTGACATGGTGGGGCTTCAGCATGCACCACATCAATGAACTTTTCATCATGCGCCAATTCTTTTAAGACATGTCTGCACAAATTAGAAAAATAAGTCAAAAAGATAGTCAATTAAATGTGACTCATTCGTCCATGCAAAACCTGTACTACAAATCAAATTCTGTCTTTTTAAAAATGGGCCATCTCGGCTCATATAACTTAAAAAGCAACAAACCATTAGTAATGATATGCAATTATGGAAACATCCTTTCTAATTCCATAATGTTATTTTTGTTTTGGACTATTGACCTAATCCATAGGGAAATTATGATTCATCACATATCAATAACAGATAATGACAGGTGTCATGGACAATGAGTAGCCCCTGAAAAAAATTTAATTAGTTCAAATTGAATGAAATATGTATCCAAAAAATACAAATATTATGTTTTCAGACTTTAAAAGGTCATATTTTGACTCATGAATAGAAAGTAAAATAAATCAGGGAAAATCATAGTTTGACTAAAAAAGTATTTTTTTAGAATATAAAATCATAAAAATACTTTAAAATACCTTAAAGATCGTAAAATTCAAAATATTATTCTAAAATTCTATTTACTCCTTTTAGGCTTGATAGCACAGATATATAATACATTTAATACAAATATACATGTTAATATCATCATATTAGCCTTTTAAAATGTGTGTTATCAAAATGCCAAATGAAAAAGTGGGATTGGAGATGACTTGACGAATTAATGATGGGATGAGAAGATAAAGAAAGAAATACATGTGAGTGAAAATGGGTGGATGGGGATGAATTTTTATAATGGATTAGTTTAGATAGGATGATGAGGTATTGTGATGGAGCAGAGTGATAGCAAGGAGTAAAGAGGGGATGATAAAAATGGAATGTGATATTGAAAAGACATGATGTAGATCTAACCTAAGAGTGATGATTAGTTGACAAACTATATGGTCACAAAACTTAACTTGGGTCCTCACATTTTTAGTACTTCTATCTGGCCACATTTATTTTGTTTATTTGCATTATACAATTTTATATGTGTGTTATCAAGCTTAAATCATTCAAATTTATTTTTGAATGATATTTTTAATCTTACGCATTTTTACTCATTTTTACAAAATTTTTATGGACTTTTATAACAATGTGAAACATGATACTTTTTTGAGTCAAGAGATGATTTTTTCCTTAAATGTTTGAAATCAAATTTGTAAAAATATGACTTTTTAAGTTGAAATACATTTTTATTTATACTCTTTGGGTCTTTTAGTAGAGATATGATTTTTTAAAGATTATTTTAAGTTCATTTCACAATGCCACATGCCACAATTTTCAATTCATCGAGCGACAACCAACCATAGTTATGGATAATGTTTGGTGACCACCAATCATTAAACCTAGTGAATTATTGGCGTCACCCAATTATTAACATAAACCGTTATGGCAGCACAATTAACGATGCCATAATGGCATTTAATGTTTATGTTTTTTCTTTTCAAATATTTCAATGCAGGGTGATGCCGCCCAATCAAAAAAAGATTTTCTTGCAATAGCTGTTGTGTAAGGATCAATGCTCGAGGACTTCTAATAATGGTTCTTTTTATTTTTGATTGGTCAAATATGACGTCTGCACCCACCTTTCATGAGACACGTGTACATGTGGTACGCACGTGCGCACGTGCTGCACATGCCGCACATGTGTCATTATGCTATTGAATTTCAAAGGGATCACACTATTGTGGCAGACGTTAATGCGCCGCCACGTCAAATGTGACATATTTATTAAAGAGTATATTTAATAATAAATAGTTAACCTTGTTTTTATCTTTTTCAGGAGTGACACGTGGCACGACGAGAGCCGTCGATTGCAGATGATGAGGAAGAATCTGAGCCAATCATCACATTAAATTCCAAGATGAAACAAAACCCTAATGGAATGATATGATGGAACTGACGAGGATGAGGAGAGATAAATCTTTATTAAATCAATGGCTAGGGATTGTCCAACTTCCAGACTTGATATCTGGCAATGCAGAACTTTGATTGAATGGAAATTTGAATAGTAGCTTTGTCTTTATGTCCTCTATCCAATCAAAGGTTAGATAAATAATTTGGTCTCTCGATCTCTGTAAACACATCTTTAAGCTAAGTTCCTCGTAGAGAGGCAGATTGAAAGACAGTGAAGTTTTGAACGTCCATGAATGTTATTTTTTGTGTCTTTAATGCTTGAAGAGTGTCAAGCGAGAAGTGGGGAGGCTGATCTGCATTAGAAATATGTTTGATATTGGCAGAACATATGTATCCAAGGGTAGCCTCTTGCCATACATTGATTCTTCTTCAACATATTTCGGTAGATCATTTGGCACTTTCACCTATCACTCTCATCCATCCTCATCCATTATTATCCCTATCTGGCAACCTTTATCATCGACTTCACGTCTAACCTACATGATCACAATCCCATAATGTGTCTCCTCCCTACTCATTCGAGAAAACATAAATAACTATTCTCCTGTTTCACTCCTCATTCTACCCTATTCTCACAATCCTATCACCACGTGTCACGCAGTCAAATTCCGAGCTAGGAACAATGCCTGAATCTGGCGCGTGCCATCCTCAGTGCTTGGAGCACAACACTTGGCAGCCTTGATCTCTTGTAGGAGAACCCTTCGCAATAGCTTAAGTACGCATAAAAGGGGTCGGATGAGAGATTGGAGGCGCAGCCCCATTGTAAAAAAAGATCATTGGATTAATATCATAATGAGGTTACATCATAATCATGGACAGTACATGGGCCAAGACAAGGGATGATACCGAAGTAGCGAGACGAGGCGTCGCATGCCTTGGTAGTATCGCCCTTACGCCTTGAGGCACGCCACTCCACGCACGTGCCCACTTGCCCAGCCACTACACACGTGCCCTCAGGCGGGGCATTGTGCACTTGTGGGCATGGCGTTCAGCCATCCGCTGCCCATCCCAGCTTTGACGCTCCACACGTCGCCAGCATCCGTGCTAATGCATATCGCATGCAGTCTGCTTGGACGCCACAGCGCTCTCCCACAATGGCACCCAGCGCCCACGTCTCAGCGCCCTCTGTGTGACGCTCCTCACACAGATGATGCGCGCGACATGTGCACGTAGCCGCGCAAGTTACCCACACAATTCCATGCGCAGCGCTGCGGTACTGCCTCCCAGCCTGCACGTCCTGCGCACACACACAGCCCTTAACACCCGCACGCACATCCTTGGTGACCGCATGCCCAGCAAGCACGGGCCTTCCCTGATCCACCGTGCTTGAGCACCGACGGGCATGCACACAATAAGGGCGATGGCCTAAAAGATCAGGGTCGAGCATCACCACCCGTAGTGCGTATTGTAGTGTCACACTAAAGGACAGTCTCCAAATCGTGAGTCCAGCACACGGGCATGTCCCTACAGTTAGCACGCAGGCCTTTGTGCAGGAATGCTGCATACTTTGAGGCCTTACACCATGTCTTACACCATCTTCATCCCTTCTTATTTATCCATCCTCTTATATTCTATTTAACCAGAAGTTGGTAAAACCCTAAATTATTAAACCTAAAGTAGCTACTTCATATCATGAACTCTGATCTCATCTCACACCACCATTCACATCTTACGTTATATGTAATCCTTCTCACCTCTAGAATTCACCTTTCAAAGGAGCTATTTCTCTAAGATTCGTTCCCTGTGGAGATGGCCCTTACTCATCACTAACTAATTAAATTATTTTATGAGTAAAGGTTTATATATATAATTGACTAACTCGATTTCATGATGATGTAATTTTTACACTAATTTTGAGTTTATCAACCACCAAACTATGTTGATCCAGGAAGGCTCTCCTCTTCCTTGTTGTCTATCATCAATCACAAAGACAAACCCTTGTTGAATACTTAATCTCACTCTTTAATTAACAAACTGAAACAGGAAGCGAGTTTATAGCACGTTTTTAGTGCAATACAAACCTCAACTTATAGATGTAATAGTATGGATGGAAATAAGATAGAAAGATGAATATGCCCTCAATTTTTCATCTAAATTGGCCTCTTTGATCATCAAATATCAATCCTTGAAGTTGGATTAACCCTAGTCGTTGGTTTAATTGAATTTTTCTCTCTCTTCGTGGACATCATTGCCATTGTATCATGTCTGGGGTTTCCTTCATGAGCCTTTTGGAAATCCTTTAAAATCATTGGCTGTAATTCTTGATTTGATTCGCAATCGACGTCTCTATTTTGATCATGTCCCCTTTTGAGAATAACATAACATAAATTTGGCTAGAGAAAAAAAATGTTTATGATGTGGATACATCATCGAGCATCATGGCTATGCATATCTGTATTTCTTCAAACAACATGCATCCACATGTCAAAATGGATTGAAAAAATAGGCTTGTGTAATGATCCAATAGTTAAAGGATGATGTGGTGGTTCCTCTCTCTTGATCCTACAGCATTGGTTGCATCTTTCAGTATAGATTTTCGACTGATCCGCTGTCTCGAGTGATCTCAATATTTGTTATAGGTCTTAGCCATCGCCATCGTGTTAGGAAATTCTCTTTGACGATATTGGATCCGCTTGTTCATGTCGACGGTGTGGACCATAGTGGATGAAGATCTTCCCCCACCACATCGACCTTTCGAGCCGATTATGCGGGTCATTGGGAGTTTGATCGTGCCATAACCCGTCCTGTGTTGTAAATTGGTTACGCCTTGGATATTCTGACTTCCAACGTACTTTTTGTTATATTATTTAAGCCTACTCCTCATTTCACTTTGTCACATCCCATCGAGCTTTAATTCCCTTGTGGTATAACATGCCCCCTCGATCACGATTGACGTGTTACATCATATATATAATCAAGTATTTTTATGGATCCATGATCATAAACATCATTAATATGAGTGGTTTAGTTGTGGAAGATCAGCATCCAGGAACCACCACATAACACAAAGCTTATATATTAGGTGGAAGATATCACTTTATATGGACTATGAGGTTGGCCCACCACAATCAATAATATATTGACCATTAAAAAAGACAAACAGATGTAAATGCAAATTGATGGTCAGAATAAACTATATTATATGTGAATTTGAGAAAAATTTCTAAAAAAGAACAGTGGACCCCTCAATTTAGCTCATGGCTAGGATGAACAAAGTCATATTATAGTAAAGTAGCACATAGAAGACATCTCAATCTCCACCCTTATCCCTCTCCCCTTCCCCTACCCCTCCTCTTTCCCTCCTTAGCATTGTCCCTCCCTCTCCCCTTCTCTCTCCCTTTTCCTCACTTCCTATCCATCACTCCACCTTCATCCAATTGTTTATATTAAACGTTAATATAAGGTACTGTTTAATCTAAAAAAATTTACAAGTATTAAATTAATAAATTATCAAACATAATAGGTGAGTTTATTGGATCCCGGGAAGCATTACAATTACAGTCAGTTTAACAAGAATGATGTGTCATCCTGTAAAGCTAAGAAAAAGATGAATTGGAGCCTAGAAGAAGGTGAATCACGCAAACAGCTCACTCCTTTCAATATCAACGTAGCACTAGGTTCCTTGGGGTGCAGTGAATGGTGTATTTTCTTGGTCTCATTTAGGGAGCTTAATGTGACCCAGGTTCTAAGTAAATGAAGAAATATAATCAACCATTAAATATTAGTCTAAAATAAATACTTTCATACCCAAAATTATAATATTATTATCATAAGTAATATTTCCCAAAGCCATGGATGACATTTGATAAAAGTATCTTAATTATTTTTTAGGGAATGATTGTGTATGTTTGAGGAGACAGATTACTATTAATCTAGTAGTTTTTTTATGTACATTAGAAAATTAATAAGCTGAAGCCATATATATAAGTTATTTAAAATTAAAAAAAATACTAACAGGCATATTATACCACCATTATTAATTTAATTAATAATTATATAGGTAGCCCAAAGAAAATATTCACAAATTCTATACAAAAAACCAATAAGTGAATATAATTAACTAGTACAAGCTATATCACCATAGATAGAATTATTTTTTGAGGAAAGGATCAATAAATTCATCTAACAGAAACTTAAAATGAATGACTGAAATAGAAAATATATCCCAATAAAATAGATCACCATACAACAATGATAGTGTTAGAAATCAATCAAGTAAATTCAGAACCATTTTTCAAACTGTAAAATTATAAATAAATATCGATAAATAAATCATCCCTCTCAAATTTATACTTAAACTTTTCAACTCTGTCTAATTTCAAACATGCAAAACTGAGAAATCATCTAACTTCATGAAAAAGAGTAAAATTTTAAAGTTTAATTTTTTAACAATATCATATGCAGAATATTCTATATTCATAAATTTACATATTTAACTGCTTTAACGATCATAATTATTATTTACTAAAATTAATCCGATTATATTCATACATATGCATCTATGTCGTTCCACCACCGGAGTGATAATTAGATCCATATAGATATAATATATCACTCAATTTATATTTATGGTTCCAAATTAAAACAATAAATATGCATATATGTGGAAGCACTGTAACAACTATACATAGGTATAATATATGATGTTACATTTATGTAATCATTATTGACATAATGATGTGAATATGAACTTGAAAACATCAGATTTCCAAAATCCAATCTCATATTCAACCCATCATGGTCCCATGCCATTGATTCTATGCCTCAGATATCACTCTCTTTCGAATTGTGGTGACCCTCCAATTAAGAGGCTTAATTGGATAATTTATTGATAATGTCTAAAATGAGGGCCAGCGGCAGCAAAAAAACTGTATTTTTAATTGGTCCCTTTTCTCAAAAAATAGTTTTATGCATACTCTTCCATTTCATCATCTAATATTTTTCCTATGTTTGCTTACTTTTAGATCTGTAAAAAGAAGGCATTTGGCATGAAAAAAACCCCAAAGTAATTTAGAAGTTTTAAGACTGATAATGATTTTATAGCTTTTTTGGAAATTTTTAAAGAACAATATGATTGTGATCTCATAAAGAAATGCTCTTGAAGTCAGTATATGTATGTTAAGTATTTATTTTTATTTATTACACGAATTCTCAGCTTCTAAGATCTGGGTACCATGGCTCATTAACTCAGTAAACTGAGGCCTGTCTGATCAAAACGAAATAGAAAACTCCTCCGATCAAAATGAAGTATATTTTTCTATATACTTATTGTGATTCCGAATAAATTAGACCTTGAAATAAAAAATATGCCACAACAGAGCATATTCTTGTGCTTTTTCAAAAGTAGAGATGTGGACAAATCTTTTTAAAGCGAGAGTACATGATTTAATTAAGAGATAATGAAGAATTATAGCTAAAATCAATGGCTCTGCCTCGGAGAGGAATCAGTGAGAACAGACGTCTCTCTGTTGCAACCAGTTGAGTATTTGAATCCAAATCTATGATCAATTTTGACATACAGATTAAATACAAAACCAACTAAAATAATAAATCAATATATTTTCCCACATCTTCATTGTTCTGATGTATCCTAATACCAGGATATTAAATTATCTAGTTTAATCGGATTTTTTAATTCAGTTCTATCTCAAATTCATCCACAAAGCTTGCCACCTCAAAAAAAATTGATTTAAAACAACGATTTAAAACCACAACCCTCTGTGGAACGACCTCTCCTCGTGGACATGGAAAAAAATCTAATATAAACAAAAATTGAGTTCAAAAAATAATGAATAGTTTAACCGAAGTTTCAAGGCAGTTAATCAGATTCAAACCATCCTAAAGCATTAATTCTTCTTTGCTCTTTTGAAAACCTATAAATGGAATATATTGGGCTATTTGACCAGGGTCCATTCCACTCAACAGCCTAATCAGATATATCTGAACAGCCCATTTGAACTATACACATACTCAGGTTTTAACGAACAAATCAAGCCAAAAACCTCATTTAGGAACCATAAAACTGATATGAACCTAGATATCGGTTTCTATTAAGAAGGGGAACAGATGAGTGGTCAAAAGGACGAGGTAGGTATCTACAGGGGACAAACCTCATGGAGAACTACAGATATTTGGAGATGTAGTGAGACAGGGAAGAAAGGACTGAAGAGTAGAAACGACTGCGAGCCAAGTGACAACTTACATTCAATCCTGACTGCTCTCATTAAGGAAGGGTGACACAAAGTTAAAGAGAAAGAGAGAAAGTTACCTTATCATCAAAGGACCAAAATGCCCCCAATGGGCGAACATGCCAAAGTTATACGGTCATATCAGGAACACCATCTCATACACCAAGAGTAGCCGAGATTGATAGAGCGGCGTGGTGTGGGACGATCATTTGGCCAGGGGAATTATCTTTCCTGTTGGTGGTACCTCAGGCAAGGTTGAATGGAGAAATTTTTTACTGGAGCCGGTCTGGGTGCAGAAGAGTTTCAGCATTTCTCTTCCTCTCATCCATTTCAGCAGCAGCTTCATGTGAGTTTTGCTGTTCAGTCCAGAGACCCCTGCCTCCTACGAACAAATCAATAAACAGGGAAACTTCCGTAAGCAGGTTTGTCAGGATAATAAATTTTATAACTACGTGGATGAATAAAGAAGATTTTCAAAACAGATAAAGTGGTTAAAAAGAGGAAAAGATTTGGAGAAGATGTTTTCTGATTATTGTTCAAATTTGTCTCTCCTTAGTCAGCAGAATATTTTTTCCAGGAACATCTTTTTTATTTATACTTAACGACCATCATAATGTAGTCCTATGAAAGTGAGGAAATAAATTTTTCATTAACAGTACTTAGCAATGGATTCATGTTAAATATGTCTGAATACATGGGACCAGCTCCAAATTACACAAACGGAAAGTCTCTGTCACCGACGGCCTAAGAGGACATCTGATACAGACATATGGTTAATTTTGTTTTTGAAATAAGGATAGGGGAGATCACACAAAGTCGGTGACCTTCCCAGTACAGACATATGGTTAATATAATGCCAACTAACGCATGATTAGTATGAAAAAGTTTGAAGAAACACTCAGGATAGCTGAACTCATCATCTGGATGCGATCTACTGTTCTTGAACCCCAAATGTTGTTGTATTTCCGCTTGTAACAGGGGTTGATCAAATAAAAGTCTTCATTTTCCTGAGTAACTCATCAATACTCCAGTCACAAGTTGCCTACTATCTGGCCCAAAATTCACTTTGTATATTTCGTGTGGATTAGGGAATTCTCACATACAATGAGAAAGAGTGAGATGGGCCCTTAAATATCACCGTGGAAAAGCCAAAAGGAATGCTTTTCATTATTTGCGAGCAACCCCAGAAGTTTAACAGAAGTGTAACCCGCAAGAACTTCATTTATTTTAATTTAGGTATCTAAGCTGCTTTCAAGAAATCTAATTTGCTTTTCTAGCTACGGTGATGTTAACATAAATGCAGGCCTTGAACCTTCACCAATCCAGATAAAATAGACAAGACGAGTAATATTTATAGAACTAATGGAAAATATAGAGACCAAATGTATGTCACTTCGTTGCCTTCATTTCAAGAATTGATGCAAATGTGTTCCTTTCAGAAAAAAAAAAATTTTAAGTTGAAACAAATGACACGTTTTTGGACGGTCGAATTTCTAATGAAATATAGAGGTAAATCACGACCAGTGAAATACTCCGTGTACTCTGAATGAAGAATTTATTTTGCATGAAAGAAAAAGATTTACAGAAAGATCCTCAAGGTCTTCAGGTATAACGGGAACGAATATGGAAGAATAGAAAAAGGTAAGTTTGTAAATTTAACACAGAAGGCGGTCTGATGATGAAACTTGAAATTTGAATATATAACAAGATAATTCGTTCAAAAATGAGAACCCATCTCGGAGCTTATCTTCGGAATTATCAGCACCGAGTAGGAGACTTTATTCCTTTAGAAAACATCAGATTGATTGCCATAGAATCTGCCGGAGATGACTATAAAAAATGTTATCAATTCAGGACAAAAGAAGATGCCTAACGTCAACATCTCATGCAAAGTTGATTAGGTCAACATAATGATTATAATATTTCATACTTCAAAAACAAAATTATACAACTGACACTCTTACGAACAAGGATACCAAACTTGTATATATGATCCAGTCAAGAACTCAAAATCGAAAGAAAAAATATCCTTAAGACAAATCCCAAACTCCTGGAATTGATTCTCAACACTTACGGACAGAGCAGACAAAGACAACAGAGTTGCCAAGAAGCTATAATTTAAAAAATTTGCACACATGGTAAGATGAAATAATCGAAATTAAATCCAATATAATAACCGAGCAAAAATACTTTAAATCCAATCGATTCCATTTTATGATCTATTAATAAGATTTCCAACGCAGTAAACCAAAAAAAATTCCTGATAAACAAGTGAGTCGTGATGAACCCAAAGCGAGAAAAAAAACCTAGCTCCCGTAAATCATACATTCGGAAGAAGACTTTAAAGATATAAAGATAACCTCGGATCAGTGATTTAAAAAAGTGGCAGGCATTAGGAGAAAAATAACGGAAACTAAATCCAACTTGACCCAATTTTTTTTTCCAAACGACATTATTCAAGAATCTATTAATAAGAATTCCACCACAGTACACCTCAAAATTCCAAACAAACGAGTGAGCAATGACGAACCGAAAGAGAGAAAAAAAAAAAAACCATGATCCTATCTATCGTTCAATCGGGAGAATACTTCAAAGCCCTTCTCACTACCTTGGCGTAATTCCAGGTGCTGGAAACAGTCAAGGGCCCGTGCTCTTTAATGATCCGGTACAGTTCTTCAGAGATGGCGACGGCCTCCTCCTTCGGAACCTTTGGATCGATCTTCTTCAGATTCCTCCCTCGCTTCCTCGAGAAATGCCTCACAAATTGGAGCATTGCCGCAGTTCCTCCGCCAATACCGATCATCCCGACTTCCACACTGGGAAAATGAAAGCAGAAACTACAACAACCCTGTCCTCTTCGCGCATTCAGCCATCTTCGGTGCTTAAAAACCTCAGGCCCAAGACTTTGTTTTAATCCTCAGGGCCCAAATACATACATAAATACATACATATATACAGACAGACATACACAAATATAGACAGACATATGCACATATACATACACACATAAACACATACATAGATAGATACAGTCATATGTTAGTGTCTGTATAAATAAATGGTTTGTTGTTATTTCAGGAATGTGTAGAACATTTTTCAAATAAAGAGGATAATCATAACATCAAAATCTGGAATGGCCAATGACTAAGATTTTCAACCACGTGCCATTACATATTTGAATAAGCTCGTTCGAGGCAGGCTTATCAATTTTGAGTTTAAGGTCTCATGATATGCTACTCAAATGTCTAGAAACCAGGCTTGCTGCTAGATGGAACTAGAGAGATATCCTTGAGATAGACTATTTGAAGAATTTGTTTTGCATGTTATGAGTCACATGCTGTTAATTTTGTATGCTTCTTAAAAAACCTGTCACCTCACTCCCTAGCCTTGTGTTGGGTTCTGTGCCTTGGTTCATCCATGGAAAATATGATTTCATGGATGCGTAAGTGTGTTAATCGATTCATAATCAATCTTTGAAAACATACATCAAATGTACCTTGTGGGGAACTTGTTCCACCCTTGACTCTGTCGCTCTGAGATTGTTCTAAAGCTGTTCGCGTGCCCGGCCTCTAGAAGTATCCAGGCGATCACTTGGTGCTTGGATCTCCACTTCTTCTTCTTCAACTCTCCTTGGTTGAGTGCAGAAGAGAGTGGAGAAAAGGGGGGGCTCTCAAATATGGCTTGCCTGGGTGCTTGAAATGAGTGCCCTTCCATGGTTATATTTTACTTAAGTTTTTCTCAAAAACCCTACAAAGTAAAATATATCCACCAAAACCCTTATGCCCTTATGCTTGTGAACCTATAGACCCATGTATCATTCTAGTTAATAACTTTAGTGGCCCAATACCAATTAATGGTCAACCTTATTAATTAATTATATCAACATATATATTAATGAATTAATAAAGATTTAACCCAATGAATATGTTAAGATTTCAGCCTATGGGTTCCACGCTACACCTTGTGCTCTATAAGATATTGACTAGCGTTCAAATTCTCTCATGGAACTTTTACCGTCATCAATTACCGTATAATCCATCATCCCCGCGGACTCTCAAATGACTTAGGGTATGGTTGATTGTCAAACCCTAATCCGTGATTTGACTAGTAGTAAAGCATAACAGGGATCATTGGGGAATGCCTTCTCTAATATCCTCACTACCCTAGCTATGGATTTTCTACATTATCTTCCTTAATTAAATATCTTATTATATTGAGGATGGATGATCCTGTCTTGAACACTCAATCATCTCCATGAGCTTCTTACTACATCTGAGCTATAAGTTATTTGAATCCCATGATTAGGTGCCGTAGTCAAAATGTAGTCATCCAGCCATGAGATATCCTTGGTGTATCAAGTCAATTGAGGGAATATTTGGCATTGGGCTCAAATCATTGATTTTCACCGCTTCCCCATCCTTGATACTGATTCTGATAATGGCCCCTGCCTTGATTGTAATCATTCCTTTGATACGACTTTGACGATTGGTATCCCCAAGTTTGAACTTTGGTAGTGATGTGTGCAATATGCTCCCATTATTCTTTTCAAGATACATCAAATATGCATCATGGGTCTTGAGTGTTCTCAGAATTTCATCAAAATTCAGATGATTGATGTTAGCACTGATCCTCAAAACAAAGTGATCATCCTTTGCTCCTAAACCTCGTAAGAATGTGAAGATCATGGATGCTTCAACATGCTGGCTGAATGACTCAAGAGATTCAACAAGTGATCTAAATACGTCTCATTTTCATCAATGGTAATCATACCTTTATTTATAATGTGGAATTGACAGCGAAGTTCCATCACTCTAACTTGATTTTGACTGGAAAATGTGCTTTTCAATTTTTCCCACGATCCTCTTGATGATTTGGCTTTGCTTATGCGTGGAATCACTGCCTAGGTAAGGGTCAAATACAAAAATCTGAGCACCTATTGATCTATTTTCCACTAGTTCTTTAACGTTGGATTTTGAATTTATGTGATGGAAATTGGTGGAGGAGTGGCTTCTATAAATTTAATCAAAGCTCATTCGTTCAGGAGATGCAGAATTGCACATCTCAAGGATTGGTTGCTGTCACTATATAGCTTTAGAGAGACTATGGAGCCTGTTGGAATCACCAACAGGACTTGTCCTGCATGGTCACAGAAACTTGACTCCATGAGCTTGTTGAAGGCACAATAGAGGAAGTTCCTCAGACATGTTGATTGTTTTATGCTCTAGTAGAATGTGAAAAATCCATGGAGCTTTCCTGGAACAAGAAGAGAAGGATGAGAGAATGAGACAGAGAGAGAGAGAGATCAAGATAGAGGGAGATGAAAAATGGAAGATCATAATCATTCTCTAAATTATTTAATTACAAGTATATTTTTATGTATAATAAAATACATGTAACCGTATTTTTCTGTGTTTAATAAAATAAGATAATGTTTTATAACAGCTAGTTATTATTATATTTTTTAGAATCTATTTGTTTTCTATAATGGTTGAATCCTGACCTTCTATATCTAAATTATCCTTTTTCCTAGATTGAATCTTAGCCTATGATTCTTTTAAGAGTATAGGGGTACATATTTATTACTTACAAGCCACTATTTTAAATTATGTCCTAGTAGTGGATGGTGTCGCTGACGAGGCTGCAGACTGTGATTATGAATAGAGAGAGAGAGAGGGAGCGAGAGAGATTACCACTTAATGGATAGGTGAACAGGGTGTCATTGAAAACTGATAACAAGTCAATATTCCAACCGATGAAGAGAGAGATTTACAGACAACTTAAGACTACAAAGAAATAAGGTCTGACATTTTAGACTGGGGACTGGTCGGACTGAACCGACCCAAAACCATTAGTCTACCATCTAAGGGTAGACTGGCTGCTTAGTCAGGGTTTGGTATGACGGTCAAACCAGACTAGGATAGGATATTACTATTATTATTTGGCCAACACCCTCCCCCTTCCCTTGGTCGCCTTCCTCCCTCAGCCTTACCTATCACCCAGAGCGCGCTCCTCCTCCTCCCTTGTTTCGCATCCCCTACCCATGCTTGCTCCTCGCCTGTTGGTCCCTCCCCCCACCACCCCAAACTCCCCCTTCCCTGGCCCTCCCCTCCACCCCGGCTCGCACTCCCCACTTCCTAACCCACCCTCACATTCCACATCCTCCTCCCCTTCATGCTCAGCCCTCTTTTTCTTTCATCTTCCATTCTTTTTTTTTTTCTGATTCTTCTTACTTTATTCTTCTTCTTTTCTTTTTCTGATTCTTCTTATTTTTTTATTATTATTCTTCTTGTTTTCTTCTTATTTTATTCAACTTCTTCTCCTTTTCTGTCATTCTTGTTTTCATCTTCCGTTCTTCTTCTTTTTATTTTCTTTTTATCCTCTTTATTTATTCTTCTTTTCTCATTTATTTGTCTTATTCTTTTTCTTTTTCTTCTTAGTCTCCTTGTTCCTCATATTATTTTCCTTCTTCCTTCTTTTCATCTTCCTTTCTTCTTCTTATTCTTCTTTAATTCTTCTTTATCTATTCTTGTATTGTTTTATTCATCTTATTTCAATCTTCTTTTCTTCCTCTCTCTTTATTGTATTCTTCTTTTCATCTTCTGAGATGGACTTTATTACTGTGCAATACATTTTGTATTTTAACTTTTCTTTGATTTTGACTGGTCAACATGACTGGACCGGGACTTGATAAGACCGGACCAGATGCGGACCAAACTTTAGGTAAGGTTTAGATTCTTGACAAAAACGTGGACCAAATCAGCACCATCAAATCCTACAAGTTAGTACGAAATGTATTGCCAACAACGAAGAGAAACCTCCTCAAGGGTCCATAAAATAATTAACCTTAATGGAACAGAGGCTACTTAAAATTTTAATTCTCTCTTTTATAATCAGCAGTGAACAGACACACTGAGTATTAGAGAGATAGAGGAGGAAGAGAGTGTGTGTTTAACCAAGAATTAAAACAAGCCGTTAAACAGAAAATGAAAAGCTACTGAGCACTAACCAATACAGAGTGGATATCTACATGGATGATAGGTCTGGGAGAGCCTTCATTGATGACATTTGATATAATTACATCAAGGAAGAATAAAGAATCAGAACTACAAGACCCTAATGCAGGAGTTAGCTACTTCTGTAGGAAGTACTTAATCAGAAAAAATGAGAGACTGCTTACTCATTACAGACCGCTACATAGTGGACATCTACATTAATGGGAGAACTCCTCAATGGCATTTTAGATAAATACAGAAAAATCCTAACACAAGAGTTAGCGTGTTCTATAATGGTGAACTCAGAGAAAGTCTCTCAATGGAACACAATTTACATATAAATAAAAATCATTATTTTATATTCCATACAAATGGGTCCCTGAACGCACTCACACTAAGAGAAAAGAAAGGGAGGGGAGAGAGAGAGAGAGAGAGAGAGTGAGAGAGAGAGAGAGATTACCTATGACAACCGAAGTGTCATTTCACTAATCAATTCTAGTCGTTAGTCAGAAAAATAAAAGACTGCTTATTACGGATCAATACATTATGAATGATAGCCCTCCTCGATGCCATTTGACATAATTTCAACGAGGAAGTAGAAAGAGTTAGACCTAAAAGAACTCTAACACATGAGTTACCATCTTCTACAGCGAGATTAAACTCCTAATGGAGGACTCTGAGGAAGTCTCTAAATGGAACACAGTCCACATACAAATAAAAATCATTTTTTTATATTCCATACAAATGGGTCACTGAACACACTCACTCTAAGATGAAACAAAGAGAGAGGAGAGAGAAAGAGATAGAGAGAGATTACCCATGAACGAACAGACAACCGAAACGTCATTTCACCAATCAATACTAGCCATTAACCGAAAAAATAAAAGATTTCTTATTAGGGACCAATAGATTAAGAAGAAAGAATTACGCCTAATACAGTGACCCTAATACAGGAGATTAAAAGATTAAGAACCCTAATACAGGAGCTAACATCTTCTACAGTGAGATTTAACTCCAAATAAAGTCGTCTGAGGTCTCTTAATGGAACACAGTCGTCATACAAATGCAAATCATTTATTATCTTCGAACCAAATGGATCGCTGAAAACAATAAGAGAAAAGAAAGAGAAAGGAGAGAGAAAGAGAGAGACTACCCATGAATTAGTAGACAAACCAAGTGTCATTTCACTAATCAATTCAAACGATTAATCAGAAAATGAAAGACTATTAATTTACGGACCAATACAGAGAAGACATCTACACGAATGAGAGCCCTCCTCGACGGCATTGGAGATAATTACAACGAGGAAGAAGAAAGAATTAGACCTAAAAGAAGAACCCTAACACAGGAGTTAGCATCTTCTACAGCGAGATTAATTAAACGCCTAAGGGAGGACTCTGAGGAGGTCTCCTGCCATAGACGGCCGGGAGAGGACGGCTCTATCCTGAGCCAACGCCATGACCAACCTGGCCGGCACAAGGCAAAGCTCCTCCCCCGCGAGCTTATCCTGCACCACCGCCCTCCCCATCAGCGCTCGCTGCAACTCCACCGCCGTAGCTTCAATCTCCACCGTCGGATACACCTTCCGAGCCAATTCAAGCATACCCACCTGCGCCTGAAGAAATTTCACATATTTAAACGCCGTCTGTAACATCTCCGCCGTGTTCATTCTTCCCGCCCCAGGGATAAGTTGTCCCAGCTCTTGCGTCTTCTTGCTTATCCGCTTCCTCCTCTCTCTCGCCGCCGCGCTCTGCGCAGACAGGCAAGCCCCGGCGCTCTTTGTCTGAAGAACTCCCCCATCCGACGGCTGTAATCCTTCGCTGGGCTTCTTCTCCCCATCCGACGGCCGGTATCCGGCCACGAAGCTCGGGGGGAGCTGTAATGGCGTCGGCCAGAGCTCTGGTTCTGGGTCGAAGAGAAGGCAGTCGAGGAGGAACTCTGGAGAGAGCGCCGCCACGTGGCTTATTGGGTGAGTGCACACCGTCGCCGCCATCTTCAGGAGAGAGAAAGAGAGAGCTGTAGAGAGAGAGAGGTGTAGAGAGAGATAGGAAGAGGGCGGCTCCGGTTTCTTCTCTCTTCTTCTCCGCGCCGGTTGGAGGGAGATGATGAGCTGAAAGTTCGGTGTCTGAGGTAGAAGAAGACGGAAATTATTGTAAAATTAAGTATAAATAGTTCAATTGTAATTCCCCAACCGCAGGTAACGGGCGATAACCGTCGCCGCCATGAATGTGACGTCATAAATCTGTCATTCGGGTGAATGAATTATGGAAAAGGCTGATCCGTTCGATGGACATTGGACGGTTCGGATTGAGTGTGGGTGAATGCGGTGGGCTGAGTCAAGCAGACTGCCGAGTCAAACGGGCGGACCCCACATCGCACGTGCCGGGAATTTCTCTAACTTACTGCTCCATCGTGTGACACGTCGCTTGCGCTGCATGGCCGGAGAGAGAGATGGTTTAATGGGATAGATATATCGATACGTTTCTAGAGAGAGAGATCCATAGCTATACATATCGATAAGTCTCTAGATAGATGGGCATATGGATACATGACATAGCTAGCTAGATATATCGATGGGAGAGAGATCCATAGCTGTACATATCGATAAGTCTCTAGATAGATGGGCATATGGATACATGACATAGCTAGCTAGATATATCGACATATATCTAGATAGATATACATATAGGTAGATTCATAGAAAGGAAGATACAAAGATGGACGTATGGACCTAGCTAACTAGATATATCGATAGATTTCTAGATATATAGATAGATACCTACCTTCATATATACATTCTTTCCTATGGATCGATAGAAAATTTATAGTTTTATGGATTGACGAATAAATGCATAGATACAGAGATATATATATACATGGACAAGTATCTAAATAGATGGACAAGTGTATATAAAAAAGCTACAAAAAGATATAGCGATGAGTATCTACAAAAACATACATATTCATAGATTCATAGACAGCAAGATACATCGATATCTAGAAAGATGGACTTATGGGTAGAAGTAGATGCAGAGATATAAAGCGAGCTAGATATATCGATAGTATTTAGACAGATAGATATAAAGATAGATATAGAAGGATTTTTTTATAGATACTTTGATAGTAAGATAGTTCGATTCAGATAATTATGCTCCTTAATTGTCTTGGGCCTAGCAAATAATCTACTAGTTAGAGGGGGTTTTCTTGAACTACAATAATTTACGTCTATATTGTCTCGGTCTCTTTAAATATAGTATTGTTTCCTTGATGTAAGAATTCAATACTATGCAAGCTTATAATGCAGAAATGGCTAATAACAAAGTATATTTGACAATTGAATTTTTCAGCTTCTGTGATTTATGTGCCATCAAAAGTTTTTGTAGTCTACATTGTAAGGTGAATGAATGAAGCCTCACCCACGTATTTTTTTCCTAGTCATTCAAAAAATACAAATAAGACAGAAACTATAACACTTTAGTGATGATAACATGATTTATAGTTCTACACTTTCATGGACTCACTCATGGGTGCTTCCTCTTCAAAAAGAAGTTTAGTATCTTTACTACTTTGAGGTGCTTTTGTATCTCTAACCTTTCTCTCAGCCTAGGTATGATGTCCCTTTGCAGTTACTAAAAGCATGAAATACTCTGTCCTTTACGTGATAACCTCAATTATATGGAAATCTATGTTATCGTGATATTCTTCAATAAGTTCAATGCCAGTTAATAAGTTCAATGGCTATGCTATCAGGCTTCATAATGCAGACTCCACACTTGGATCATCACTTTGCATACAAAAATAAATAGGAAAGATGTGCGGTGTTCTTCAAACAAAACATAATAAGTGGTGTTAATGAATCCTTGGGTCTACCCCATTTTCCCAAACTTTTAACTATACAGAGCCATGTCAAGAAATTTCCAGGGGGGTGACATATCCCAAGAGGCTCCCATCATAGCATGCTTAATAATGAATTTTCCTAATGCTCCCATCAAGCAAACTGAGAGGATAATTTGTGGTGTTCTTTATCAAACAAATCAGTGCCATTATAAGGAGAATCTAGATAAAATTCACGGAGAGTGAAGCTCATCAAATCAAAACCATGCCATAATCCGAAAAAAATTATAAGAGCACTGATCAATAAAAAAAATAAACATGATATCAGTTGTGTCATAAATTAAAGAATGAACAGAATAATAAGTGATTCAATGATTTATGCCTATCATGGAAGACTGAGGAATAATTGTGGACCCAACATCTACAACATTTTCTAATAAATTCATGACTTCTGTGTTTTACAACCAGCTCACTTAAAATTTGGTATCAAGGAAACATGAATAATTTTTTGGTTTTCACAGACACGTGACTCCTAAAACTCATTCATTGGTATTGAGTACTTTATCAATAAAAGTCTAATCTTATGATAGTCATTAATAAAACGTTGCAAAAAACAATGACTTCTAATATAACCACTATGAATCGTTAATCATGTCTGGAAATTCTCAAAATTATCATCTCCTTTATTTACTTTAAAATATAGATTTTATTTATTTATTTTTATATCGCTTATAATTTTTATTGAACAAGTCTAATCAAACCCTTGTCTTGGAGTGAGATCTTTTATCCTCAAATTCATCATAATTATAAGAGTAAAAATGAATGAAATTTTTAATGAAATATTTAATTTTTACCGAAAAAACAAAATGTTTCAATATCCATCTCCACTTTAGCATCCTCATAATCTTGCAAGCTCATTTTTTCATAGTCACAAGTACAGATATTCTATGTGGAAAACCTTCCTCTTTTAAATATCACAATTCCTCGTCCATGCACAAAAAAGTGCTTTGGTGAATCACTGATGTATAAATCAATAGTAGCTACTTACCAAGGATTGCAAGGTGTACATTTTTTGAAGATTCAATTTTATGCCATTATTCTAGCAAGTCATCACAATTACTAATGAAATATTTGTTGGGTTCTAGGGGCCTTGAGATGGATGAAAAATACAAAACGATGCGTCGCGGAAGTCTTTTTGTGCGAATCGAACGGCATCAATAAAACATTAAAACGAAGTACCTTTGCACGAATCTCATTCTCGATTTCTTTGATCCCGGAGCGAGACGAGTCGAGCTGCTCAATTGTGCAGCCTCTAGATGTATCCACGCGGTCCTCGTTGCGTCGGATCTCCTCCTTCTCGTTGACGAGCCCCGTTCTTTCTCCATCGGTGTCGTTACGTCGTCCCGATCACATCAGGGATGGAGAGGGGGTGTGGGGAGAGTGGAGAAGAAGGGAAAGGCCTCTGAACAATTCTCGCCTGGGTGAATTTTGTTCAGGGCCTTCCCCTATATATACTAAGTGGGTATTTTTCATAAAACCCCCAAAACTTAAGTATATCTTTCAACGTCCAAAAGACCACTGGTGTGTGACCCTCTAGGCCCATATATCAGTCTAGTTAACGACTCCAGCGGCCCAATAACCTTTATTGGCCTTCCAAATTAATTAACTATATCATCATATAGATTAATTAACGTCGGATCGATTTAACCCAATCGATAGGTCGAGACTCTGACACGTGGGGTGCCAAGCTACACCTCATGTCCTAGAAGATACAAAGGAGTGTGTATCGACTCACTCATGGAACCTGTTCATCATCGGTTACCGTGTATGTATAATCCCTCATCCCCTTGATGCTCCTTGGATGACTTAGGGTATGGTCAACTGTCAAACCCTAATCGGTCATCGGAGTTAGTACTGATGCATTTGAAAATCATTAGAGAACTCTTCTCCGATATTTCACTGCCTTGGCCAAGGACTTCGTTGCATCATCTTCCTTGAGTTGTTACCTCTTATACCGAGGGTGGACGATCCTATCTTGACCAATCAATCGCCTTCGTGTACTTCTTGATGCACCCGAACTAAGACCGTTTAGAATCCCATGATTAGAGACTCGTTAGCCATAGCCAAAGTACAACCGTCCGTCCACAAGACGTCTTTGGTGTCTCAGGTCTAAGGACCACTTACACAACCGTGACGTGAATCAACCTAATTAACAGTTCGGTATAATACCATTCAGGGATTTGTACGGATCAATTCAGTGAACTCGTTCCACTAAAGAGAACCCACTATCTATCCTTAGTGTTGCCACACTAATGGCTACGGGACCGACCATACTCATCATATGAGTGAGGCTAGATAGTGCTATTCTATTTGGATACTTCGATGTCCTTCTCGCGTATCCTTCGAATGGGAATGTTTAGAACACATGCTTAAAGACTAGTGATCTCCGTATTACGATCTCATCATAATTCACTAAGTCCGATCATGTATTCATGGACTTCATTATGAGCATCACACGTGCACTATAATGAATACATTCTATTAATGAATATGGAACGAGATTTGGAATGTGTGATTGGCTTGCCGGCCACATATATTTCCATCAATATTCACATGAATATTCATCTACTTCATCTATAATAAACTTGTACACTGAAATTGAACTTATTTATGAGTCTTATTGAAGTTGACAAGTTTGATGATTTATCCAGAAATTAAATTGCATTTTAGATAATTAAAATAAATGCAAGGTTCAGTTTTGGGTCTAAAACTGTTTCAGTTAGAATCCTAGGCTCTAGTTCTCCCCGAAATTAATATTCTAAGGTTTCCCCTTCATTACAATATTTCACGGATCCCCATTACACATCAATACTTACTTAATGGTGGATTAGGGTTTGACAATTACCCATACCTTAAGTCATTTGGGTGTATCAAGCGGATACATGATTTTGCATATAATGTAACCGATGACGATAAAAGGTTCCATGAGAAAGAGTTCATTTGATACAATGTATCTTCTAGAGCACTAGGTGTATCTTGGCATTCCACGGGCTGGAAACTTTTACTATTATTTGTGTTAAATCGATCCTTAGTTAAGTAATCTATATGTTGATTAAGTCAATTTAACAAAGTAACCTAATAATAACTATTCTAATAATAATACATGGGCCTTGAGGGTCACAAACATAAGATTAAACGGACATTGGTGAATGTAGTTTATCTAAGGGACTTAAAAGAAAAACTTAGGTGAAGTATAAATTGGGGAAAAGGCACCCATTTTAGGCACTAGGGGAAACCAGTGCTAAGCCCACCCCTTCTTTCTTCCTTCGCACTTTCTCCTTCAACGAAAAGAGAGTCTTGATGGCGATAAGATTGATAAGGTCTTCAAGAGGAGTTGGAGAAGAAGTGGATAATATATTAAGAACACTCTATGGGTGGAACAAGTTCCCTAGAAGGTACCAAAAATTTATAGTTTTAGAGATTGATTGAGATTCATCTCAGCTTCCACCTCTTGAAAAACTATCTTTCAACCCTCACTTCATGGTGTGGAACCCAATAGGATGATGATGATAAGAGCCAATGTAAGGGGAAGTCACTTTCTATGGATATTTACTTTCCAAGCGTAAGGATCATGGAATTTTTCAAGCGTATGTTAGCTTCCCCTCTTCTCTATTGCCTCTTCTCAAACAACCAGGACACTCAAAATGAGCTTGATGGATATAAATACTCATTATCTTTCAATAAGCTCACCAATCTAGCAAGAAAGTTGAAGAATGATTTTTAAAATATGTACACCTCAATTTATGAATTATAGGGAATGAATGGAAATAGGGGGAAAAGATGAAGCAACCTCAAATTTTAAGCTCAATCAACCTGCTGGATCACAGGTATCAATATCTGAAGTTGGATAAATCTGGGCCATCCATTTTTATCTCTCCTCATTAGCGGCATTGTCACTTCCTCATTTTCCATTAATGGTTGAAACTCCCTAAATATTACTCTTTAATCATTGCATTATCCTCATCTTATACAAATGGAAACTTTTAGAGTGCCATGTGTCCTGCACAGAAGAGAAAGACAAAAAATATATTTCATTTTATAAGAAAGACAAAAAAAATCTGAGGACACGTCACATTTTTATCATTCTCTGCCAATTGGGTGTCACCATGTATGCCAACCATCTTTATTAAATTTTCCCACTTCATAATAAAATTGTTATTTAAATTTTATATTTTCATTGGATACCATGACTTGGCAATGATAGTTTATTTATATATTTATTTGATGAACAGTTATCCTTCCAATATTATTATTATATATTTACTTTAAATATAAAATACTAATTAATTATTTGTACAAAGATTTGTACAAAGATAACTGTGGAATGAATATTTCTTCTTGAGGTAATGTCAAACAAAATAGAAATCTACTGCAATATTATATGATTTTCACCTTAAGACGCATGAATTTAATTTCTTAGTTTATCTGGGTCTTAGCCTTTTTGGGTCCACAGATATTTTTATTTAATATGCATGCATGTGTATGTGTGTGAGAGGGAAATTCATGAGATAATGAAGTCATAATATTTATATTACTTTATAATATTTTAATTACATTTTCCAGATTTTTCTAGTGGCAGATGGCTGTGCAAGCACACATAAAAAATGTCGTCTAGTATGTAGAGATTACGGGTGGCAATTTTATGGGCAGTCTCTGCACGCTAGTGTGAGCTGCCATTCAAAAAGTGCAATGGGATTGCAGGAAGCAAACAAGCTGGGTGATGAACTAAATTATAGGGCTTTAATTTTTTGTTGATATTTGATTTAATTAATAAAATTTAAAATAATACTTTGATTCTTGAAAATATCATTAGATAGTGATGAGCAAGGGCTGTCTCTAAAGGTTACATAAATTATGGACTTACAACTTTTTAAAGGGTGATTATGATAAGGAGTACAAAAAAAATATGGTGGTGAAATGAGAAGATGATACCTAATTTTAAATGTAATTAAAATATGTGAAAATGTGCGGTGCATAGAGATACTAAAAAGATACAAAAGAAAGTGCATAAACGTAAAGGGATGAGAAGGACAATAAGTAGGAATATATATAATTTGATTATGGAATAGGGGCCTTGGTGGAATGATGAGAAATAATGATGATTAGAGGTTTAAAATGTGGATCAAATGAATGGAATGGATTAATGGATGGATGTTAAGAAAATATGACCATGTAAGTGAAATGAGCTCCCTTTATATCCATATGTTCGATGAGGATCAAGATAGCTCCTCCACTTATCTTTTGTCCTCCAACTTCAATTGACGATTTGCACCAATATATTTGATGGATATCAAAATCACTTTAGAAGTTCCAAAATACTATTTATAAATTATAGACTAAAAATTAAAATATGAAAATCTAGATAGCTAAATAATAAAAACCTGATCAAATATAATTATGAAACACTAATTTATTCATAGGTTGAAGTCTAACTTTAATTTATTGAGTAATATTTTACATAAATTCAAAATGTATCAAAGCATTGAGTGAGATAAGACTAAGTCTTTAGATTTTACACATTTCTTCAAATCTCTTTTCTTGATCCAACTTATATACATCATCATAATTTTATGAGTTAATAATAACACAGATTTATGATTTCCTGAATATATTATAGAACATACATATTTTTATATTGAGAAAGTTAATTTTTCCAAGTATCATAGCTTCACTAAATTTAAATATATGAAGCTAATTTCAAAACAGTTAATTCTCACTGATGAACCCAAAAGAGGCATAAAGTCCTACATCTTTGAAGGCTATTTTGGCATCATTTCATTCATATTTTCTTTATTTTGATATGAGTTTTTATTTTCAAGCATTAATTCAGCCGTTTGGTTAAGAAGAGACATTTTAATTTCCTTTTCGAATAATTTACAGACATTTTTTTATCATTCAAAACATGTCTTAACAAAAAAAATTTAATAGGTTTAATTCTCTTACAGAGTTGCTACATTATAGTTTGCACATTTAAATAAATAAAAAAGAGAGAAAAGAAATGTTGCAGCACTCGTGGCACACACAGGTGCAGCACTGTGATACTCATAAATTATAAGCAATTTTTAGTAATAATTCTATGCATTTTTATGGTAATGAGCATAAATCCATGTTATTAATGATCAAAATGATTTATCGCAGTCTTAAAATGAGTCTTCAATTTTTCTTGATTTGATGGTATTTTAACCTAATTTTCAAAAAATAATAAAATATGTGAAATTATAAAAAAATTTGATTTAAATTTATTTAAATATTTTAAGGGATTTATTATATTTTAAAATGATACACTGGATTTTCTGGGTTTTCTTGTATTTTATGGAATTTTATTAAGTTAAATTCATAAAAAATATAATTTAATAAGTAAAAAATATAATTATGAATTTATTTAAATATTTTTAGGGAATTAATTGACTTTGCCTCTCCCAAAAGTTTGTGCAACACTAGCAATCTGCCAAAAATTTCAGAGGATAAAGAAAATAAGATGACTCAGATTGCTCCAAATTGAAACGAATAGTGAGAGAAAGCAAGAAATAGTGAGAGAGAGAAATCAATAATGGGAGAGAGAAAAATAATGAGAGGGAGAAATAAATAATGAGAGAGAGAGAGAAAGAAATAGTGATAGAGAAAGAGAGAGAATGTGAAATAGAGATATACATAGGTAAAGAAAGAGAAAGAGACATAGAGAGATATAGAGAGAGAAAGATATAGTGAAGAGTGAGAGAAAGAGACAGAGAGGGCGAGAGAAAGAGATAGAGAGAGACAGAGAGAAAGAAATAGAGAGAGATAGAGAGAAGAGAGAAAGAAATTGAGAGAGAGAGAAGAGAGAAAGAGAGAAAGAGATAGAGAGAGATAGAGAGAGATAGAGAGAAGAGAGAAAGAAATTGAGAGAGAGAGAAGAGAGAAAGAGAGAAAGAGATAGAGAGATAGAGAGAGAAGAGAGAAAGAAATTGAGAGAGAGAGAGAAGAGAGAAAGAGAGAAAGAGAGAGAGAGAAGAGAGAAAGAAATTGAGAGAGAGAGAGAGAAGAGAGAAAGAGAGAAAGAGATAGAGAGAAGAGAGAAAGAAATAGAGAGAGAGACAGAGAGAAAGAAATAGAGAGAGAGAGAGAAGAGAGAAAGAAATAGAGATATAGAGAGATAGAGAGAAAAGAGAGAAAAGAGAAAAAGAAATAGAGAGAAAAGAGAGAAAGAAACAAAGAGAAAAAGAGATAGAGAGATTAAGTGATTGAGAGATAAAGAGAAAGAGAGAGATTAAAATGAGAAAGAAAAGAGAGAAAAAAAGAGGAAGAGATAGAGAGAAAGCGAGAGAAAGAGAAAGAGAGAAAGAAATAGAGAGAGAAAGAGAGAATCGGACAGAGAGAAATAGAGAAAGAAAGAGTTAGATAGAAAGGGATAGAAAGAAAGGGAAGAGAGAGAAAAGAAAGAGAGGGAGAGAAGAAGAGATAGAGGGAGAGAGAGGGATGAAGAGAGAGGGAGAGAGAGGGATAGAGAGGGAAAGATTGATAGATATTATGTGGAAGTCAATCCAAATCACACCACCATGTTTTATATATGTTCATTAAATAAAATATTACGTTCATTATTATTCATGTGTGATGCTAATAATGAAGTCCATGAATACATGCGACGAGATATTGAATTATGATGAGATCATAATACAATGATCACTAGTCTTTAAACATATATTCTGAATATTCATATTCGATGGATAGTTGAGATGGAATTTGAATTATCTCGATAGAATATTACTAATTGATCCTACTTATACGATAAGTCTAGCTGATCTTGTGGCTATAAGTGTGTCAACACTAAGGACATACAGTGGGTGTTCTTTGGAGAAAGAGTTCACTGCATTGATCTGTATGAATCCCTGGATGTTATTATACCTAAACATCAATCAAGTTGATTCATGTCACAGTTGTATAAGTGGTCAATTGACTTGATACACCAAGGATATCTCATGGATGGATGACTACATTTTGACTAGAACTTTTGAGCATCTAATCATGGGATTCAAACAACTTATAGGTCAGATGTAGTAAGAAGCTCACAGGGATTATTGAGTGGTCAAGATGGGATCATCTGTCCTTAGTATAAGAGGAGATTGAATCACAAAAGATAATGCAGGAAATTCTTGGCCAGGGTAGTGAGGATATTGGAGAAGGAGTTCTCCAATGATCCCTGTTATGCATCAGTACTAATCGAATGACAGATTAGGGTTTGACAATCAACAATACCCTAAATCATTTGAGACTCTCGTGGGGATGATGGATTATACATAAATAGTAACAGATGACGGTAAAGATTCCATGAGAGAGTTTGAATGCTAGTCAATATCTTATAGAGCACGAGGTGTAGCTTGGGCCCCATAGTCTGAAAACTTAATATATCGATTGGGTTAAGTCGATCCTTAATTAATTAATATATATTGATATAATTAATTAATAAGGTTGACCAATAATTGTTATTGGGACATTGAAGATATTAACTATAATGATACATGGGCCCAAGTGGTCACATAAATAAGATCATCAGGGCATTTGTGAATATATCTTACTTAATGGATTTTTTATAAAAACTTAAGTGAAATATAAATAGGAAAGGGCACCCATTTTAAGCACCTAAGCCAACCAGAATTGAGAGCCCCTGCCCACTTTCTCTATTCTCATTTGTTCTCTACTCAACCATTGATATGTCCAAATTTAGGGTTTTTATGTTTTTGTTTTGATTCAGACTTAACCAGCAATATTTATGAAAATTTTTCACTTCAATTATCTATAATTAATATAGGGAAAGTAAGGGGTCGATCCACAGTGAGGCAGAAATTTAATTTCAGAATTTTTTCTCAATATTGGGGTGAAAACAATGATTTTAAAAGTGAAAAATACAATGTCTATAATTCCTATGATTTAAGTTAAAGCCAAAATACAAAGAAAATATAAAAAAATATTTCTACACTAATTTTCCTAATTTTTCTTTACAAAATAAATCAAAAAGAAATATTTTAATAATTTTTATGGAATTTAATTACACCAAAAACCACTAGAAATATTAAAACAAGAGTTAGATATTTTATACAATTTTTTTACATGTTAAAATGATTTTAAATTAATTATATGAATTTTATGGGTTTTTCCTAATTTTTTTTGAATATTTAAATTGAGAATTTTTTTTTTCTATTTTTCCTGATTTTTACTGATTTTGTAATAATTTTTAATAACTAAAAATATGCAATTTTACCTACTCCGGCGATCGACGACGCCTGGAGCGGCGGCGGAGCAGCGGCAGTAGCAAAGCAACGGTAGGGCAGCAATAACGGCGGGCGGCGGTGTGCTAGCTGCGGCGGCAAGCGACAGCGGCGGCGGTGGCGACGGTGGCAGACTAGATGGGCCGGCAGGCCTGGTGTGGGCCCTATAGGGCTGGCGTTAGTGGGTCAGCCCACTTCGGTTTAGCCCAATTTGGCTAAGTGAAGACTTAGCCAAATGGGCTTAAACCTTATTGGGGTTAACCCAATGGTCAAGATTTAGCCGATTTGGCTAAGTCCTGCACAAGGCTACCCTATGCCCTGCAGTCGTGTGCCCTGCTCGTGCACAGACCGGTGGGCAGAGGGCTGTCCCTGCCACAAAAGCACCGCACGACACCACACAACAGCGCACGGTGGCGGCTAGAAGACAGAAAATTTGAGTTTTGAAATTATAAGAATGATATTTTAATGTGATTTTTTTTGGAATTTGAAGTGGGGAACGCTTAAGGATCTAGAGAGAGATAGGGAGATATTTTAGAGGGAGGAATAAATGTGTTTAGAGAGAGAAAATGTCAAAATGAGAGGATAGAGAGAGAAAATGAAGAGATGGTGAAGAGAGAGTTTGAGAGGGAATTTGAAGGTGTAAATGAAGGAGATTTTTTATGAAATTTTGAGGGGATGAACTAGTGATATGGATGAAGGTCAATAGAGAGAAAGAACCAATTCTAGAGAGAGAAAATGAAGAGATAGTGCAGAAGGAGTTTGATGTAGAATTTGAAGGTGCAAGTGAGAGAGTGATATGGATCCGGCGAGATGTTGGCAGGAGCGACCTTCTCCGAGGACCTACCAAGTATCACTTATGTATCTTCTCTTTGTCCTGCACATGGGCGTGGACGAGTGGGATCCCAGTATAATTCGGATATTTATGCTCGATCCACACCTATAAACGCTGATAAACAATCTACTTATATATAAAATCCCCCCGGGTGGCATCCAGGGCAGGGCTGGATCAGTCTACGGGCACAACTGCAAGGTTGGACGTACTCGGCACCGTGTTTTTTGCCAATAAAAAAAAGCAGGTGCAAATGAAGATTTTTTATGAAATTAGTTTGGGAGTAACTAGGGATATGGATGAAAGTTTAGAGAAAGAAAAAACTTA
The DNA here is from genome assembly GCF_029677425.1 of Wolffia australiana. Taxonomy (NCBI): domain Eukaryota; kingdom Viridiplantae; phylum Streptophyta; class Magnoliopsida; order Alismatales; family Araceae; genus Wolffia; species Wolffia australiana. Next base: position 5,488,651 of record NC_135836.1, on the reverse strand, counting down.
TCCTAGAGAGAGAAAGTAGAGAAAATGAGTGTTTAGAGTGGGAAAATGATAGATTTTAAGGGTAAATGGATGGATAATGATGGAGAAAGAAGAGATCTAAGATCCTATAACCTCAATGCAAGTTCATTGACCCCTCAATGCTTCCTCTCAAGTCTGGATCCTTATATTTCACTAGGATCAGGCGTTTTTTAATGTAAACAAGAGATGGGATTAAGAGAAAACTTCAATAAACTTATATTAAGTAGGTTGAACAACCTGGATTCTGAAAAATGCCTTGTCCTGCTGGCCAGCCACTTGCTAGAGCACATCTAGAATGAGGGGAAATGAGGGAGAAAAAGTGTATCTATATATTGGGAGAACTACTAAAATACCCTTTTGGGCATTTCCTATTATCTTTTCTTGCCATTTTGCCTCTTTTTCTCCATTGGTTGGGAGTTTTCCCGTGTAATCTTTAGCTTCTTTCTTTATAAAGCTTTTGAGAGCCCAATGGAAAGGTTAGGTAGTGGCCCATCTTCCTCAAATTTCTCTTTTGAAGGTTCACAACTCCACTTGATCCTTTCAATCCTCTTTGTAGAATCACTAAGCTCACACAAATTCTCAGACTCTTTAAGAGTTACCATCTTCTCATTCCTGTAAATTTCTGCACATGTGAAACTATAGAATACTCATCACTACTACAGTTGATTGACTTCAAAGAAGTCAAGGAGTTTAGTAAAAAATAACCATAATGTGCAAAAATTAGAACTTATGGCTAGTGCATAAATATTTAGTGGAGTGATAACATGATAAATTCCAAATTAATAATACCAAAAACATCGAAATCTATGAGAATATACATGCAGTTATCATGTTATCAACCATAAACAATGATCGTGTGGATACTTCTAGAGGTCGAGCAAGAGAACGGTTTCAGAATGGTCTCAAAGTGAGAAGGTCCACGGTCAAATAAGCTCCCTAAAAGGTACATGTGATGTGTTATTTCATAGGTAGATTCTGAATCGATGATGTGCTTCCGCATCCATGGTTAACTTGTTCTCCATAGTTGAATCAAGGCACAAAACCCAACAAAACCAAGAGCATACGTATGTGAGCCCTAGCCTTTAGCTCAAATTCCCTGTCTACATCTACCGTAACCCTGAGGGTGAAGAATAGGTTCGGGAGGTACTGAAAGAAATAAAGGAGTGCCCAAAAGGGTGGTTGCGAGCATACATCTGGGCTAAATGCTGGTTGGCTGTGATGGTGACAGCGGAAGCTCGTCGTGTGTTCCATTAACGTCGATTGTGTTATTGGTCGAACGCGATGGCGACATTTGGACTATCGGGATCAATGGGCGGCGGCTAAGGCAACAATGAGAGAGAGAGAGGGAGAGAGAGAGGGAGTGAGAGAGAGGGGGATAGAGAGGGAAAGAGAGGGAGTGAGTGAGAGAGAGGGGGGAATAGAGAGGTAGGGAGAGAGAGGAGGGGAGAGAGAGGAGAGAGAGAATGAGAGAGGGAGAGAGCGGGAGAGAGAGGGAGGGAGAGAGAGAGAGGGATAGAGAGGGCGAGAGAGAGAGGGGTAGAGAGGGAGGGAGAGAGAGGGGTAGAGAGGAAGAGAGAGAGAGAGAGAGAGAGGATAAAGAGGGGTAGAGAGGGAGGGAGGGAGAGAGAGAGGAGGGGATAGAAAGGGAGAGAGAGGGGGGATAGAGAGGGAGGTAGAGAGAGGGAGTGAGAGAGAGTAGAGGGATAGAAGAGTGAGAGAGAGAGAGAGGGGGGGGGAGATAGAGAGGGATAGAAAGGGAGTGAGGGAGAGAGAGGGGGGGAAATAGAGGGATAGAAAGGAAGTGAGAGAGAGGGGGATATAGAGGGATAGAAAGGGAGCGAGAGAGAGGGATAGAGGAGTGAGAGAGAGGGATAGAAAGGGAGTGAGAGAGAGGGATAGAGGAGTGAGAGAGAGGGGGGATAGAGAGGGATAGAGGAGTGAGGAAGAGAGGAGGGGATAGAAAGGGAGGGAGGGAGAGAGAACGGGGGATAGAGAGGGAGGGAGGGAGAGAGAGCGGGGGAGAGAGAGGGAGGGAGGGAGAGAGAGCGGGGGATAGAGAAGGATAGAGAGAGAGAGAGAGATAGAGATAGAGATAGAGAGAGAGAGAGAGAGAGAGAGGGGGATAGAGAGGGAGAGAAAGGAAGTGAGAGAGAGGGGGGGTTAGAGAGGGATAGAAAGGGAGTGAGAGAAGAAGAAGAAGAGGAAGGGAGATTCCTTCTTTTATATTAATTTATTTATCGATCGAATGGATTCAAGAATTTCTATCCAGCGAATGGGTCATACAGTTTATTAACCGACTTGTCATCAGGATCATATAAAAATTCTAATCATTTGATCGCAATCCCGATCGATCAAATCGAAGGATGGACGGTTTCCCTTTAACAGTAAGTCACCAATCGACCGAAATCGGCGTCGACTCGGCCGAGTCACACCGAGTTAACTCCCATCCAAAAAAAGAAGACATGGCTTAGCAGGTATATAGCGGCGGCGGACTGCAACCGATAAGGCAGCCTTCTCATAACATCACCTCCTGCTCGTGGATTCAGCCAACTTCTTCGAGGAGGAATTGATTTGCTCGTCAGGAGGAATTGATTCAGCCGGTAAGCATCGAACATGCCATTTATGTTTCGTTTTCATCATCTCGGCAAAGAAATTGGGTTCCTCTTTCTCTATTCCCTCGTTTCGGAGATTTGATTCCAGGGTTTCTCATAAAGTGGTGATTTTGCTATGAGGGTCTTCTGTTTTCAATTGTTTTTTTCTTTTGAAATGAATTTTATCTTTAGAAACTGTTAGACCGGGGGAACGATAATTTTTTTTTTCAGTTTTAGAATTTTTAAGCCCTTCTCGAATGAGTCGATCATTCCTTCTCTGTTTCACGCTCGTTGTCTCGTCGGTGAATTCTGTTGTGAGCGGATTAGTTTTTCGGTTTGGTTGGGGCTTGTTTTTTCTTTTGATATCTTACGAGGCCCTTTTATGGATTTCCTTGGAACTCTTAGAATTCGAGAGAAAGAAAATGTTTTTTTCAAGTTCTAGAATTGTTTTAGCTCTTTCCAAATGGGTTGAAGAGAAGAACCTTGTCTCTGGTTCTCTTTGTGGCGTTTCCCAATATCTGTTCTCTGGTTTTCTTTTGATTCGGGGTTTCGCATTAAGTGTTGATATTGTTATGGGAGCCTTTTGTTTTTAATTTTGTTAGCCCATCTTGTTTTTCCTTTTATATCTTAAAAAACCCTTTTTCTCGTTTCATTAGAAACTCATTGAACTAAGGAAAGAGAAGATGCTAGTTTCCAGTTTTAAAGTTTCTTTTAGCTCTTTCCTAACGGGTTGAAAAAAGAATGTTATTTGAAAGAAAAGTTCTGGTTCTCTTTGTGACGTTTCTTCTTCTTTAATTTGGAGAAAGGGGTGGAGTTAGCGCATCCATGGCAGCTGGGGTTGTGCGTGAGTGGTTTGGTATCCAGCAATTCCCTGCTCCCACTCAAACCAAGCTTCACGAGTATCTTGGGAAGCTCAAACAAGAGGTCTTCAAATTTTTCTCTCTCTTGATTTATGATCACTTTATTTTAAATTTTTAATGATGGTAATTAAGGATTGTTCCAACCACGCATGGAGGACGGTTGCACAATTTTAGGCAGTTTGATTTAAACTTTTGAACTGCCCTTTGCCCAACCTGTGAGCAAGAGCCTAAAGGGGGTTGAAATTTTCGGCCTGGGTTGGATTTTATAATGTGTATTATGATTGCATATCAAAATTCTCACTAGAATGGTTGACTTTTGTAGAAGTTTTGCGGAATGAGGTCATGAGTTCAAAGCTCTTGTTAAACTTAGTTTTAGTCTTTCATATAATAAAAAAAACTGATTAATGAGGGGACTTCTCCATCGGAGCCCCACGTTCCACTGTAATCCTGTGGCAGGGGCAAATTTGGGCCCCAAATTCAAACAGCTGACTGTCCCATAGATTTGAGGTGGTCGAAAATTCGCTCACTAGAGGTGAGTTTTCGTGCGGAACCGCATTTCCACCCATTAGCCTGAGCAGTGCCAGTCTAAGTCCGAGTGCGCTGCCAGCGTGTTGTGTCCAGTTGCATTCACGGGACGTTCAGATTGGGAGCCTAATAGTTGTAATTATGCAGGATGTGAACACATTAACTATTCTGGTGATGGGGAAGGGCGGCGTTGGCAAGTCTTCCACGGTGAACTCCATTCTTGGGGAACGAGTAGCCTCTGTCAGCGCTTTCCAGGTTCATTCTAATACCCTTGTCTTTTATTTATTTTGTAATTTGAATATAATTCATTGGGTGCTATTTTTCTTCACCTTTGCAGTCGGAGGGACTGAGACCTATGATGATATCTCGATCCCGGGCTGGGTTCACTTTAAATATTATCGACACCCCTGGCCTTGTGGAAGGTGGATATGTCAATGAACAAGCCCTTGAAATTATTAAACGGTACGCCTTAATCTGAAAATGACTGTAGCTCATTTAAAATTAAATATCTGTCTTTCATTGTTGTGTACATCTTTTTTCCTAGATTTATAAAAAATTAAGTGAAATAAGATGGACAGATAGATGTACACAAACATGAAAAACATATTTAGGTACATATATATAAATTGATCGGTTAATAAATAAATTGATAGATACAAATAAGTAAATAGATTCATAGATTGATAGTTAAATAGATTGTCTGATAGCTAAATCGATGGTTAATAGATAGATATATAGATGGAGAGATAAATAGATACTTCAATTAATAACTAGATGGATAGACAGATAAGTGGATAGATAGATAAATGGATTAACAGATGGAAGGATGAACAGATGGATATAAAGAAAGAAGGGAGATTAGATGATGGATATATATACAAATGGATAAGTATATTTATTCATGGATATGTGGATATTTGGATAAATAGAGGGTCCTGCTTAAATAGATAGTAGATGGATAGTCTGTTTGGTAAATACATAAGTATAGATTAATGGCTAGATGTATTTTGAATCTTCAAAAATTAGATTCCAGTGTAATTTTTTGTGTGCAATATCGGACAGGTTTCTCTTGAACAAGACCATCGATGTTCTCATCTACGTCGATCGATTGGATTCGTATAGAGTTGATAATCTAGATCGTCAAGTAATCAAGGCCATCACCGATACTTTTGGCAAAGCAATATGGAGGAGAAGCTTAGTCGTCCTGACGCACGCTTACTTGTCTCCTCCTGATGGACTAAGCTACGATGAATTTTTCACCAGAAGGTCAGAAGCGCTTCTAAAAATTATACGTTTGGGAGCGAAGATAAGAAAACAAGAATACCAGGTTTGCCTCAATTTCTTTTGGATCATTTTATTTAAATTTTTATTCTCTATTTTACATTAAATAATGACTTGGAAAACTTTGAAGGACTCTGCCATTCCCATAGCTCTGGTCGAGAACACCGGCAAATGCGCCACAAACGAGGGTGGAGAGAAGGTAACAATGGCAAATCTCTCGTCTCTCTCTCTCTCTCTATCCCTCTCTTGGGTTTGGTACAACCCCCTTCAATGCAACCATCATCATCATAGTCCTCTGTGATGGATGACATTGATAGGATGCCGACCATCTGTTGCTGTAATTCATCATCCTTGATCAATCATTACTACGCCTTCAATGTCAACAGGGGGTTGATGACGGCGGAACCATATTATTTATCTCTCTCTCTATTTGTTGCATGTCTCTCTCTTAAATGGCAGGTGCTTCCGGACGGGACAGTGTGGATTCCCAACTTGGTGAAGATGATAACGGACATTGTTTTGAACGGGAGTAAAGCCATTGCCGTGGATCAGAAGCTGATCGATGGGCCGAACCCAAACCAGAGGGGCAAGATCTTCATCCCGCTCATTCTTGCTCTTCAGGTTGGCGACCTTGTCTCTCTCTATCTCTATGTTGCTCTGTCTTTCTCCGTCTCTGTCTTTTTCTTTGAGTCAGTTCTTTTTCTCTCTCTCTCTCTCTCTCTTTCTTTGAGTCACTCTATCTCTTTCTCTCTTTCTCTGTCTCTCTCTCTTTCTTTGAGTCGCTCTATCTCTCTCTCTTTCTCTGTCTCTCTCTCTTTCTGTATCTTTCTATCTCTCTCTCTTGATCTGTCTCTCTCTCTCTCTCTTTTTGAAGCACTCTATGTCTCTCTTTCTTCCTCTGTCTCTCTCTCTTTCTTTGAGTCGCTCTATCTCTATCTCTCTCTTTCTCTGTCTCACTCTCCTTTTTTGTGTCTTTCTATCTCTCTCTCTCTTCCTCTCTCTCTCTTGATCTGTCTCTCTCTCTCTCTTTTTGAATCACTCTATGTCTCTCTCCCTTCCTCTGTCTCTCTCTTTCTTTGAGTCGCTCTATCTCTCACTCTCTCTTCGTTTCTCTCTCTTTCTCTGAATCGCTCTATCTCTCTCTCTCTTTGTCGTGGTTTTCTTTGGTGGGTTGACCAAGATTTCAATGACCCCTTTTTGCAGTACTTTTTCCTGGTGAAGCCGATTAAACAGAGGATTAGGGAGGATATTTCACGGGAGAAGAAGCCGCTCTGGGAGCTCCGGGACATGGGTCTGGCCAATGGCAAGTTCTGACCCTCCTTTGCCAGTTTTTTTGTAGAGAGATGGTCTCCATTTCGGCAAGTTGTCGTACTCCATCTGCTGTTTAGTCAAGGTAGGCAGATGATGGATCAGAGTTTTCTTTTATGATGTGATTTCATTTATCTTTTTTTCTATGGTCTCTCACTCTTTATAAGTATTTTTATTTTATGTATCAATCTGTCCTATCAATGTGGCCTTCTACCCATCATATCTCTCCTCCCTCTTTCTCCATTTATATCTCTTTCTCATTGTCTGTTAGTATTTGGTCAGGATGATGAATCAGATATCGTAAGGGGGAAAATTGAGATCTGCCAGAAATGATATCCCAGATATTGACATCATATATAGGTTGCTACAGTACTGATATATGATATCAATATCCATCCAATATCCTCATCTAGTTGCATGGGGGAAAATTGGGATCTGCCAGAAACGATATCCGAGATATTGATATCAGATATAGGTTGTTACAGTACTGATATATGATATCGATATCCATCCAATATCCTCATCTGAGTGCATCACAAGGTTTGGATGCTGATATTAGGTTTACTGATTGTCAAATTTAGAGGACATTGAGTGGGAAAGATGCTTGTTAAATCAATCATAAAATAGACAATTCTGTTACATCTCTTGTGGCAAATATATACACACCCAAATTACAATGGTAGTCCTTAAGGGTTATATTCGCCTAGGACTACATGTGGCGACCTATTAAGGCTGTAACTGATAACACTGATTTCTGACGTATTTTTTGTTACATTTGTATAATTTGCTGATTATTACATTTAGGTTAATACTTCATATTGGGAAGCATGAATAGAAAGTTTTCATATTTTATTGGGGTAAGAAACTCCCTCTCTTTTTCACTCACTCTCCAACTGCATGATGGTTGAAGTCCTCTGCCGCATTCAGTCAAGGTATGCATTGATCGTGGAGAATATTTATCTCTCCATTCAGTATTCATAAAACAACTGGAGAGACTTTATTTTTTCCAAATATTGTCATATGCGAGATCCAATGTCTGGTACTGATAACAGCCGAAGGTTATTAACCTGTCCCAAGATTCAATATTGTCATCCAAAATTGGCTTATTTTTCCCAAAAATAGTGTCCGAGACTGGGTACTGGGTCGGATAGCAGAGGGCAAATACCTTTGTCTATGTATATATCTCTCTTCACTCTCCCTTTCCTGTTTTCCTTCTCTTTTTTTTTTCTCTCTCTCTCCCTCCAATCCACCCTCTTATATATATATCTCTCTCTCTCTATCTTTTGTATGCCATATCGGATAATCCTTATTATGTAACAACTTATCATGTAATCTACAATATTATCAAAAGAGTAAGATCCCATAAAAAAGTAAAAAGTGCTTAGAGGTTAAAATATCCATTTCACAGCTCCATGTAATTTTTACCACAACTTATATTTATGAGTCTGTCTCCTAAGTGTACAGACTCAGACTGGAAGATTTTTTCTTCTGGAGACGGAAATTGTCACATCCCATGTCTCAAATGGTAAGATGAGATGAGAATTTGTCGAATTAACTAAAATTCCATTTTTATAATTTTTCTTGAATTTTAGAACTTCTAGAAATCAAAACGTCTATCATTTTCTGCCCCTCCCATATAAAATGGAATCTGTGTTAATAGTTCTACTTGTCATGCAGAGCTGTTGGACGAAAACAGATGATGTTTTTGAATGGATGAAACGGGACTGAACCGACTTCCGTTCCGTTATCTGTCCAGGGAATTTTGTTTTGTCAGTTTCGTCCAACAGCTTTTGTCATTGTCACAAATCTGTCATCTGTTCCGTTCTGTTATTCGTCCGTTACCGAAAACGGAACAGAGAAGGGGTGAATGGATGACGATGAAGACTGAGAAGGCAGAAAGAGAGAGAGAGAGAGAGAGAGAGAGAGAGAGAGAGAGGGAAGGAGAGGAGAGGGAGAAGGAGAGGGAGCGACCGATCGAGAGAGAGGAGGGAGGAGAGGGAGCGATCGAGAGGGAGAGAGAGAGGAAGAGGGAGTGATAGAGAGAGCAAGAGAGGGACAAGGAAAGGGAGTGATCTAGAAAGAGAAAGATAGAGGACGAGAGAGCGAGAGAGAGAGAGAAGGAGAGGGAGCGATCAATAGAGATAGCGAGAGAGATGACGAGTGAACGACAGAGGGAGAGGACGCGGGAGTGATCGACAGAGAGAGAGGACGAGGGAGTGATTGACAGAGAGAGAGGGAGAAGGATAGGGAGCAAGCGAGAGAGAGAGAGAGGACGCGGGAGTGATCGACAGAGAGAGAGGACGCGGGAGTGATCGATTGAGAGAGAGGGAGAAGGATAAGGAGCAATAGAGAGAGAGAGAGAGAACGAGGGAGTGGTCGACAGAGAGAGAGGACGTGGGAGTGATCGACAGAGAGAGAGGACGCGGGAGTGATCGATTGAGAGAGAGGGAGAAGGATAAGGAGCAATCAAGAGAGAGAGAGAGAGGGAGCAATCGAGAGAAAAAGAAAGAGAGAAAGGGAGAAGGAGAGGTAACCCTCGAGAGAGGGAGAGCAAATGAGGGAGTGATTGAGAGAGAGGGAGAAGGAGAGCGAGCGATTGAGAGAGTTAGAGGGAGAGGGAGTGATTGAGAGAAAGTGAGAAGGAGAGAGGGAGGGAGTGATCGAGAGAAAGTGAGAAGGAGAGAGGGAGCGATAGAGAGAGAGAGTGAAAAGAAGCAAGTGAGAGGACGAGGGAGTGAACGACAGAGAGAGAGAGGACGAGGGTGTGGGGTTTGACCTTGAATGGGTCCCGCTCTTTTTTATTCCCGCTCACCACATTTCAACTCCCGCTCTATTTTCTTTTCATAAAAGGAACACTCTTGAACAGTTTTTTCTAGAACGAGGGTTTTCTTCTTTTGTGGTTTTCATTCTTCCTTCTTCTCCCTTGTTCTCTCCCACCAAGACCTGTGCTGCAAAGGAGTGGCAGCAGGGATTCTATCCCAACATTTGGTATCAGAGCTTGAAGTCTGGTCCGAGGAGGAAGCAAGAGCAGATCCATGCCACAACGGGCTGGTGAATCTGCCTCGCAAGCTGGTGGGATGTCTTCAACAGAAGGTGAGTCTGTTGGAACCTCTGTCGTGATGCCCAGGTCTCTGGTCAAGACTAGACATGGTTTCCCCCTTCTCTCCAAGCAGAACTATTCTCTCTGGGCTATGAGAATGCAAGTTCTGTTGGAGGCGAATGGCTTATGGGAAGCTATTGAGGCAGAGACAGTGACGAAGAAGAAGGATCAACAAGCGTTGTCGGTTACCTATGGCGCAATATCTGATGAGATATCGGCTCAGCTGGATAGCAAGCTGACAGCCAAGGAGACGTGGATGATGTTGAAGACGAAGAACTTGGGTGTTGCTCGTGTTTAGAAGGTTAGAGTGCAAGCCCTCAAACGCAAGTTCGAGCTGCTCATCGTGGGAGAAGATGAGCTTGTGTCTGATTTTTCAAGGAAGCTGTCCAAAGTTGTCACTCAGCTAAGGACCATGGGAGAGAAGTTAGAAGAATTACACATGGTGGCCAAGCTACTCTGAGCTACTCTGGCAAAATTTGACTCTATTACATCCTGGATTGAGCAATTGGGGGAGACGCAGTCAATGACGTTGGAAGAAGCTATGGGATCCCTCAAGATACATGAAGACAAGTTGAAGGATCGACAATCAAGAAGAGAGGAGCAAGTTCTGTTAGCGAGAGCTATCAAAAAGAGCAAGAAGAAAGGCGAAGATGAAAACTCCCATAGCCGCGGACGTGGACGCGACAAAGGAAGAGGCCGTGGTCGAAGCAATGATGGCCAAGGATGGAGCAAAGACGAGGACTACAGACCTCGAGATAAGTCAAAAATTAAATGTTATAATTGTGAAAAACTTGGGCATTTTGCTTTTGAATGGCGCAATGACAAGAAAGAGGAGAAGGCAAATTTGGCCAACACTGAGGAGAAGGGCGAGTCGGCCTTGCTGATGACGGTGACAAAGCCTCTGGATCATGCACTACTCTAGGGGAGTGAGGGAGATCCTCCGATGCCACATATGTGGTACCTCGACACGGGGGCCAGCAATCATATGATGGGCATTAGAAGTCTGTTCTATCAGCTAGAAGAAGCTCACCTCGGTAGTGTTCGCTTTGGCGATGGGTCAAAGGTGGATATTCAAGGCAAAGGAAGCATCATACTGCAGTGTCAGAGTGGAGGAGAAATGACGATGAGTAATGTGCTCTTTATCCCTAAATTACGCTTTAACATTTTGAGTATTGGGCAACTTAATGAACAAGGCTACAAGACTATGATGGAGTGTAGTCATTTGATCATATACGATCAGCAGGGGAGACTACTGGCTCGTGTAAAGAAGACAAATGGCCGGTTATATCTGTTGAAGCTAAATAATATTAGAGGTTGTTTGGTTTCGGTTGACGATTATGCTCGAGTATGTCATGAACATTAAGGGCATCTCAACCACCAAGCATTGAAGTTATTAGCTGATCGACAGATGGTCGAAGGATTACCCTCTCTACCGTCTCCAGACAAGTTATGCCAAAGTTGCATAGCAAGCAAGCATTCGAGAACTCCATTTCCATCTTCATCAACATATAGAGCGAAGACACCACTTAAGTTGCTGCACGTTGACTACTTATGTGGTCCGATCACTCCGTCGACATGGGGTGGTAATTCTTATTTTATGTTGATTGTTGATGATTTTAGTCGACTCACTTATGTTGCCTTGTTGAATAAGAAGTTTGAAGCTCTTGGTGCTTTCACAAAGTTTAAGGAGATCGTTGAAGGTGAGAAGAATGTGAATGTCAAAGTTCTCAGGACTGATCGAGGAGGAGAGTTTGCTTCAGTAGAGTTTTCAGCTTATTGTGATAAGCATGGGATAAAGAGATACTTGACGGCTCCATATTCTCCGCAGCATAATAGTGTCATTGAGAGAAGGAATCGGATAATTATGTCCATGGTGTGATCTATGTTGAATGGGAGAAGCCTTCCCAAGGAGCCATGGGGAGAGGCAGTGAGTACTACAGTGTTCCTCATAAACTGCCCAACTAGAAACCTAGAAGGAGCTACATTGTATGAAGCTTGGACAGGGTCAAAGCCTAAGGTTGCACACCTTAGAGTTTTTGGTTGCCTAGCTCATGTGAAAGTGCTGGGGGACACTTGAACAAGTTGGATGACCGAAGCAAGCCTGCAGTCTTCATCGGTTATGAAATTGGGTTTAAAGCATATCGCTGCTATGACCCTAATAGTGGAAAGGTGCATGTGAGCAGAGACATCATCTTTGAAGAAGATGCCAAGTGGGACTAGGATGTCCCTGAAGTGAAGAAGAAGCAAGGTACCCCACTCTCTCATGACTTTCTAATGTTAATTGACGATTGTGATGGTCAGGTGGATGATATACCGATGGAGGAAGCTGATGTTGCATCACCTATGCATGAACTGAGCCCTGGAGCATGGGAAGGAGATCCTCTTCTCACTACTGAAGAGAGCTCGCCCTGGAGGTTTAAAGGTTTACGTCGAGTTTATGAAGACACTGAGCAAGTCCACCTTGACCAATAAGAGTGCTTGGTGATAGAGGGGCCACTAGAAAATCTCCTAGAAACTTCCAAGAAGGAGGTTCATGATGGAAATATATGTGGCCGGCAAGCCAATCACACATTCCACATCTCGTTCCATATTCATTAATAGAACATATTCATTATAGTGCACGTGTAATGCATATAATGAAGTCCATGAATACATGATCGGACTTGGTGAATTATGATGAGATCCTAATGCGGAGATCACTAGTCTTTAAGCATGTGTTCTAAACATTCCTATTCGAAGGATATGCGAGAAGGACATCAAAATATCCGGATAGAATAGCACTATCTAGCCTGACTCATATGATGAGTATGGCTGGTCCCGTAGCCATTAGTGTGGCGACACTAAGGATAGATAGTGGGTGCTCTTTAGTGGAAAGAGTTCACTGAATTGGTCTGTACGCATCCCTGAATGGTATTATACCGCACTGTCAATCAGGTTGATTCACGTCACGGTTGTGTAAATGGTACTTAGACCTGAGACACCAAAGACGTCTTGTGGACGGACGGTTGTACTTTGGCTATGGCTAACGAGTCTCTAATCATGGGATTCTAAACGGTCTTAGTTCGGGTGCATCAAGAAGTACACGAAGGCGATTGATTGGTCAAGATAGGATCGTCCACCCTCGGTATAAGAAGTAACAACTCAAGGAAGATGATGCAACGAAGTCCTTGGCTAAGGCAGTGAAATATCGGAGAAGAGTTCTCTGATGATTTTCAAATGCATCAGTACTAACTCAGATGACCGATTAGGGTTTGACAGTTGACCATACCCTAAGTCATCCAAGGAGCGTCAAGGGATGAGGGATTATACATACACGGTAACCGATGATGAACAGGTTCCATGAGTGAGTCGATACACACTCCTTTGTATCTTCTAGGACATGAGGTGTAGCTTGGCACCCCACGTGTCAGAGTCTCGACCTATCGATTGGGTTAAATCGATCCGACATTAATTAATCTATATGATGATATAGTTAATTAATTTGGAAGGCCAATAAAGGTTATTGGGCCGCTAGAGTTGTTAACTAGACTGATATATGGGCCTAGAGGGTCACACACCAATGGCCTTTTGGACGTTGAAAGATATACTTAAGTTTTGGGGGTTTTATGAAAAATACCCACTTAGTATATATAGGGGAAGGCCCTGAACAAAATTCACCCAGGTGAGAATTGTTCAGAGGCCTCTCCCTTCTTCTCCACTCTCCCCACACCCCCTCTCCATCCCTGATGTGATCGGGACGACGTAACGACACCGACGGAGAAAGAACGGGGCTCGTCAACGAGAAGGAGGAGATCCGACGCGCCGAGGACCGCGTGGATACATCTAGAGGTTGCACACTTGAGCAGCTCGACTTGTCTCGCTATGGGATCGAAGAAATCGAGAATGAGATTCGTGCAAAGGTACATCGTTTCAATGTTTTTGTTGATGTCGTTTAATTCGCAAAAAGACTTCTGCTGCGCATCGTTTTGATTTGTTCATCCAGATCTAGGCCACTAGAACCCAACAGTTGAGAGACGTGCCATGAAGGAGGAGATGGACTCCATTGAGAAGAACCAACCATGGGAGCTGGTGAATCCACCTAATGGCTGCAAGACGATCGGCTTTAAGTGTGTTTAGAAGCTCAAGAAGAACTCACAAGGAGAAGTGGTGAGACACAAGGCCAGACTGGTCGTGAAGGGCTATGTCCAGAAGCTTGGAGTTGACTTCGAGGAGGCATTTGCTCTGGTGGCGAGAATTGACACCATTCGTGTCTTGGTGGTTGTAGCAACACAAGGAGGATGGGACTTGCATCACCTTGATGTCAAGTCAGATTTTCTCAATAGAGATGAAGGAAGAAGTGTACGTGAAGCAACCTGAGGGGTTCATAAAGAGGGGCAAAGAGCATATGGTTTTAAAGCTGAAGAAGGCCTTGTATGGCCTAAGTCAAGCACCGGGAGCATAGTATACCAAGTTGGATAACTTTCTTATTTCCATTGGTTTTACCAGGAATGTCCAGGAGCACACAGTCTACATGAAGATTGCAGCTGATGTGCACTTGCTCGTGGGAGTGTACATTGATGATTTGATCGTGACCGAGATAGAGAGCTGTTACATTGAGGCGTTCAAGGGCGAGATGATGGATATGTTTGAGATGAGCAACTTGGGATTGCTCAACTCTTACTTGGGCATAGAAGTTGTTCAGTTAGATGGGGAGATCAAACTGTGCCATAGAGGTTATGCGATGAAGATTCTACAATAGAGTGGGATGATAAATTGAAACCCACTCCATACGTCGCTTGAAGTAAGACAGAAATTTACCGTCGAAGGCTTGTTCGCTCTTGTTGACTCCACGGAGTACCAGAGTTTGATCGTCAACCTAAGGTATTTGACTCATACCAGGCCTGACTTAAATTTGATGTGTGAATTCTAAACAGGTATATGGAGACACTGACAGCTGAACATATGACGGCGGTGAAGAGGCTCTTAAGGTATATCAAGGGAACATTAGACCTTGGTACATGTTATGAGAAAGCAGTTGGAGAACAAGAGCTGGTTGGCTATTGGGATAGTAAATACTGGAGACCTTGATGACCGCAAGAGCACCACTGGTATGGCATTCTTCCTCGGACCGGACCTGATAAGTTGGGCCTCACAAAAGCAGAAGATCGTAGCTCTCTCTTCTTGTGAAGCTGAGTATATATCCATGACTGTTGTGGCGTGTCAATGAATTTGGTTGGCCAGGTTGATTGCAGAATTGAAAGGAGAAAGTCTGAAGCCTGTGAGACTGATGGTCGACAACAAATATGCCATTGCCCTTGGCAAGAATCCCATCTACCATAGTCGCTCGAAGCACATCGACACAAGGTTTCATTTTATCTGGGAGTACATTGAAGAAGGTAAAGTAAGTGTACACTATGTCAGTTCAGAAGATCAGCTGACTAACATATTCATGAATGCTCTAGGATGGCTGAAGTTTGGGGAGCTGCGTGTGAAGCTGCGAGTTTGAAGCGCATACAGGGAATGACGTCAAGATCAAGGGGGAGATTGTGGGGTTTGACCTTGAATGGGTACCACTCTTTTTTATTCCTGCTCACCACATTTCAACTCCCGCTTTATGTTCCTTTCATAAAAGGAACACTCTTGAACAGTTTTTTCTAGAACGAAGGTTTTCTTCTTTTGTGGTTTTCATCCTTCCTTCTTCTCCCTTGTTCTCTCCCACCAAGACCTGTGCTGCCAAGGAGTGGCAGCCGTGATTCTATCCCAACAGAAGGAATGATCGACCGAGAGAGAGGGAGAAGGATAGGGAGCAATGGAAGTGATCAACAGAGAGAGGACGCGGGAGTGATCAATTGAGAGAGAGGGAGAAGGATAAGGAGCAATCAAGAGAGAGAAAGAGAGGGACAGGGAGCGATCGAGAGAAAAAGAAAGAGAGAGAGGGAGAAGGAGAAGGAACCATCGAGAAAGGGAGAACGGATGAGGGAGTGATCGAGAGAGAGAGAGAGAGAGAGAGAGAGAGAGAGAGAGAGAGAGAGAGAGAGAGAGAGAGAGAAGGAGAGCGAGCGATTGAGAAAGTCACAGGGAGAGGGAGAAGGAGTGATCGAGAGAAAGAGAGAGGGAGAGAGGGAACGAGAGAGAGAGAGAGAGTGTGAAAATAAGCAAGTGAGAGAGAAATATTTTCGTCGACTAAAAGTCATCCGCCATGCATCATCCATTACGAATGACAGATGACAAATGACAGATGATTAAAAGCTCTCCGTTCAGTCATCTGTCCGTCACTCCAGATTAGGGATTGTCCATTCGATATCATGTATCGGACATTCAACATCCGATATCTGAAAAAAACGGGACTGTGTCTGAGATGGGATATCGGATATCAGACGATATCCGTCCAATAGGTGAAGACGTATATCGGAGATGGATATCGAATGGGTAAGGACAAGACAGATATTGGATACCGGATATCAGATTTTGATAACTGGATATCGTAACCGGTATCCAGTATCAACAGGAAAAATGAATTTTTATCATAATTTTAGATAATATATGCTAACAACGCCATATTTTTTTAACATGTATTCTACTTCGTTAAATATATAGAGCTTAGACTTTTAATTTTTTTCCATATGGGGTCACATGATTCGGAGTTTAACATTAACTCCAAATCCGATTGTCACATATGGGAGAAAACAGAGCTGTATATATAACAAGGTAGGATATATATTAAATGATCTAATAACATTTTAATAAAGAATTACTATATTATTAGCCTGTAATATGCGTAATGGATTTAATATATAAATATATATATATATATCATATTATTTACTCGTTCAATAAATACAGTTCAACATTTCTAATTTCCTCCATATGGGATAGAAGGATTCGAGGTTTAATGTCAAACTCCGAATCCTGTAATCCCATATGGAAGAAAAAAAAAGTTTGGGCTGTATATATTAAACGAGCTACACAGTATATATCGGAGTTGGATATCGGAGTTAGAAAGCTCTCTGCTTACCCATTGGACCACGTAAATCTTCTCCAACCGTTGCACTATGATGATTTAATTATATTTTTACACAACCCTTCTAAGTTGGATATCGAAATCCGATATCCAACTCCGATATCTGATATCTTCATCCTCCCCGTGAGACAGAGACAGCTGATGGCATCGAGACGGATACCGATATCGGTATTGTAGCAACCAATATCCGATATCGGATAGGAAAAAATGGATACCGAAAATTTGATTTCCCGTACTCAGTACAGCATCCATCCTGATACTGTAATCAGATACCGGTATTAGGACGGGCGATCCCTACTCCAGATGATGTCAGATGATGTTTTTTTAACAGACGGATGACGAAGCATCATCTGTCCTACAGCTCTAATGTCATCTGTGTCCGATATCTATTTGACCTATCACCTCTGACGGAGTGACCAACGAATATCAACTAAACACGTACTGTGATACTCTGCTATCATCAACGGCTAGGATTAGCTGTCATCTGACCTTGATATAGCCGTTACAATGGCTATATAACTCTCTGTAAAAATACAACCATAAGAATAAAACCATCAGGAAGAATCATAACACCTCATTTAATATGATTGAGAGACTCTTAAGAAAACTAAACCTAGAAAATCAGAAGTATTGTGATTTTTACATGGATACAAAATTCTAGAAAACAATTAAAATTTCAAATAAAATAACTGGTGGGGAATTATATAAAAATAAGAAGAGGAAGAAGAATAGTAACGAGCAAGCAGTCGATTTTTCAAGCTCGAATGGGGGATTGGAAGAATCGTTTGATCGCTGTTCTCGTTCCTCTTCCGTCGCTCATCTTCTTCCTCTTCTTCCTCAATCGCTTCAAATCAGTCGCATCAATCTCAAATTCCGTGAATTTCTGGGGATGGTGCGCCCGCCACCCACTTCTCCTCGCCAATCTGCTCTTCTTCATCAACATCGACGTGATCTTCTGGTTAATCGGCCTGATCCAGAGCAAGCATTGGGTATTCGCTTCCTAGGGTTTCGCCCTCCCTCTCCAAATTCCAATCCCTCGCTAATTCTATGATTTTCGCGGTTTTTTAACAGCTGATCGATCTGTACTGGACTGTGATCCCGCCGATGCTCGCCGGCTACTACGCGTTCTTCCCGCTGGCCGTGTCCGATCCGGTCAGATCCGCGGTGGTGATCGCTCTGACATGTCTATGGAGCATCCGGCTCACTCACAGCTACTTCAGAAGGGAGCAATGGCGGTGGGGCGAGAGAGAAGACTGGCGATTCCACGATCTGAGGAAGAAGCACGGCGGAAACTGGTGGTGGATCTCATTCTTCGCGGTTTATCTTTCTCAGCAGGTAATCCCCCTTCTCAATCTTCTAGGGTTCGTCTCCTCTTCTTGATTTCTCTGCTCCTCCGTTCTTGAAATGGATCGAAGGTGTTCTTGATCGGGATCTGCCTGCCGGTCTACGCTGTTCATTCGAGCGAGAAGGGGTGGGACGGATGGGACGCGATCGCGTCGGGGATTTGCGTGGGCGGAATCGCCATAGCCGGTTTCGCTGACACTCAGCTCTATCGCTACATGGAGAAGAACAGATCGCTGGAGACGATCGGAGAAGCTCCGGTGTTGAATCTGGAGACGGGTTTGTGGCGGTATTCTCGCCATCCGAACTACTTGGGGGAGCAGCTATGGTGGTGGGGATTGGCTCTCTTCGGCTGGAACTGCGGGCAGGGATGGACCGCCATTGGAGCAGCTCTGAACAGCTTATGCCTTGCCTATGTCACCGTGCTCGTCGAACGAAGGATGCTGGAGAAGAAATCAAGGGCCGAGGCTTATCGGTTATACCAGAGGACGACTTCTGTTTGGATCCCCTGGTTCAAGAACAGCAAGATCAAGTCCCATTGAGGTGATGCAATAGAATTTTTTTGAAGAAAATTTCTCTGTTTGATTCTTGGTTTTCAGTGATTAGGTGCTTGGTTGCTTGATTGAATCCTCCTTTGGTTTTATTAATTTTTGTACTTTTTTCTCTTTGAGATTCAAAGTTTTCTGTGATTAGGTGCTTGGTTGTTGACTGAATCCTCCGTAGATTTTTTTTTTTTTTACTTTTTTGTCTTTTGAGATTCAAGAGTTTCAGTGATTTGGTGTTTGATTGGTTGATCGAATTATCTCTCAGATTTTTAAATTTTAATTTTTTTTAGGCAAAATCAGTGTCGGGATGCAACCGGCCAGCTGAGTTAGCCGTGTCATTGTCGCCACCCAGGGGTAAATTGTTTTTTTTTGCTCTTTGAGATTCAAGATTTTCGGTGTTTTGGTGCTTGATCACTTGATCGAATCCTCGCACATATTTTTTATTTTTTATTTTTTATTGTTATTGGCGAAATCAGTGTCAGGTAGGGACCAGAGATCAAATTGAATTAGATCATTGAAAAATTGATCTAATCCTCCCTCAGGTTTTTTATTTTTTTCTCTTTGAGATTCAATATTTTCAGTGAGTAGGGTGCCTGATCGCTCGATCGAATCCTCCCTTAGCTTTTTTTAGTTTTTTTTTATTTTTATTGGCAAAACCAGTGTTGGGTGGGGACTGGGGATCAAATTGGATGTCAATTTAATCTGAACAGATCAAATGTTTCAGTCTAACAAGGAATCGGATCCAGTTTGATCTAAAATTTCAATTGACTCAATTTGAGTAATCTAATATATCAATCCAAAAAGTTATTCAAACTGTTCGATTGGAATCAAAGAGTTCATACTGAATGAGCACCCTCTCTTGCTCCCTCCCTCTCTGGTTCTCTCTCTCTCTCTTGCTCGCTCTCTCACTGTCTTGCTCTCTCTCTCTTGCTCGCTCTCTCACTGTCTTGCTCTCTCTCTCTCTCTCTATCTTTTGCTTGTTCTCTCTCTCTCTTTATCTCTCGTGCTCTCTCTCTCTCTTGCTTTCTCTCTCTCTCTCTCTTGCTTTCTCTCTCTCTCTCTCTCTCTCTCTCTTTCATTATCTCTGGTGCTCGCGCTCTCTTGCTTGTTCTCTCTCTCGTTCTTGTTTGTTCTCCCCGTGTATCTTCCTTGTTCTCTCTCTCTCTCACTCTTGCTCTCTCTTGCTTATCTCTCTCTCTCTCTCTCTCTCTCCTCTCTCTTTCTGATAAGGAGCTCCCACGAACTTATCAGAGAAAGAAGAGATGAAGGAATGTTACACGTAAATAGACAAAGACACAGGAAGGCTCCCATTAATAAAGAAACAGGGCCAGGAAGTGGGCATCCTTATTTTCTTGAAGAGGAACCCTAGTGTTGGGATGCAACCAGCCGACCAAGCCAACCGTACTCTGGTTGCCACTCAGGGGGTTTTTATTTATGAAATGTTTAGTTTGGCAAACTATTTGGGCATGATAGGAAATGCATTACAGGCTGATATACAATTGGTGGGCTGATGTTGCGGAGCTGACCTTGTACATACCGATGGTGTAAGAAGAAACGCCACCAACACTATCTTCAAGGATCTTCATGCGACCGCTCTATAGTGTGGATGATGCTCTATTCAAAACCTCTGTATAATTTTGGATTCGTTCTATTATTTGAATTCGATTTTATTTTCTATAATGCGACCCAATCAAAATTTCCTCCGAATCAGTCAAGAGTTTCTCTGATTAAATGCTCAATTGAATTGTCCCTAGAATTTATTTTTATTTTCACTCAGAGATGTCTCCCCTAAATTTTGAATTACGTATTTTCACTACTGTGAACCAACTAATTTTTTCTTTATTTTTTCAACGTGAGATTCAGTATTTTATGTGATTATGCGGTCTTTCGCGCAATCTAACCATCATTGGTATATTGCTTTCATTGCGTTATTGAAATTTTCTTATTTTCAACAACCTGACCCAATTTTTCTCCCTGCATGAGATTGAATTTACAGTGATTAGAGTCTAGTTTGAATCTTCCTGGAATTTTGAATTTGTTTCATTATTGAAATTCTTTCATATTAGAACATTGTTGGTCATGAAGAACCCTGCGAATCCAAGGCAGTTGTCTTCTCCGAATTGATTAGCCCATCCTTCGAAGCTTCTTGTTCTTGTTGTTCTTTGTGTTCTTCATGCTCTTCATGTTCTTCGTGTTCTTTATGCTCTCCTTTTTCTTCTTCCTCTGGTTTTACATCTTCGGGTTTTTCCTGAGAATTACGGAGAATAATGTGGGTTAATATAAACAATGAATCAATCAGTAAGGATCTGGGTTAAGATTCATTAGGGATCAGAATTACATCTGGAATCCGAATCAATAAAGTAAAATCAATCAACTAATTGAAACGTAAAAATAAGTACACTTGTGTGTACATTTGGATGACAACTAACAGAACAAAACCAGATCCGTCATCCGTCTTCCGTCCTGATTCAAAGACGGAATCCAGTGGAAAACAGAATGGGGAAGACGGGACGGAACGGGACGGGGCGTGACGGAAGCCGCGAAGTCAGGGTGAGTGACTGAAAACGGTAAAGGAACGGGACGGAGAACTTTTTATGCCTTTCGTCCCGTTATCCCCATTCAACCGTCCACTTTCGTCATCCATTCCGTCCATTTCCTCGGACGAACGGAGAAACTGCGTAACAGGACGAATGGCCGTTCCGTTCACTTCATTCCGTTCTGTTCTCAATGACGCGGTCACGCAAGACTTCCCAACCGGGGGAAATACGAGCAGTAACGAACACTTCCCAGTCTCTCTCTCTCCCTCTCCTCCAACCTCTCTCTCTCTCTCTCTCTCTCTCTCTCTCTCTCTCTCTCTCTCCTTCCTTCTCTCTCAGAGTCTCTCTTTCTCCCCGTCTCTCTCTCTCTCTCTCCTTCGCCTTGTCTCTCTTTCTCCCCGTCTCTCTCTCTCTCTCTCTCCTTCGCCTTGTCTCTCTTTCTCCCCGTCTCTCTCTCTCTCTCTCCTTCTCTCTGCCTCTCTTTTCTCTCTTTTTCCCTCTTCTTCCGTCTCTTTTTCTTTCTCTTCCTTCTCCCTGTCTCTCTCCTTCTCTTTCTCTTCCCACCCTCTCCTTTCTCTCCGTCTCCATCTCCCCTCTCTCTCATTCTCTCTCTCTCTCTCACTCTCCCCCTCTCCTCCCTCTCCTCTCTCACTTTCCTTCTTCCTCTCTCTCTTTCTCCTGCTCCCTCTCCTCCCCCTCCTCTCTCCCTGTCTCTCTCCTCCCTCTCCTCTCTCACTTTCCTTCTTCCTCTCTCTCTTTCTCCTGCTCCCTCTCCTCCCCCTCCTCTCTCCCTGTCTCTCTCCTCTCTCTCTCTCTTCCCTCCGTCTACTTCCTCTCTCTCTCTCATTCTCTCTGTCTCTCTCACTCTCTCTCTTTCTCATTCTTCCTCTCTCTCTCATTCTCCCTCTCTCTCTCGCCCTCTCCCGTACCCCCCCTCTCTCTCGCTCCTTCGTCTCTCTCTCTCTCTCTCTCTCTTTCTCTTACCTGCTTCTCTGCAGCGTCAACCTCGACTAATAGGGTTTAATAACTAGTTAGTAAAATGAAAATATTTATACTCGTTAATGAGAAATAGATTGATAGGATTAAATATAGGATTAAATCTAGTTGTTAGGATTAAACATAGATAGGATTAAATCTAGGTAGGAGAAACAAACCGTTAGACAAACTAACGGTTATGCTCTAACTAAAATAGTCAGTTACAGATCTGGATCTATAACTGCCATGATATTGTCCTCGTCTTCACTTCTCTCTCTCCGCTTGCTCTTTTCGCTTCTGGCTGTGTCTCTTGCTCTCCCGATGAAGGAGAGAGAGCGATAGATGTAAATATAGATAGATAGATAGATAGATATTTAGATATATATATATATATATATATATATATAGAGAGAGAGAGAGAGAGAGAGAGAGAGAGAGAGAGAGAGAGGGAGAGAGAGAGAGAAGGGGGGGGCACGTGGGGGGGCGGCGGGGGGGGGCAAAGGGCGCCGGACTTCGCGAGGAGCTCGGGCGCGCTGGGGCTCTCCGGGGGGGCGTCGCCGTCGGACGACGCGGGCCTGCTGGCGCACCCACCCATCGTCCTCCTTCTTCTACCTCCCGACCAACGACGGCGCGACTGCAACGAGGGAGGGACGCCCGGCAAGGACACTCGCCTGCTCCTTCTTATATTTCTCCAGGGAAGGAGGAAGGAGGAGACAGCCAGCACCGTCGGCCTATGTTTAGTACGTTACATTCATAGATGGCCCGCCCCTCGCGGCCTTCTTGCCCGTCCAGCGACTCTCTCTCTCTCTCTCTTACCCTCTCTCTCGCTCTCTCTTACCCTCTCTCTCTCTCTTACCCTCTCTCTCGCTCTCTCTTACCCTCCCTCCCTCCCTCTCTCTCTCTCTCTCTCCCTCTCTCTCTTACCCTCTCTCTCTCCCTCTCTCGCTCTTACCCTCTATCTCATACTCTCTCTCTCTCTTAGCCTCTCTCTGTCTCTCTTACTCTCTCTCTTACCCTCTCTCAGACTCTCTTACCCCTTCTCTTTCTTGCCCTCTCTCTCTCTCTCTCTCTCTCTCTCTCTCTCTCTCTCTTAATCTCTCTTACCCTCTCTCTTCCTCTCTCTCTCTTACTCTCTCTCTCTCTCTTACCCTTTCTCTATCTCTCTTCCCCTCTCTCTTACCCTCTCTCTCTCTCTCTCTCTCTCTCTCTCTCTCTCTCTCTCTCTCTCTCTCTCTCGTACCCCCCTCTTTCCCTCGAATCCTCTCTCTCTCTCTCTCTCTCTCTCTCTCTCTCTCACTCTCTCTCTCTCTCTCTCTTCCCTCTCTCTCTCTCTCTCCTCCTCTCTCTCTCTCTCTCTCTCTCTCTCTCTCTCTCTCTCTCTCTCTTACGCCTCTTTCTCTCCCTCTCCGGTACCTCCCATCTCTCACTTGTATACCTCTCTCTCTTGTACCCCCCACTTTCCCACGAATCCTCTCTCTCTCTCACCTCCTATCTCTCAGTCTTATACCTCTCTCTCTATGTGTCACACGGTCAAATCTCGAGCTTGGTCACTTGCTCGAATCTGGCGTGTGCCAGCCTCAGTGCTCTGAGCAAAACACTGAGCAGCCTTGATCTCTTGCAGCGGAAGTCTTTGCAAATGCTTAAGATAGCATAGGAGGGGTTAGAGGAGATAGTGGGGACGCAGCCCTGTCAGGGAATAGGGTCATTGCATTAATATCATAAAAGAGTACATCATCGTTGGGATCATTCCATGGGGGAAGATGAGGAGTGATACAAAGAACAAGACGAGGCGCCTTGCGCCATGGTAGTGTCGCCACACTACATCGAGGCTGCCGCTCCGCGCACGCGCCCCCTCTACTGCTACACAAGTGCCCCGGGCCACGCGCCGCATGCCCGCGGGCGTGGCGATCACACACGCCACCCCTGCCTTGACGATCACACACGCCACCCCCACCCGTGTCAACACCTTCGCGCGTAGTCTACGCGACGCCCTGAGCTGGGCGCTGTGCGCCCAGCACTACACGCAGAAGCGCTACGCCCTATGTGCCCTCTCGGCACTCTCGGTGCGCCACATGCCTTAGTCTCATGGCGGGATGTCTCCCGGCCCCGCGCCCCGCACATGCAATGCGCGCGCTGCCCGCGCAGCCAATTCGCGGCACCCCGCACAACTCCGCGTGCTGCACCCGCGGCATGCCGCCCGGCTTGCGCGTCCCGCGGCATGCCACCCGGCTTGCGCGTCCCGCGCCCGCGCGCAACACTTTTTGTCCCCGCGCGGTGCTTGGCGCTCGCAAGTAGCGTTGGCACCCGCGTATGGCGCTTGGCACTAGCGCGCGGCACTTGGCACGTGCGCGCACATGCCTGTCAGCCCGCGCGCCCAGCATGCGTGGACCGTACCTGATCCGTCGCGCCTTGGGCATGGAGGGGCACATGCACTGTCTGTAGTGTGTCACCACGTACACGGGCAATGGCCTGAAAGATCAGGTATTTGGGCATCGCTACCCATAATGACTTAGTCCTTTAATATTGTGAGCCTAAAACACGGACACGCCCTCCCAATAAGCACGTAGGCCCCTAGGAAGGGAATGCCGCCTAGTTAGGGGCCTAACACTCTGTCATACTGAGTCAGAGTCAGCAACTCGCTCAACAGAGCCAACGTGGACCACTACGACACTTAATAAAAGAGTAGCTAGTAATAAAAGAACACTTAACCCTTTTACTCGTTTAAGAGAACAGATAGAATTCGATAAAAGTTCAAACATAGAGATAAGATGAAATGTAGATAGGATTTCACATAGTTAGGACTACATATAGATAGGATTTCAACTATCCAGATTGATCTTTATCTATGCGTTATAAAGGTTATAATGGCCACGATCATAAAAGACTAACTATATACGTTACAACCATAAACTTTGTCGTATAAATATGATAAAGTGTAAATACGAACCCATCTTAATCACATTTTCTTATGGGAATAACATGATTCAAACCACTACTTCTTGTTTCTCTCTCTACCTTCTGTCTTCTCTCTTCTTCTCCTCTTCTCTTCTTCTCTCATGAGTGATACAAGTTCTTTCACGGTATCAGATCCAACGATGAAGATCAATATGGCTGGAGCAGATTCTTCTTCGCCATATCCGTCAGGCCTAGCTGTAAAATCAACACATCAACATGAGGACTAGTCCCAGTTGCTATTCCTACAAGAATGATCATCAACCCAAAGCTAAGTAGCGGCAACTACCTGATGTGTAAGAATTCCATGATTCCAGTATTAAACGGGTATGATTTAATAAAGTTAATAGAAGGTGTATCTCCTCCAATTTCAATTGCAGATGCCCAGAGAAACATAGTAGAAGGCCCAGAATTCAAGAAATGGTGGAGGATCGATTAACAAGTCCTGGGGTTTCTTCCTCAAACTATTTCTGAATCAGTCCTACCACACATCAGCGAAGAAAAATTGTCACGTGAAGCTTGGGAAAAGCTTGAAACAACATTTATTGGATGGAATAAAGTAAGAGTTATGGAACTACAACGACAATTCCATAATACGAAGAAAGGTTGATGGCGCACACCATCCTGAACCATCGACGTCATTGACAGTCGGGTGAAGATGCTCGTTTATCATATCTTGATTTCCATCGTCTTCTTAGTCATATTTTGTGTTTTTCGTACTCGTTGGTTTGTTTTTGTCGCATTCGGACGCATCCTATGTCTGTGTTTTCATCATCATTGGGAGGGGTCCTTAGTCATTTGGACCCCCCCCCCCCATGTCTCTTTCCCCCTTTACTTTAAAGTTTTAATTTTCCCCTTTTATTTTGCAATGGGGGCCAATTATATATGGACCCAATTTCTCCTTGTTGACCCATTTAGGGGCCCATTTGACCTCTCCCTTTATAAGGGGAGAGGGGGGGTGCCGCCCTAAACTCAGACTAGGAAGAAATCAGAAAATCGTTTGTTTGTTCTTTTTGGTCTCACCCCCCCCTCTTACATCGAGAGAAATCAAAAGAGGGGGAGGAGAGGAGCACACTACAGCCGCCAGGCAGGAGGGAATACACCGGAAGCAGGTAGGGGAAGGATCTGTCAATCTTCCGCCTCGCCCCCTCCTATTCTTCCTACCCGGCCCCTCTACCGTGGAGAATCCCCACGTCCCGGATTCACGACCGTAGTGACCGTTTCCTGCACCAGCTGGTCAACAATCGTACAGCCGCCGCCTCCTCTTTGTCGCGACGCACGGAAATTGCGACCAGGGCATTGCATGTATGAATTGGGACTTTCACTTTGGGATTTCCCATTGGTTTTGGGGGTCCCAGATTCACGACCGTAACGGCCGTTTTCCTGCACCTGCCGGTTAACGATCGCACCGCCGCAGCCTCCTCCTTGCCGCAACACACGGAAATTGCGACCAGGGCATTGCACGGACGAATTTGGACTCCAATTGGCCTAATCCCATTGGACTGAGGGACTACGAGAGTGATTATTCTGTCATTGTGGGCTTCCAGGAACTCGATCGATTCCAGGATCCACCCCCGCTCAGGATTTCTGCCGATTGACCTAGTCGCTGGTTAGCCGACCGGAAATCGTCCGCTGTTAATCTACTTGATAGGGGAAATTGTCGGTCATGAAACCTGTCGACCACGAATGATCGGGTGCGACTTCTTTGACAGAGGACTCGCCCTGGTCAAGAAATCCTCCTACTGTGTCCATTGGTCGTGAATTTCTCTCGACCGGAGGATCTGCCTTGGCCGTGAAACAACCGACCGGGGGCCCTTGGTTGAGGCTTCGCTTGACCAGGATCAGTCTTGGGCGGGGACACCTTGACCGAGAGCTTTCCCCCTGACCTACGGCGTTGAGGCGACGATCCTGCTCCCGCCAATTGTCGGCTCGTGACGGCTTGGCCCGCCTCTAGCTACCGGACCCTGCCGAGATTCCTGCCCCGCATGTGAATGATCATTGCCACTTGCACCTGCTACAAGACTCGCCCAGGGCTGAGTAGAGCACGTTATCTCCGACGGGTCCAACACAGTCACTAAAGCTGCGTCACCACCGTGGTCGCTCCACTGTCTCCTCTCCTCTGACCTTTTACTCACACTGCGGCATGTCATCGCCAGCCGAGCTGCCGTTAGCTCTCCGACGCCTCTCCGCCACACCCCCTGCATGACGAACCACACATCGACGAGGTACCGTCCTCTCCCGCAGCTCGTTTAGTTATCCTTTGTAGTATATTTTCATCTTGACTCCACCGCGCTCGGGCAAGGTAAGTGAGAGAGGTAATTGAGATAACTACAACACAATTGAGCGCCTTACCGGTACGGACGAGTGCGTCCGTTATGTGCAAGCCCTACGAAATTGATTATGTTTGGCCGTAGACATCTTTGTCCCCACGTTAGATAGGCCACCATATCTTCTGGCGACCCCATCATAGCTCGGAGCTCGGCGCCTCCCTCAAGTCAGAGCCTGCACGTAAAACACATAGGACATATCTTTCATCACGTCGTAGTTACATCTACCCATTTGGGGTTTATCCATCAAATGACAACCCCATCGACATTCGATACCACTATATATCTCGGTACCAAGCCATCATACTCGGTGCCGATCGGACGATGTCCTTGACGACGTCCGGCATCAGAGGTGCTTTGACTACAGATGAATATATTGAGCATTTTAAGAACGTGGTTGAATATTTAGAACAGATGGGATATCTAGTGAATGAATCATGTCCAACTTATACATTTTTTAAGAGTGTTAGGATCTGGGTATTCTCAGTTTGTTGTTTGTGGTAACGCAAATCTTTATCATCTAAAACTTGAAGACATATTTACTAATCTGAATTCACATGAAGTTTTTTTGTTATTCGAACAAGAGGAAGAAAGAATTGCTTTTCCTTCCATGGCTAACAATATGGAGACTTAGAGGAACCCCCAATCTGACTTCGGACCACGGAGGGAATATGAAACAATTTTCAAAATCAAGGATGAGAAAGAGGAAGATATCAAAGATTTCATCCTCGATGTCAGCTGTGCTCACAGTTTGTCACAGAGAAAAAGAATGCCCAGAATTACAAAAATATTTCAACTGCACAGATCAACTACAGCACCAGCAAAACACTCAAATGCCCAAGCTTTTGTCTCAACTTCCTCAGAGAATCATGGATGGTATCCTGATAGCAGATCCACAAATCATGTCACTACCGATCAGAATATGTTAAATCAACAACAACCTTATCAGCAGAATGATCAGCTCCACATAGGTAATGATACATATTTGAGAATTTTTCCCATTGGATCATATAAAATATCAAGTGCAAATAGAATACTTCATTTAAATGATATATTACATGTTCCAGATAATACTAATAATTTATTATCAGTAATTTACAAAGGATAACAAAGTATATGTTAAATTATATGATTTTTAGTGTCTTGTGAAGGACAAAGTAACAACCAAATGCTGCTGACAGGAAAAGTTAAAGACGGACTTGATCATCTGGAAAATCAAAGGCCAAGCAAAGCTATGTTCAATGGAGAAAAGGCATCGTCGACCATCTGGCACTCAAGATTAGGACATCCTCAATTTCATGTTCTAAACTCTATAGTAAACAAGTTTTGTCTTCCTGTTTCACACTTAGAAAACTGATATGTGATGCTTGTAATTCTGCTAAGTCTCATAGACTACCATTCTTACAAAGAAATCATATTTCAAAGAAGTGTTTTAAAGTAAGTGAGTCCTCCATCGAGGATGGCCTAGCAGTCTAAGATATGGCGGCAGATGGAGTACAAGTCGTTAGGCCCATCACTGAAGGTGTATCCTCGATAGAGAACTCATTGCGCTCCACTATACTATATGCCTGATCTACTAATGTTGGATTCTGCTCCAACACATTAGCTCCTAGCTCTGGATGAAGTCCGTGCACGAAGAGTGCAATCTGTACATAAGGGCTATCGACGAAGCGGCAGAGCATATGGTACTCTTCGAAGTCCTCAATGTAATCACCAACCTTGCACCTGCCCTGTTTGAGATCCATCCACTTTAAGAGGACATAAAGAGAGAGAGAATCAGAAAAAGAGAGAAAGAGACAGAGAGACAGAGAGAGAAACCCTTCATGTATAATGCGAGGAAGACCGACATCTGTAAGGTAGAGGGTAAAGAATCTATCTTATGATTGAAGACTCTATGTCGGTATGCTTCTCGAAGGTAGCCTAAGATGTTTATGGAAGATCAGAGAAATTTCTCCGTCTTCGCATCATCGAGTGGCAGAGAATTCACTTGGACTACTGGGGAACGGACTCTATTATATGTCGTACGTTGTGCGTCATTATGTACAGGGTTTATCGGATGGGGATTCAAATGGGTGACATTCTTCAAGTCATGTGACCTCATCCGATGTTGTTTAAAGGGGACGGCATACTATGGAATACTGTCCATTCATGACCAAATACAGGGCTTCAAAGTTCATCCTCTTTTCCCAAGCTTTCATGCCCAACTATTGTGTTTCAGCCTTCTTGCCCAAAGAAGGCTTCTTGCCCAAATATTTTGCGAGAATATGGGTGATTTTGTTGTGCAGATGACTTTGCGAGGTTTAAGATCGGGCTGACTAAGGGGTCTTCGTTGTCTAGTTCCGCAAAGAACAACCGGGTTGTGCTCAGAGATTAGTGCCTCTAGCCCGATAACCTCTCCGGCGACTCATCCTCATTCCTCTCTTAGGCAAGTGCTCCGAAATCATTCGCCACTCGGGATGCATCTTTGTCTTGCGTTATACTGATGAAATCTAATGTCCCACGTAGAGGTTCCTAGGGTGATTCGGTAATTTCATTTCCCACTCTAGCTTCCGCACTTTAATGATACTTTTTGAGCTCTTATCGAGAGTTCTTGAGGTTTGAGAGAAGATACTCAAAGGAGGGAGCGGATGTTGTCAGCCTCTGCCCCATTATGGAAAAGACCAACACACATGTGTATCACGGTGAACACCACAAGATTTTTGAGGTTCACTATCCTGAAATAAATGTGTGTCAACCACGGACATCTAGCACGGTGCTCTGACGATAGAACATGAGGAGGATAAGAGTGGATGCCTCGCTTTATTATCAGGGGACGCATCATAGTGGCTGAGGACTTAAACAAGATGTTGTACCTGGGCGGGTGGAAGGGGTCGAGACAGAGACTGTTACAGGGAGAGCGACACAAACAGATGGCTTAGGACTAGGAAAGACAAGATGGGTTGCGGCAAGCGAGGGCCAGCACAAAGTGACGGAACATCTGGGCATCAAATCAGTGCGGAGAACATCACGGGGGGGTGGGGGGGGGTCCTCTAGCATCCAAGGAGTTGAACTTGCTGGCCGCAGGCCTTGAGCAACAGATTAATGTACCCTGGGAGGTTGACATTGACGACGAGCCCAAGAACTTTAATCCTGGCTACGGCGCAGAGGCATTTACTGGCCTGCACAGGCGTAAGAGTTGCAATCAACGCACAGCAGATACTCTTTACAACGTCGGTGATTCCACCGATCTTGATGAGGTTGAGTGCAGGACCCCACATGACAACTTGGAGGAGGCCACCAATGCAACTAATAATAGTTGTAGACATTGTCCAAACTGTGCAAGCGAATCCCGCTCGTGCGGTTGGGTGAAGGTGCGGTACGGTTGTGCGGTAAATCGCACACGATTTTTGCACACCGCACCGCAGACCGCGCAGGGGTCGGTGCAGTGCGGTTTTGTGCATATGTGCAAAAATTTGAAGGTGCCACACCCCCCCACCCCCTTCCTCCGGCGCCCGCCCCCCTCCCCCGGTCGCCGCTCTCTCTCTGCCTTCCACCCCTCAGCTGCCGCCCCCAACACCCCCTGGCCTCCCTCCCCGCAGCCGCCCACACCCCCGCCGCCGCATGCCCCCCTCCCCGCTGGCCTCCACCCCACGCCCTCCTCCCTTGGCCGCTGCTCTCTCCCCGCCCTCCGCCCTCCGGCCGCTGCCACCCACACCCCCCCCGGCCGCCGCGCTCTCTCCGCTCTCCTCCCCCCGCTGCCGCCCGCCCCCCTCCCCGCCGCCCTCCTCCCCGGCCGCTGTTCTCTCTCCGCCCTCCACCCCCCGGTCGTCGCTCTCTCTCCACCCCTCCTCCGCCCGCGGCCCCCCTTCCACCTCCCGCGCCCGCGTCCCCTCCCCGCCGCTCTCCCCACTCCGTCCGGCGCCCGCGCCCTCCCCTCCTCGCCGCCTCCTCTGCCCGCGCCCCTCCCCCTCCCGCCGCTCCCCTGACCCCCTCCTCCGCCGCCTCCTCTGCCCGTGCCCCTCTCGGCCTCCCCCTCCCGCCGCTCCCCACCCCCTCCTCCCCGCCGCCCTCCTGTGGCCGCGCCCCCCCCCCCTTCTTCCACCCTCCACCCCCCACCCTCCTCCCCCGGCACCAACTTCTCCGGCGCTGCCGTCTAGGCGACGCGGCGGCGCCGTCGCATCATTGTAATTTTAATTATTAACTAGTAATTATATTAATAATTAAACATAGTAATTTTACCACATATTAATAATAACACATAGTTATTTATTTTCCAAATCGCATTTAAAAAAGTCTTAAAAATACTTTAAAATGTGCGAATTTAGTGCGCTGTGCGGTGCGCTTTTCTGCACAAAAGCGCACCGCACAGGCCATTTTGTACATGCAAAAATTCGCACACTCGGTGCAAATTTTCGCACCGCACCGCACAACCATGTCTAAATGGCTGTGAGCAGCTGTGTGGATGCAAGAGGGAAGAGAACCAGGTTTAGTATCAAGAAGGCCACCACAAGTTCAGTCTTCCCAGCCATGGTAAAGTAGAGACTTAGGGGTGGCAACGGAAGACAGGGAAACAAATATGAAAAAAATATGGATGCCCGGATGATTTCTGTAGGTGGCATGGGCCGCTATATATAGGGAACCCAGAGGGGCCAACAATCCGGGTCCGAGCGTGCACGTAAAGTCACACTGAAACAGAGAGGTTTGATGACGGTAGCAGTTGGTGAGCGGGGTGGGGGATAGCTAGAGTGGCACGCCCTCGTGGCCTCCTTTTGCATAGCCTTGCCCCTCGAGAAACGAGAAAACAAATTTCTCACGGTTGAAGGACTGATGTTAAGGCCAGAAAACAGCGACATGGATTTCAAAAAGATATGCTGTGTGGCCAGGGTAACCCACACCGAGAAGAGGACGGCAGCCTTGGACTTGGAGGTCGATGTGGACGCGACCTGATGCTTGGAAGAACTGAGGGACCGGGGCCAGCGTCACACATCCAGCGTTGGGACATTGGGTCATCCTCAACATCATGGGCGATGCTTCTCAGCGTCGCGCCAGCGAGGGCAGAATAAGCTGACGGCCACGTTCGCATGACAATTGGACGGCACAAGACTATATAACGAGCTTTAAAGGCGGATAAGCTCGGAAAGTGGGAAATGTTCCTGAGTTAGATTAAGTACCTTCACCAAAATGAAAGGCCCCGTTTTACTAGGTTTCCTTTGGGGCCTGGGAAGCCTCCAGAGAGAGATCCGCTTGCTAAATCCCAGTTTAGTTATGACGCCCTGTGAGATATGGCTAGAAGTTTAATCTTAGTCCCGTGCGCACGGCTGAGATTGCGTCGTGAGTTTCAACTCCATTCTGCATCTCTCTATCATTTTCACTATTTCTAGAAAGCCTCTGTCATCTGGCTAAACAACTTCACCATCCTCTCCGTCGTCATTACACGTCTCCCGCATCACATCCCCTCGGCAACCACGAAAGATCTGCCATCGACACCAATGACATCATCATACGCATCTACAAGGCTAGACGGCCTTGGCCATAAGGCTACAAGGCCAGCTCCTAACTCCTAACCGCCCGTGGGCCTCGGGCTCCACTGGACGCTGTTATATTTAAGGAAGTGTTTACTCCAGAAAAGGGGGCTTCATTTGGGAGTCAGCGTCGGGTATTAAAGGCCGGGCCTCATCCAGAAATAAAAAAATTACAACATGGACAACTGGGTCTTGGCCCAACCCACCCGTTGAAAATCCTATGTGGCCCTTACCCACGCAACCCCTGGGCAAACGGAGAATGGGGAGGCGAGCGCGACGGAGAGGCGGACGGACCGCAAGAGGAGTTCAGAAAGAAACGAAGACAGATGCAGGGCGTAAAATTCGGGAGGGGAGATTGGGAGAGAGAGAAAGATAGCTAAAAGAGAGAGCGAAGCAGAGCTCCAGTGAAGGATAGCGAAAAGGACACACGGGGAGAGAGATAGAGGAGATGTAGATAGACATAGAGAGATAGGCAGATAGTCAGAGAGAGAGAGAAGAGAGAAGGAGAAACAAAAAAAAAAGAGAAATAGCGAACAAGAGAGCGAGAAAGAGAGCCAGAGAGAAAAAAAAGGGAAATAGCGAAGCAGGGGGGGGAGAGAGAGATCGCAAAGAAGAGAGCGAGAAAGACAGCCAGAGAGATATAGAGAGAGCAGGAGATAACGAAACCGGGCTAGGGACACAGAACAACCGACAAGAAAAGATAGCGAGAGAGAAAGATTGCGAGCCACAGAAATATGTTTGGAGCATTATCTATATATATGTGGAGAGAGAGAGAGAGAAAAAAAACGAGGCTGAGAGAGAAACGAGAGCGAGCTAGATTGGGAGAGAAAGAGAGAGAGGGAGAGAGTGAGCTTCCGAGAGAGAGAGAGACAGAGAGCGAGAGAGAAGGCGAGCTTGCGAGAGATCGGAAGACAGGGAGCGGGAGCGAGAGTGAGCTTGCGAATGAGAGAGAGAAAGAGAGAGGGAGAGGGTCAACCTGCGAGAGAGAGAAAACGAGAGAAAGCGAGAAAGAGAGAGAGAGAGAGAGAGAGAGAGAGAGAGAGAGTGGGCTTGCGAGAAAGAAAAAGAGAGCGAGAGGGAGAGACTGAGCTTCCGAGAGAGAGAAAGACAGAGTGCGAGAGAGTGTGAGCTTGCAAGAGAGAAAAACAGAGAGAGAGGGAGACAGTGAGCTTGCGAGAGAGAGAAAACGAGAGAAAGAGAGAGAGAGAGGGAGAATGAGCTAGCAATAGAGAAAGAGAGGAGGAGACTGAGATTGCAAGAGAGAAAGAGAGGTAGAGAAGATTGCGTTAGAGAAAGAGAGGTCGAGACAAAGTGAGACGGCGAGACTACAGTAGTCATCCGTCACATCACGCGTCACCGTGACGGTCACTTGACGGATGAAGTGACGGTGACGGTGACGAATCAGAGGGCCCGTGACAGTGACGGTGACGGATAGCCCGTAAAGGTGACGGTGACGGTGACGGGTAGCCCATGACGGTGACATGACGATTAATCTGTCATGGATGACGTCCGTGACGGAATTTTAAATAAGTCTCTCTCTCTCTCTCTCTCTCTCTCTCTCTCTCTCTCTCTCTCTCTCTCTCTCTCTCTCTCTCTCTCTCTCTCTCGTAGTCTCGTTCTCTCCCTCTCTCGCTCTCTCTCTTTCATTCTCTCTATCGCTCTCTCTCGCGATCTCTCTCTCTCTCTCACTCTCTCCCGATCTCTCTCTCTCTCTCTCTCTCTCTCTCTCGCACTCTCTCTCTCTCGATCTCTCTCTCTCTCTCTCGCACTCTCTGCCGATCTCTCTCTCACACTCTCTCTCCCCATCTCTCTCTCTCTCTCTCCCGATCTCTCTCTCTCGCACTCTCTGCCGATCTCTCTCTTGCACACTCTCTCCCGATCTCTCTCTCTCTCGCACTCTCTCTCCCGATCTCTCTCTCTCTCTCACTCTCTCTCTCTCCCGGACGTGCCGTTATGTCACATAACAATAACAAATGGTCCATAAGAATAAAAATACATAACCTATAACAATGAAAAAAAATTCCATCACGGTGACGGTGACGCCGTCACCGTGATGGTGACGTGACAGTGACGTGACGGTGACGAGGGTCTGTGGACGAGTGACGGTTCTGTGACGATTTTCCTGAAAATCCTTGGACGAGTGACGTGACGATGACGTGACAACCAGTTCGTCACGTCACCGTCCGTCACGATTCATCACCGTCCCGTCACGTCCCGGGCGTCACATCCCGGACGTGTCGTTCTCTAGGCAAGAGTGAAAGAAAGGTTGAGAAGGAGTGAGATGACGAGAGACAAAGTGAGAGAGAGAGAGAGTGAGAGAGAGAGAGAGTGAAATTGAGAGGGAGACCAGGAGAGATTAAAAAAAGGCGTTAAATTGAGACAGAAAGCAAAAAGGAAAGAGGGAGATAGAGAGGGAGAGAGAAAGGGAGAGAGAGAGGGAGATAGATAACCAGATATTGGTAGAGAGACAGGGCAAGAAAGCTAAACAAAGAGGAGAAAAAGAGAGTGTGTGCGACCCAACAAGAGAGAAAGAAAGAGGGCAGAGAGAGGGACAAAGAAAGAGAGAATAAAACAAAGGGAGAGATAAATGTACAATTGCGTGTGGGGGGAGAACGAAAGTGACACGAGCTGGAAGACAATCCAAGAGACGGAAGTTCAAGAGCGGTAGAGCAGAGGAGATAAGGCAAAAAGAAAAAAAGGGAGCAACCAAAACTGTCGATAAAGTAGAAGAGTCAGCGTCTAGTAAAAGAGGTAGAGAAGTGGAGAGAGACAGAAAGAACTACAGAGAGGCTGGGGGATTAAAAAACAAAAAACCAACGAAAGGGAGATAGTGCGTGAAAGATGATGTTAGGCTCTAGCTCGGCGGCATCCCTGTCCGGAGGACTGCGTGCTTATTGGGAGGGCGTGTTCTCGTTTTGACTCACGATACTTAACGATTAAGTCCTATTTACTGTGATTTCGCAGCGCACAATAGGTGGTGACACCCAACCCTGATCGTTCAGGCCATCACCCCTTAGTGGTAACACACTATGGATGGCGTGTATGCCCGTCGCCACTCTGTGGTGCAGATCAGGGTGACCTGCGCGCGCTGAAGCGCGCAGGCTGGCAGAAGCGCGCGCGTGTGTGCTAAGCGCCGCGCACACGCGAGGGACGCACAGGCCGGGTGGTAGTGCCGCGGTGTGGCGTGCGACGCTGTGCGGGCATCGCACGTGTCGCGTGTGCAAGGTGCAGGGCGGAAGACCTCCAACCAAGAGACTAAGGCATTACCACACAATGAGTGCCAAGACCTTGCAACGCGTGGCGCCCCGGCGAGTAGCGTTGGGCACGCGGCGCCCAGCTTGAGGCGCCGAGCACGGCAGCATCCGAGTGGACCAAGCAAAAGGTGTCAGCGCGGGGTGCTGTGGAGTGTGTGATCGCCCAAGGCTGGGGTGGCGTGTATGATCGCCATGCCCACGGGCGCGTGGCGCCCAACGCCCGGCTCGGGGGCGCGCAATGCCCGACCTTAGGGTGGGGGTGTAACGGCAGTGCTAGCGGGCACGCACGCGGGGCTCTAGGCGCAGGAGGCCCCTACCAAGGCATGTGGCGCCTCGTCTTGTTACTCCGGTATCAACCCTGGTCTTCCCCCATGTAATACTTGTGACGACTATCTAACCTTTTTTATGATATTAATGCAATGACCCTATTCCTTGTCGGGGTTGCGTTCCCGCTGATGGGGGACCATCGTGACGACACCGGGATGGGACAAGTTCAACCACACCAAGCTGCTCGCGTTGACGCTCGCCACCCTTCGTTCAAATATCCCATCGTAAGTGGTTATTTCATTTCGTGTTTTATTTGCTTGGTTGTATTTTCATTTTATTGAGCTCATGGACTGGGCCAGCGTGTTTTGGGCCTTGTCCACATATTTTCAATTCTGATTTGTAACCGCTGCCTAGAGGACGGGCCATGTCTTGCGATGGTTTCTCCTCTAGAGACGTCACTTGGCACCTATCCTCCCTATATAAGGGAATAGCATGCCCAAGTGAAGGAAGGCTTTTGATGAATTGAGAATTGTGATTTCTTCTTCAATCTTAGTGCTTAGGGAGGATTAGAGGGAACGTGGTTGCATCACCCTGCCTCACGTTGAGACAACTCCATGAGCTGCCGTCGTCAATGCCTTCATTGAGATCACTCTGAGGACGCTCCGACGCCGCTAGGACGCATTTCTCCTGCCTCGGTAGATTTCTTGACTTTCAAGATTCGTAGTCTCTTGGAACCATCGTCGCCCACGCCTTCCTCGTCGAGATCACTCCGAGGACGTGGAGTCCTCGATCCTCCGTCATCGGCAGTCCCATTCTTTGGAGCTGCCTTGTTCTTGCCATCAAGAACCTTCAAGAAACAAGGAGGGGATCCTCGTTCTTGGAAGTCTTGGGTGGCCTCCCAGCCTGCAGGATCGCCCAGAAGAGCATCCTGCACAGCCCTGCGGTACACCATCTGCGTGCGTCCCCCCGGCGTCCTGCACTGCCCTCGCTTGCGGGCTTCTCCCATGCGCTGCCGCCCGCTCCGGTGCCCCACACGTTGCAGATCGCGCTGGAGCCCAGCACACTGCCGCCCGCGCCAGCGCCCCGCGCCGCGGCCTCTCTCCTGCGCGAGACCCCGCGCGCCAGCCGACGCCCCGTGCACAGCTACCGCGCACGCCCCGCTAGTGCCCCCGTGCAGCCTAGCGCTAACAGCCCCCTCCTCCACGCAAGACTGTGTGCGCCCCGCCAGTGCCCGCGCCCGGCCCAACGCCCACAACCCTCTCCTCCGCGCGGGACCGCGCACCACCCGGCGCCGGCCCGCCGCTGCCTCTCGCACCCGCGCCCACTCCTCCGCGCAAGACCGCGCATACCTGACCGGTGCCCGTGCATTGTCACTTGTAACCGCGGGCCCCTCATCCGTGTGCTATCGTGCTCCCGCGGCTGGTCCCTCAAGCCTTACGACAGCGCCACCAAATTCAGCTGTCTATGATATCCCGCCAACAGACTAGCTTCACTCAAGGTATCTTCTCGTCTTCCCCTTTTACATATCAGCTTGATTACTTAGTGCAATGCAGTCTTCCCCTATCAGTTCCTCTATCTAGATCGAAGATGTCACTGAATATGATAGCCACTTGTCGTGAGATAGGGATTTATTGAGGTAGACGAATACTCATTGATCTAGTTGGGGACAACCTTGGGCCGTCAAACGCCCTTACGTCATTGTCATCGTAGTTAGTCTAAAGGATCATTGGGAGCCAATCTTGATTATCCCCTCCCTTATAGGAATTAATCGATTCTTCACTCCATTTAGTAGAAAACTTATATTGCTCAGTTAGAGATTTTCTATCGACATGCGTTACATTTGATTAGTTTTAAATCAAGTAACCTCTTTCATACTGTGTTGTAATACGAACCGTTGATCCCGGTGTAGTCGTATTACATCACCCACCTTATCCTCAAACCCCTTCTAGCGATCTTAAGCTATTGCAAAAGACTTCCACTGCAAAAGATCAAGGTTGCTCAGTGTCTTGCTCCAAGCATTAAGGCCAGCACACACCAGATTCGAGCTATTGTCCTAGCACGAAATTTGACCATGTGATAATTGGTACCAGAGCCAGGTTGGGCTTCGTCAGTTTGTGTTCCTGAACCCAGTTGGAGGAGAGATGGAGTTGGCAAGACACTCCAAGTTACTAGAGGAGAATTGTCACAAGGAAAAACAACATAGGCAAGAGTTCCGCCTATTGCGAAAGGATATCTCCAGTTTGAAGACCCAAGTGGACACCAATAAGGAGGAAGCAGATTTGAACTTTGAAGACCTGAGTACTAAGTTCAGACAAAGGGAAGAGTACCTAGAAGGCACGGTACACGAGCTGGCAGATATGCTGATGTCTCTAAAGCTCGAAGTGGAGGATTACGATGTTTATGCCTCAACCAAAGTTCAATGGTGCACGCAAGGAAGTAGATGTGGTCAACTTCTTGTGTGATTAAGAGAGTACTTTGAGATCCATGATACCGCGGAGGAGAAGAAGGTCCTCCAGGCTAGTTGTTTCCTCTTAGAGGATGCCAAGTTGTGGTGGCGCCAACGTTCGAAGGTCAAAGACTTGAAACTTTCCTTTCAGGCAAAAAGGCTTTGCTTGAAACTTTCCCCAAGCACCAAGACGATCAAGGCCGTCAACTTGGAGGTGCGAGACATTGTCGGCCTGGCCAAGGGGGTGTTACTGCAGGTGGAAATGTGGGAGGGTCAGAACAACTTCATGGTGTCCCCCATGGATGACTTTGCCGTCGTCCTCGGTCTCGACCTCCTGATGGGAGACAATGCAGTTGTGTTCCCCCAATATTGCAGCATATTGTTACCGGAGGGATCTTACCCATGCTTCGTGAGAGACCAAGGGTTCCAGAAGGTGTGGAACATTTCTTTACTCTCTGCAATGCAAGTCTGGGAAGAGACCTTCCTCGTCACCATACAAGGACGGGCACCCCAGAAAAAGGGTGGAAGGGAGGGGTGTACACCAGCCCATTTGATTGTACTTAGTTGGGGTGACAACGACGACAATAACCCAGGTGCTGCCGCGGGTGGATTACTGGGGCCGATAGTGGATGTGCTGAGAGAGATTATTGGGGTGATGCCTATGCAAATCCCAGCCAAGTAGCCACCCAAGCGGGATGTGAACCACAAAATTGAATTACTACCTGGTACTCGTCCGCCAGCGCGTGTAGCATAGAAGATGTCGCCTGCCTACTTGAAGGAACTACGGAAGCAACTGCAAGAATTTTAGGAGAGCATATTGATCCGGCCATCCAAGGCACCCTTCAGCACACTAGTCCTATTCCAGCAGAAGAAGCAGGAACGCTTCGAATTTGCGTGGATTATCGAGCGTTGAACAAGGTAACTAATATCCTACATCGAATGTTGAAGAGTTTTTTGACAGGTTTGGGGATGCTCGCTTATTCTCACGGATGGACTTGAAGAGCGGGTACCACCAAGCAGGGTTCGCCCATCCCGATAACGGTATTGAATTACATTGTCGAGACGGATGTTGTACTGGATACCGATAATCAAATTTTCGATATCCGGATATCGGATATCGATATCAGAAATCAGTTACTATAGTAATGATATCCGATATCGGTATCCGTCTCGATGTCGTCATCTGCTTCCGTCTCTAGAAAAGGATGATGATATCGGATATCGGATGTGGACATCGGATTTTGCTATCCAACCTAGAGAGGTTATATAAAAATATAATTAATCCATCATTGTGCAGTTGTTTTTTCTTCCATATGGGATAACAGGATTCGCAGTTTATTAGCAAACTCCGAATCCTTTTATCCCATATGGAAGAAAATAGAAATCTTTAGTTGTATTTATTGGACGAGGAAGTAATATATCAAATAGATATCAGATATCGGCTGATATCTGGTATCTGATATCAGACACCGTCCCATTATTTTTTCGGATATCAGTTGTCCGATATCGGATATCGGTTGGACAATCACTACCACCAAGTGCGGATCAAGGAGGGGGATGAACCGAAGACACTATGCGTGACGCGCTATAGATCCTTTGAATTCTGCGTGATGCCTTTCGGGCTCACGAACGCTCTTTCTACAATTTGTTGCTTGATGAACAATATTTTTGGGGATTATATCGAGGACTTTGTGGTTCTGTACTTGGATGATATTCTCGTATACAACCAAAGCTTGGATGACCATGTGAGGCACCTGAGGAAGGTGATGGTCAAGATGAAGGAGCATGAACTCTACCTCAACTCGAAAAAGTGCGAGTTTGCCTTGTAGGAGATTGAATTCCTCAAACACCTCATCGGGAAGGGAAGTGTACGCATAGATCCCTCTAAGGTGAAGGCCATCTGGGATTGGATAGCTCGAAGCGAGTACCCCATTTGAGATCCTTTCTCGGGCTAGCGAAAATTCGTCAAAAGCTTTTCCCGACTAGTTGCTCCGTTAACAGACTTGTTGAAGAAGGATTCAAAGTGGCAGTGGGCAGAACGTTATCAGAGAGCATTTGGCGACTTGAAGAGTGCAGTCTCCAATGAGCCATTGCTTCGATCGCCAAGATTCGACAAGTCGTACGAGGTACACCTCGATGCTTCTGACTTCGCAATCTTGATGCAGGAAGGACATCCCACGGCTTATGATAGCCGGAAGTTGAACGATGCGGAGAGAATGTACTTAGTACACAAGAAGGAGATGTCGGTTGTGGTACATTGCCTAGGAGTATGGCACCACTATCTCTTTGGAGGTAAATTTGTGGTCTACACTGATAATGTGGCCACAGGTTGCTTCGAGTTCTAAAAGAATTTGACCCCAAAGCAAGCCAGATGGCAAGACTTCCTGACAGAGTTTGACTTCAACTTGAAGTACAAACCAGGGCGTGCCAATCAAGTTGTTGATGCCCTAAGCCGCAAAGAACCTGAAATTTTTGTAGTCGCACTTTCAGTAGTCCAAGGAAGCATTCTAAATGATATCAAGTTGGCATTGAAAGATGATCCAGAAGTTTTTCGCCTTATGAAGTGCATTGTTGCGGGCGAGATGAGGAGATTTTGGGTTGAGGAGGATATAATATATGCTAATGGGAATCAACCGGAGCTCGCCTACGTGGCATTCGTCACTTGAGACTGTGATGGGCCTTTTGAGATGGTAGCAAAGATTGGACGAGTTTCCTACCGACTCAACATACCCGTCAGCTAGTGGTCCATCCGATCTTCCATGTATCGGTACTGAAAAGTATATATCAGACCCTAAAGACACAGCAAGGAACCAGCCCCAAGGAGCATCGCCGAATGTGCGGGTGCATTTTGACCAGGAGGTAGAGGCAGTCCTAGCAAAAAAAGAAATTGACTGAGAACATCATGGTTTTCTACCACAAGATTGAGTACCCCGTCAAGTGGAAGAACAGACCTGCCAAATCAACGACATGGGAGCGTGAATTGATTTTGTGGCGATTCGAGGACCTGTTGTAGGCGTATGAAGTGGCTCAGCTGGCGTCGTCGACAAGAGGGTCGACAAGTTCAGGCAGTGGGGCATGTTAGGCCCCTAACTAGGCGGCATCCCTGTCTAGAGGCCTGTGTGCTTATAGGGAGGGTGTGGTTGCATTTTGACTCACAATACTTATCGACTAAGTCCTATTTAGTGCGATGCAGCGCACAAAGGGTGGTGACACCCAACCCTTATCTTTCAGGCCATCGCCCCTGTAGTGGTAACACACTATGGATGGTGTGTGTGCTCATCGGTGCTCTGTGATTAAGTAATTACTAATTATAGTCGTTTAGGTAATCTTAATTAAAACAACAATATTTATAAGTCTTACTAGCCTAGGGAGAGTAAGGGTCAATCCTCAGAGAGCAAAGTAATAGTTTGTGAATTTTTAGTTTAAAAATATTTTTTTGGTAGATTTGCATAAGTTTGTTTCATACTTATAATTTATTACCTATAAAGCAAAGTAACTAGATTTACTAAAATTATAATTAATAAATTTTATCCAGTTGAAAATTAATGTTAGAAGGGAATGTTAGACAAAGTATGATTTTTTAGTATTTTTAAGTTTTTTTAGGAAATTATTTTAAATTATAAATAAAATATATTTAACCGTCTAGATGTTGGAGGCATTGGAAACGTCTGGATGTTGGCTAGCTGCTCCAAGACTAACCTGCAGACAAAAGTGAACAGAAATGGATGAGAGAAAGAAATAGTGATCGAACCTCTTTGTCACACCCGCCAAGGCCCAAGGCGATCAAAGACTCTTCCACTTTTCCAACAGCTCTTGCTCTGGAATGCCCCTACTCTACCCAACTCTCACTAAAGATAAGAGGACTAAATAACAATTACACACAGACCACTAAATCTTGGATTTAGATTGAAACAAGAGTATTACATTGGATTGTGAGGGGTTTATATAGGGAAGAGAGAGAAATGATGACCCTTGGATCTCCCAAAGCCATAAATGGTCCAGATCTTTTCTCCAGCCTCAATCTTGGAGAAGAGGTGTCCTCCTATCATGTTTGAGTCCTCTGATTGCTCCTCATTATGGTCGCTCACTTGGCTTTCTTTTTTTTGAAGATTTGGCCTTAATGAGATTAAATGCTCATTAAAGTCATGCAAGTTGTAACTCTGGGCCACTCATAGAGCTCTGAACGTGGTTGGGCCTTCTTGAACTTCTTTTTCTTAGCTCAATAATCCTCAAATGAGACCTAAACCTTAAAATGTCAAAAACTCTAAAAGAAAAGTGAGATTTGTTCCACTTGACTCTATGTTTAAATGATAAATTTAAATATTTATTTTCATTAAACTGGTCATTCAAGCATGTCATTTAGCACCTACTATTTGATTCATCACTCTGCGCGACGGATAAGGGTGACTCGCGCGCACTGGGGCGGGCATGCCGGTAGAAGCGGGCATGCGTGCACTAAACACCACGCAAGCACAGGGGACACGCATGCGGGGTGGTACTGCCGCAACGTGGCACGCGGAGCTGTGTGGGTATCGCGCACATCACGTGTGCAGGGGGGGTGGGAGATATCTCGCCAGAAGACTAAGGCATTGGCGTACAGTGAGCGCCAAGATGGCTTGTGGCACGTGGCGCCCCCACGAGTAGTGTTAGGCATGCGGTGCCCAGCTTGAGGTGTCGAGCACGTCAACATCTGAACGGACCAAGCGAAAGGTGTTAGTGCGTGTGATGTGGCGTGTGGGATCGCCCCAGGCTGGGGGTGCGCGTGTAGCACCGGTCCAACGGGTGCCACACCCACGCGCGCGCAATGCTTGGCTCGGGGGTGCGCGTGTAGCAGCGGTCCCAACGGGCACATGTGCGAGGCTGCGAGCCTCAAGGCGCAAGAGCATTCCTACCGAGGTGCGCGGCGCCTTGTCTCGTTACTGGAGTATCAACCCTGGTCTTCCCCCATGTAATGTGGGCGACAACTATGTAACCCCTTTTATCATATTAATGCAACGACCATATTCCTCTAGGGGGCTGCATCCCCACCCTATCCTCTAACGCCTTCTAGCAATCTTAAGCTATTGCAAAAAACTTCTGCTCAGTGTTTTGCTCCAAGCACTAAGGCCGGCACGAGCCAGATTCGAGCAATTTTCCTAGCTCAAAATTTGACC
This sequence comes from Wolffia australiana, assembly GCF_029677425.1. Classification (NCBI taxonomy): domain Eukaryota; kingdom Viridiplantae; phylum Streptophyta; class Magnoliopsida; order Alismatales; family Araceae; genus Wolffia; species Wolffia australiana. The sequence goes on along the minus strand of NC_135836.1, from coordinate 5,444,670 downwards.
ACATAACAGATGGCGAGAGAGCGAAGATAAAATACAAATATAGAAGGCAAGAAACAGCAACCCTGGTCAAAGAAGAGAGAGAGAGAGAGAGAGAGAGAGAGAGAGAGAGAGAGAGATCCATTAAGAAAGCGAGGGACAAGGATAGAAAGAGACAGAAACAGCGAGAGAGAACAATAGATCCGTATGAAAGAAAGAAAGACAGAGATAGACCAAAATCAAAGATGGTAGAGAACCAGACAGCCATATAAACAAGAAGAATGAGACGGAGACCATGAGAAATAAATAAGAGGCACTAAATTGAGATAGAGAGAAATAAAGGAAGAGGGAGATAGAGAGCGAGAGAGGAAGAGAGAGAGAGATAGTGACCTAGAGATCGATAGTGAGACATGGAGAGAGAGACCAAGAAATCGACTGTAAGAGAGAGACCAAGAGATAGGGAGAGAGAAGGTAAGAGAGGGACCAAGAAATAGTTTTTGAGAGAGACCAAGAGATAGGGAGAGAGAAAGTAAGGGAGAGACCACGAGAGAGAGAGACACACATTAAGAGAAAAGAGGGTGAGAGACAGACAAAGAGAGAAAGAGAGAGCCAGAGAGACTAAGTGAGTAAGAGGGAGACCAAGAGAGAGACAGAAAGACGAGGGAGGCAGAGTGAGAGAAACACAATCGAACAAAGAGAGTAATAGAGAGGCCGAGAGAGATAGAGCAAGCCAGAGAGAGATAGATGCGGGAGATGGAGCGAGAAAAAGAGAGTAAGAGGGAGACCGACACAGAGAGAGGGGGGAGACCTTAAGAGAGAAAATGAGGATAATAAATAGGCAGAGAGACAGAGACAACGAGACAGAGACAAAGACAAAGAGAGAGACAGAGAGAGACAAAGAGAAAGAGAGACAGAGAAACAGACCTTGATATAATGTGAGGAAGACCAATACCTGTAAAGTGGAGGGTAAAGAATCAATCACATGATTGAATACTGTCCGTCAGAATGCTTCTTAACGATAACCTAAGATGTTTCTTGAAGATTGGACAAAGTATTCAGTCTTCGCATTATCGAGTGGAAAGGAATGCACTCGGACTATTGGGGAACAGACTCTATCATCCTTTGTATTATGTGCGTCATTACGTACAAAGTTCATCAGATGGGGTTGGAAATTGGTGACATTCTTTAAGCCGGGATTATTATCATTAAATTTACAGGTTTATCAGGATTAAAATGATTATATGTGTGTGCTATGAAGCCTAAAATGATTATATATTTTAAAGGTTATATTCTGGTTTTTCAGATTTTGTGGTACTTTTAAGGATTTTCTAGACATAATATTCTTAAAAAAATTCTAAGTCAGAATAAATCTCCTGATATTAAATATGAGATATTAATTTTTTAAGTCAGAATACATATTTATTATATTGTATGACTTATACTTTATTCGATGTAAACCATTTAAGGGCTTCTGATGTTCTTTTCCAGCCTGCCACGTGTCAACATTTAATTTGATTTAATGGTGATTAATCATGTTCTTCTGCAATGATTAGCCCATATAATCATTAAGGAAGGTGTCATTAAGGCATTACAAATCAAAAGGTCATATTGGAGAATAATGAGCTGACACATCTTTTTTTACTGTGTCAGAATGACATGGACCAATAGAAAAAAAAGACCAATCAAAATTGCAACAAATACAATTGGAAAGACTGACGAAAAAAAGGGCACGCATCAGCACATAAAATACATGATTTAACATGTATTGATTGCTCAACAAATTAGGTTCTGATTCACAGAAAAGGGAATTTGTGATGATGTGGCGCGTGCAAACTACATCACAGCATCATTCATTTAGTCTTCAACCGTTGCACATAATTTTTCAGCAAACAGCTAGGCGTGGCCCCATTCTATTCAATGAAATTGCATAAAACATAGACATCGCATGCATTGACACACTGCCACATCACACTTCCAATCATTTTTTCACTTTCTCATCTTATTCTGCAGAGAGACACATGTCATTCTTGTACCTGTTGATTGAGGACGATGCAGAAATCTGAGACAATATTTGTCTAATTAAGTAGACCATATATATATATATATACTTTTTTATCTACTTAAGTAACCTTGAAACTACAAAGTAAACTTGAAAGAGAGTGGACCCAGATAACTGGAAGGATTTTGAAAAGTTCTTAAGATAAGGGAACACCCTAAGAGAAAAATAAAAAGACAAGGGAACTTTAAGGAACCAAATCCTAACTTCACCTTTCTTAGATCACATACTCACCCAAGAAACCAGCATCCACCTCTCTGGCTTAGTCCACCAAAAAAAGCTAAGTTGGAATGATCTTTTTTGTTGAAGAAAATAAGTTGGAATGATAATGGGCCATATCTTCATTACAAAGGACCCCATGCTACCAGTCCTGACGTTATACCTTGCTTTATAGTATAGACATGCATTGCAACACGACAAAAGATGAAAAGCAACACACAGTTTGCAAGGGTCTCAGTATGTGTCATGCACAAGGATTCTCCCAAAGAAAAGGAGTACGTTTTTTTTATTGAATTTAAGAAAAGGACTACTATCTATCTCTTTTCATCTTCTTGAGAGCCACTAAGGGATAAGGACAACAGAGCCAGAGGTCTTCCTGCTTTCCAAGTCAGCATGGGCCTTTGCTGCCTCCGACAAGGGGTATGTATGGTTGACACGGACACGCAGCACGCCTGAGTTGACACAAGTAAAGAGCTCCCCTGCAGACTCCAGCAACTCATCACGTGTAGCATTGTAATGAAACAGCGATGGCCGTGTAAGGAAAAGAGACTTGGGAGCAAGGTCTGAGAGTGGGACCGGGTCTGGGAGGCCCGATGACTGACCAAAGGAGACCATATATCCTCTATTGGCCAAGCATTGGAGTGAACCCTGCAGGATAATGACGTCAATCCATGCTCAGCTCAGATGGGAGGATCCATAGATGGGTGGATGAACAGACAAATAGATAGATGGGCAGACAGATCAATGACATACGAACAAGGGGAACAACAGATGAACAGATGGATGGACGGAGAGACAAATAGACAGATGGGCAGACAGATCAATGACATACAGACAAGGGGAACAACAGATGAACAGATGGACGGACGGAGAGACAAATAGACAGATGGGCAGACAGATCAATGACATACAGACAAGGGGAACAACAGATGAACAGATGGACGGACGGAGAGACAGATGGATGGATGCATAAATGGTCCAAAAGATCGACAGACAGGATGGCAGATTAATATATCGGATGGGCAGAGGGTTGGCCGCATGGACAGGCAGGCGGGTGGGTGGACTAACAGACAGATGGATGGATTGACAGATAAATGGCAGATGGACAGGGGATGAATGGATGCACAGATAGACGGATGTGTGGATCAAATGAAGGACATACAGATGGATGGACGAATAGATGGACAGTCCAGTGGACGGCTGACAGGACAGATAGACAGATAGATGGATGCACGGACAGACAGACAGACAGACGGACGGACGGATGGATGGATGGAGAGAGGTACCTTGAATGTGTCCTTGCCCACAGAGTCATAGACCACGTTCACTCCTTTCCTTGAAGTTATTTTCTCAACAGCGGGGACAAAGTCATCCTCGGTATAGATGATGACATGATGACAGCCATCTTCAGCTGCCTGAGCAGCCTTCTCCTTCGTGGAAACAGTGCCAATCACAGTCGCCCCCAATGCATTAGCCCATTGGCAAAGCAGTGATCCAACACCTCCTGCAGCAGCATGAACCAAAACAACATGGCCAGGCTCAACCTGCTCCAATCAGTGCCTTGCTTCACCATCTTATGCATAAACCCAAAACACCTAGTGTGAAGATCTTTATAGAATTTAATCAGACCTTGAAGCATCTCCGAAGAAGAAATTGAGCTGTCATGCCTTTCAGCATGACGGAAGCTGCGACTACAGGGTCCATGGATGGAGGAACTGACACTGCAACGTTTGCAGGAATTATTTGCTCTTCAGCATAGGAACCCATTGGATTACCTGCATAGGCAACAATATCCCCAACCTTCCTGCCAGTCAGACCAGTCCCCACTGCTGTGACGATGCCGACAGCTTCTCTGCCTACAGGAGAGTAGGAAAAGAGGAAAGGTTAAATTATTAACATAAGAATGAAAATGTGCTGGGTACACCCTTTGAATCCGAACCAATGAGTGTGTGAAATGGCCCACACTAAGAAGTCTGACAACACTTGACAGAATCCATAATTGCCACAATGGCTAAACATTAGAGCAAAGAAGCCGAGCTCTCTCACACAATTTTTTAATAAATATAAGAGCTGCACATTGAAATAGATTCAGGTATCTTCCTTATTTGCTATATATAATTAAGGAGAAAGAACAACTGAAATAAATGTGTTAAGTATTCATAGAGCTTTTATTCATAAATGTGTTAACCCATAACAATTGGATGAAAGTAAAACTAACGGCTGCGGATTCCCACCTGGGATGAACGGTAAATTGCTCTTGTAGACACCTTTGCGATAGTATACATCAATAAAGTTGAGACCAATGGCTTTGTTCTTTACACGAATCTCACCCTCCTTGGGCTCTCCAACTTCTACATCCTCCCATTTCAACACCTGCACAGTTCACAGCCATAAAAGTATCATTTTTTGAAGGACATAAACTGTCAATATCTTGGAATGTCAAATGAAAAGTTATACAGAACAAACTAAGACGCCATTTTATGGCAAACGAATAGACAGCAACCGGCAGAGAGAGAAATGAAAAAAGAAATTGATAGAGACCTCAAGTAGGTCTCCATTGACAATGACCTTGGACAGGTAGAGAGAGAAAGGGAATGTTACGATTCCCAGCCCCAATCAGCTGTATTTTGGTCATTTTGACATTTTTTAAATTCCTTAAATACTTGTGCCCCCTCCGGGAGGATCTCCTGGAACTGTTCACAACAGCTCTTTTTCTAAATCTCTCTCTCTTTAGCTCTATCTACCTATCTCTCTATCTCTCTCTACCTTATGGGGTCCTTCTTGTTGATGACCTAGCTGAGGTCTCTATCGATTGTATCATAGCACCAAATTGGCACCAGGTGGATGGACCGCAAAGGAAATTTCCCACTCTTTTCCAAAGACAAAATGGACGAATGGATCATGAAATCAGAGTTATATCTCAGATGAAATCATACTTAAAAGTATGAATGATTCCAATTTATCCTCTTACATTTTGAGGGGGAGGCACAGAACTGGATCCTGTTCAAAGAAGCTAAACTACCCTTCAAGAGCTGGAGGGACTTCAAGACAAGGCTGGAGAGCAGATCTTGGCTTCACCTCACAGCCTTCAGTCTGCTTTCACCTCACTGCATGTTGCTCCGCCTACTACAGCTGGCGCCATCCCTCTGCCTGTTGCTATCCACGCCCACTGCCCCTACAACTGACACCAATTCAACCACCATTGCGGATGCCACTTCCGCTGCCATCCTTGTGTCATCCGCAATGCTCATCAGCCACCATTGCATCACTACCCCACTTATTGCTGGTGCAATGCCTGCTGAGATTGCCTATGGTGCTACCGTCTGCCGCCCCAACCTGTGCTGCTGCTGCAGGGCATACCTGCTAAGGGAGAAAGCCAAGTATGGGCTGCCCAGCTGGCCCAGTCCCAAAACCTCAGGACTGCTACATGGAAGATCAATAAGGGCCACCCCAAACAGCACCTGTCCCATGGGACCCACCCATGGTCCACCAAGGGTCTAGCCTGCAGTCCTGCCACAGCCCAGCCTGCAGACCAGGACCGTGGTTTAGCCCATGGTCCAGGCTGCAGTCCTGTTTTAGTCCAACGCGATTCAGCCTGCGATCCAACCCTGGTCCAGCCAGCAGTCAGCCGTGGTCTAGCCCACAGTTCAGCCATGATCCAGCCAGTAGTTCAATCACCGTCCAACATGGTCCATCCTTCAGCCAGTGCAGTTCCCACCAACGGCCTATTTGGGGCCACTAGACCCATATTAAAAAAAAAGTGACTTTCTTTTAAAATAAACAAGAAAAATGTCTTAAACGCAGCTTGAAGCTGGTTCAGGCAGGGGAAAATATTTGAATCCCAAACCCCTATTATCAAGTGTATGGCTGTATTATAAGGAGGACAGTGATACTTTCTTTTTAAGAACGTATCGCTGACACACCACTTAAAGAGCCCATTGAGCCAGGACGCACGTGAGTGCTCTCTTGAACGTGTGAAGGGAACCAATAAATAAAAGGAGCAGGAGACCAGAAAGGAGTCCAGAAGTTACTCTTTTCAAGAAATTAGTCCCACATAAGACCGCTGTGGCTGAGGCTGGAGTCCAGAAGGGAGGAGGAACCTTCAGTCCACCTCAATTCGTTTCTTCTCTCGCTCCTTCGTTCTTGTTTTCATTCTCGTTTCTTGTTCAAGATTCTCAACTCGGATCAGAGCTCTATTCCAATGAAGTTGAAACTCCATATATATGTTGTTCTTGATCCTGTCTGGACTATTATTTAGGGAGTATTATACCAAGATGTTAGCACAGAAATATTCATGAGATACTAAAATGGTATCAGACAGGCAAGGATTTGTAAGCCAGGCTAGGAAGTTTCTGTAAATTTCATGGTAGGAACCATAAGATTCATGTTGGACTGATACCGAAGCTTTCTTAGATCCAATATTGACAAGCTAAAAAAACAATAAGATAGATATCCACCCAGAATCTGAATTATCAACATTCAGAAAAAGATAGTCCCAATTGAACCTCTGGTCAAGTAAATAGCGCGACCAGGGATGAGTATTAACAGTCAAAATCTTTCTTCTCCGATGAATTTGGGAAAGTAAAGATTTATATCAAATTTATAAAGAATACAACTTAAAAATTATTGTTTAGAAAATAAACGATCAGAAACATGAATTTTTTGATTTGCTGAAGAAGAGACGATTGACTGCGAGCCTTTGTGTGTATGTACGAACAAAATTATTGCTTTTTTCGAGAGTTTGATGGAATGGATATCTAACACTCGACATTCCAAGAAATTTCTATTTAAATCTACAAGTAAAAAAGCATGACCTAGTCTGAATCCACAACTCCATCTAGGGACGCTGAAAAAAGATGAACCGACAAACATTATCGATTAAGGCGACCTTGGAAGACGAATCACTACCGAAAGCAAAGGAGATCAAACTGAAAGGAAAAAAAAAAACATTAACATGCAAATCACCGTTCCCACTTGCCTCGGGACCGCCCAGCTCGTGAACAACGATGGCCTTCACCATGGCTAGACTACCTCCTCTTACGGCCTCTGCTCTCACTTTGGTAATCAGAGATCGCGACTGTCTCGATGAAAATTGAGAAATTGGCAAGAACACGGCGCTCGTTTGCATATCTCCTCCTCCTTTGCATTCCTGACGTCAATAATCTATTTTGAATTCTTTTCATCTATAAATAAGTAGGACGACGGGACGATTAATTCGTCCCGTCCCAAGCTGGACTATATTGGCTAATTCTACCAAAATTATACATAAATATTCCAGTTTCAGCTCAGCATACCACCTGGCAAATTATTCCATATTAAGGATCTTAGGAGGAGGGTGAAGGCGAGGGCGAGGACGAGGACGAAGACAAGGACGAGGACGAGGCCTGTTTCAGTCTGTCTTATCAGTAGACATGGTTGTTATGTTCTGTTTGTTTGAAACGAGCAAAAAATTCGCACAAAAGAACCGCACAGGGCCTTGTTCTTTGTTCTGTTCTTTTTTAAAAAAACAAACAAATTTCACACATTCGCACAAATTCGCACATTCGCATAAAACTAGAACAAAATTCGCACAAAGCGAAGAAAAGAACCGCACACGGGTCGGTGCGATGTTCTGTTCAAATTCGTTTTTGTTATGTTCGGAAAACCGAACAGAACGAACAATTCGCACAAATTCGCACAAAAAGAACAGAACTACCACGTCTACTTGTCAGTCCCAACCTGGGGATAGTTAAGGTTGAAAATTGTCATTTTCAACCAGTGGATTTCATATTATTCCGTATTAAGGATGTTAGGACGAGGACGAGGACGAATTCTGTCTCAATTTGTCTTACCATCCCAGTCACCCTGCTCTCTTCCAAGAGAAAGTGGTAATTAAGGTTGAGAGTCGTCATTTTCCTGTGGATTTCATAGTAGAAGATATGAAAATCAAAGGAAACTTGAGTCATGCACCCATCATCTTTGGCAGGCCCTTCCTAGCCACAGCTAATTCTATCCAATTTATATATTCAAATACAGCAGTTTCAGCTCAGCATACTGATAAGGCACTACCTCGGACGTATGAAAGCAAAAGGAGGAAGGTTGCCACGTCACGTGACAGCCTGGAGTCGAGAAGTTCAAACGAATGAAGACGTTACTGGAAAAGGTGAATAAAGGGAATTTTTGTCCCAGGAGGAGGGGGTTGAATGTCTTCTGAAGCAGCCGCAAGAGATGCTCTCGAGGAGGAGGAGAAGTTGCTGATCCGTCTCATCTCCGATCGTCAAGGGTCAATACGACCTTGTAGGCGAATCCCTAGTTCTTTGTTATTTCTTCTTGCTAGAACACTCAAATTGGAATTCTCGTCTCTTTTCCGACCTCGTTCGTCCAAGGGTCTAGTCAACGTTATCACATTGGTTTCATTCCTCTCGTCGGGAGGTCTTTGTGCTGTTGCCGGTTATATTTTCTTCAGTCCGAGTTAACGTAACACTCTAAGCCAAGGGGGCGCTATCACATACCACCTGGAAAATTAGTATATATTAAGGATGTTAGGACTACGATGAGGCCTGTCCCTATCCATCTTATAATCCCGGTCCAGGTGTTCTATCTTCCATGAGAGAGTAATAGTTAAAGTTGAGAATTGTCATTTCTTGTGGATTTCATAGCAGAAGATATGAAAATCACAGGAAACTTGAATCATGCACCCGTAGCCGTGGCCAAAACCACCACAATTTGTAAATAAGGACTGGTTGAAATTAAAACTTGGTGTCGAAAAATTGTATTCTTCTTATTGAAATTAATCTGGTACCCTAAGCATTCTCACCTAATCAAGCATGCATGTCAATCGTAGATGACGTTGACCATGAACGGAGACGACACCAATCTGCATTAGAGAAGGAATAAATTGGAGTCCAGAATCTAGATACATCATAAGAGGACTGAACAGAGACCAGGATATGAAGCTTCTTCTTATTCATGCATGGATGCTGTCCTTTCTTTGATTAGCTGGAAAGCATGGATGGGATTCGGATTGCACTCGAGGCGACATCCGGGCCGGTGGCAGCGGCGGCCTCCGCTGCCGAGGAGCTGTTGGCGTGGAAGGCCGACTGTCGGCTGGGACCCCCCGCAAGCTTCAGCGACAGCGACGGGGCAGCCGTCTCCCCGAGGGTTAGCTTGGAGATACCCACGAGCTCTTCGACGTTGATGGGTGCCTTGGAGTGGACGGCGGTGGGCCGGACGATCTCGTGCCCCTCTCCGCCGCCACTGCCGCCACCGCCACTTCCGTAGCCCGTTGGCCAGACGGGGAACGGCAACGGAAAGAAGGGCGAGAAGTAGGCGGGGATGATGACCGGATGGCACAGACCCTCGTCTGCCTCGGCCTTGGCCGAGTTAGTGGAGCTCATTGATTCACACTCGTCCTCCTCGATAGGCACCGACGCCGACGCCGCCGATGCCGCCGCTGCTTCTGCCCCCGGCAAGTTCTCCTCCTGGGCCTCCGCCTCCTGACCACTGGTTGTTTGAAGCTGAGGCAACTTGTTTGGCGGCAGAGTTAAGTAATTATTTCAGTTTTTAATCAGAAAAGGCCAATTCGAAATTAAACTGTTTGTCGAAATATTTTCGGATTTACCTCGTCTGGGATGATATCGAAGAGGCTGGATCGCCTCTTCCGCCGCGAGGCGTTGGTTTGTCGGATGAAGTACTTTTGTGCATGGCTGGCAACCTGAGTTGGCGTGCGGGAGACCACAAAGTTGCGAGATATCCCCCTCCAATCGCCCTTGCCAAGTTTTTTCAAACCCAAGAGGAACATTCTGTGCTCATCTTCCGTCCATGGGATACCTGACCAAACCAAATGGACTCGCATTACTCAGATTAGCATTCCTCATTTTGATCAGCATTGAATTTTTCAGAGAAAGGAGATAATTTAAGTAAAGAGATCAGAACTTTAAAAAATATACGAGTAATTTAAGTAATTAGATCACATTTAGGGTTCTGCACGACCAGTGTCTGGTGAGATGGTTGGTTCAGGTTGGTCAATTGACCGACCCAAAGTCCACCCAACCCTTCGTTGACCCCAACCCATAGCCAAGGGTTGATCTAATTTTTTGAAGAAAGTCTGAAGAAAAGTAATAAAAATAGCCCAAATAGCATAATGGATACATTTTCTTTAAAAAGAAGCATAATGGGTACATGAAAAATTTTAAAACGCAGCGGTTTTTTTCCTGAACGCCTAAAGAGGACGAGAGCCAAAAGTTGGAAAAAATATTCACAGCCCGTTCATTGCTTGTCATCCAAATCCCGCCACAGGCTGCCCAGTCGCAGGCTGCCTGCCGTTCCTAATGTATCATTCTTAATCGATGAACCAGACCTTCCTTTCTTGCTGAACTTTATGATCATTATATCTTTCCAAAAATTTTATCAGTTCACACTATTTTTTTTTATCAGTTCACACTAATAAGAGTGGAACTGGTGACCCGAGGATTTGTGATTATCTTCTCTAACAGCTGATTATCATAATTAAAAAAAAAATTCAGATGAAACAGTAGAACTGATATTCCAGACATGATTCGTGATTTGTGATTCGCGATTCTGATGAGCAATGAATATTCCAGACATGAGAGATAATTTGAGAGGAGTTCAAGCAAAGGCATCGGTAGTCCAAAAAAAAAATACGATAAGCTTAATCAATTAAACCCCACTAATGCATTATTTGAGTTTATAGATATAGCAATCAGCAATAACGAGAAAAACATAAAGAACAAAAGATAAGAACCAATAAAAATACGAATCAAAGGCTTCTCCTAATTTATTATATCTGCGCGCATCACCGACAAGTGGAATAATAGGTTCAATGGTCTTTTCTCGAACCCGCATGCTGAATGCGTTCATTTCCAAATTTTATGAACTGAAAATAGTGGCATAACTCCATAAGGAATCATATTAATACGATTACGATTGATCATTTCTGATGAGCAATGAATGCTCCGGGAAAAAATGATAATTTGAGGAGAATTCAGGATAAGACATCGAATCCGGAAAAGACATACGATAAACTTGGGCACTCTATGAATCTCAAGATAAAGCAAGATGGAACAACTCCAAAAACAGCAAGAACAAAAAATAAGATCCCAAGAAAACCACTTGTCAAAATCTCGTCCTGATTTATTATAAACTTTGTTCATCACCGGCTCGTGGGAATACTAATTATTTAAGTGATATTTTCCGAAAACCCCATGTTCAATGAGTTCATTTCTAATTCCTACAAACTAAAAAGAGTGACTTGACTTTATATGGAAGTGAAAAAACCTAACTTAAATCTGATGGCCCAATACACCATGATAAGAAATCATACACCAAAAACTCCGGGAATCAAAGAACGAAAGACCGACAAGAACAATCGAAGAAGTTTGAACTATACGACAACGCGCATATAATCTTATTTTTGAAAAAAAAACACGAAGATTCCCTCAATCGCCCAATGGAATGAGTGCAAAAAGAAATTATTTAAACAAACAAACATATTTCTTAATCAATACGAAAACATATGCATAAATCTACGAATATGTCACCAAAAAATGCACATATAAGAACCAAACTCTCACCTTTCTTGCGCTCGCGGCTGCCCGAAGACGATCCAGGAACAAAATCCTCCGACGCGTACCCTTCCGCTGCAGCTCCTCCTGGAGTCTCATGGCCATCGATCGCGGGCGAAGATCCACCTCCTCCTCCACTGGAAGCAGCATAATGACTAAGATTCCCCATGCTAGCGCTCTTCCTGATGGATCCATCCGTCAGTCGCACCCCAAACAACTTCACTCCACGATTAGGGCACGTCCTCGAGTTATGCCCATTGTGGCTGCAATGGGAGCACCGCCGCGTCATCGCGCCCCCAAATCCTCCCCAACAACGACGTTTCCCGCAAGAACACGGCCAATCAATCGATCATCTTCAAAATCCGCGGTGCCATTCCTCGATCAATCGCTAGATGCAGATCCTCGAACGCATCTTCAAGTTCTTCCTCTCCGATCGCGCGCGAAGAAGAAATGGGAACGTAGGGACAGAAGAAGATTGCGGAGAGAGGACATAGAAAGAGAAAGAGGACATAGAGAGAAAACGAGACTCGTCTGAGCAGCTAGTACCAATTTTAGAGGGAGGAGAGAGGAGGACCGTCCACGTGGCGCATATTCCCATCTGATGCCTTCGTTTCGGGTCCGGACCCGATACCCGACACAGCCTTATCCATCTCGGATTAGGTTCCGGCCCCCCCCCGTCGCACGTGCGAATCTTCCCCCGGTGACACCTCCGCTCCCGATCGTGCGGCGTGGGCTCCTCCACGTCCCCCCCCCCCAAACTCCCAGAACGATCGATACAAAATTACAAATAGGTAATCATAAATTGTGAAAATATATAATTGTTTATTCACCCTCCTCAGAAACGGACGGGACGGTGTTTTCGTCTTGGAACCTTATTTCGTCTTGGAACCTTATTTCGTCTTGCTCGATGACGGTTGACGATGAATGACGCTAGGATGTAGGGAACGAATGACGCACGTGCCAATCCTTTGCATGCCGGACACTAGTCCGGAACGTGCGGCTCAGATTCGTCCACGTAACCCATTGGGGCTAACATTTTTATTTTTCGAATGGAAACTTGGAAAGAATATTTCATTTATTTATATTGCCGCGGTTGTTCTTGGAGGAGAAGATTTCGAACCAGAGCTTGGGAACGGCGGGATGGATGTCGAGGAGGCAGGCGATGAATTTCTTCTCGGATGTGGCGAGGACGGTCGCCGGAGCGAAGTTTTTCTTCAGCAATCCGGCTTCCCGCAGCCAATTCAAGATCCGATACCGCGGCTTGACTCTGTTCTCCAGATCGAAGCAGAGGTACGCCGGGAAATTGTTGAGGTAATCGAGAGAACAGCCGAGATCGGATCGAAGATGCTCGATTTTCGCGATTAGCATCTCCGCATTCTGGTTGAGCAGCTTCGGCGTCGCGCTCACCATCCTGCAGACCTTGGAATGATCCAATCCGAGGCTAATCAGGCAGTCGAATCTCTCCCGCAGCTGATCCTTGGAGCTGTTCAGATGCCTGAGCGTTTTCAGCGTGATCTTGTTCTTCCCGAATCCGATTCCGAGCAGGAACTCGAGCTTTTTCGCCGCGAGATTGCCTTTGGAAGACCGCATCAGCGACGCCAATTCCTCGGAGAAATCTTCATCCGCCGACGCCAAGCCGTCGTCGACACAGAGAATCCGGTGCTCTCCGTCCATCTTGATTTTCCGGACGAAGATCTCGCTCAAATCCACCGCTCTGAGGACGGCAGGCAAGTTCCCGATCCGATTCTCGCCCATGGCGAAGGGGAATTTCACGGAAACTGACTCCAAATCCTCGTCCCCAAACCCGATCCCCCGGAGAAAATCCGGCATTCTCAGCGATCGACTCTCCAGATCAATTCTCAGCAGCTCGGGGCGGTTCAAGAGGATCGATCCCGCCTCCTCCCCGCTCATCCCCAACCGGCAGAAGAAATCCAACTTGGAATTCAAATCCTCGTCCTCGATCTCCAGCAACAAATCTCTCCGCGACCTGAGCAGCTCCCCTAGGGTTCCTTTCCGAGATCCAAACCGGTAGAAAGTCCTCAGCCGGCGGCAAAGGCGGAAGCAGACCTCGACGTTCTCCTCGGCCGAGCCCTCGGGGTAGAAGTCCGAGAACAAGAGCTTCAGGTCGTCGATCATGGCGGAGATCAGATCATGATTCTGGGCGGAGATCAGATCATGATTCTGGGCGGAGAGGAGGGAAGGGAAGGCGAGGCAGAAGCCGACGACGACGACGCGGTCGAAGGCGAGGGACTGGAAGGAGAGCAGGAGGTCGGAGATGCGGTGGGGGGGGAGGGAGAAGAGGGAGGGGGAGGCGGAGTAGAGGAGGCCGAGGCGGGTCCAGGGGAAGCCGAAGAGGACGAGGGCGGTGACGGCGGGGACGAGGGGGGCGTCATCGGAGAGGAAGACGCGACGGAGAGGGGGGGGGCGGAGGCCGATGCTCTCGAAGAAGAAGTCGAACTCGTTGACGGGACGGAAGGAGAGGAAGCGGCGGAGGGCGGAGTGGAGGAGGGAGGGGCGGGCGGGGAAGGGGAAGCGGGAGAGGAGGGAGGAGAGGGAGGAGGGGGAGTGGGCGGCGATGTTCTCGGCGTGGGAGTATTGGAGGGAGCGGGTCACGTGGAGGTATTCGGTGAGGGCGATGCGCGCGTGGCGCCAGGTGGCCGCGCGGTGGCGCGCGGGGACGTTCTTCAGGGCCGGGCTACTGGCCGCCGAGGAGAAGGATTTCCAGATGGCCCAACTGCGCATCGCTCATGGCGGGTGGGAGCGATTGATCGCCGGAGAAGAAGGGATTTCTTGATCTAGGGTTTCTTTCTCTGCCTCGGAGGATAAGGTCAGTGCAGTAATCAGCTTCTAGATTCTTGGGATTTATTTTTCGGGAATTTGCTTTCTTTTTTATTGGGAAGATTTTTTTCGGAAAAGTTTTGGAAATATCGCTCGTGGTGGGAGGGGATTTTATCTTTTTTTTTTGAAAGATTTTTTTCCGGAAAATTTTGGAAAGATCGCTCATTGGAGGAGGGGATTTTTAGGAAAAGTTTTGGAAAGATCGCTCATGGTGGGAGGGGTTTTTATTTTATTTTTGAAAGATTTTTTTCTTCAAAATTTTGGAAAGATCGCTCATGGAGGAGGGGATTTTTTAGGAAAAGTTTTGGAAATATCGCTCACGGTGGGAGGGAATTTTATCCTTTTTTTTGAAAGATTTTTTTCGGGAAAATTTTGGAAAGATCGCTCATGGAGGAAGAATTGTGGGTGCTCTTCAGAGAGTTTACTTGGAGTTTACCTCGCATTTTTTGAATTATCTATTCTTTATTATTATTACTAGTAGGGCCTGCTCTCAATGCTCGCTTGCCACAGAGAGAGAAGATAGAGGAAGCAAGGTTGGAAGAGAAGAAAATCAATATCTAGAATTCTTTAAGTCATAAATGTTATCAATAAGTCATCGCCAGATTTTGAGAAACTTCAAAAATCAACGAAAAGGATAAACCTGTAAAGAGAGAGAAGAGAGAGAAAGCAAGGCCGTCCTCATTCTGAGAGATAAGAAAAAATTCCCATCTTGAGCCACTCAGACAAACCACACAGAACTGAAGCTCGTAGACGGACTGATGGAGGACCATCTCGAGGATGCCGCCGTAAAGACGAGGAGCCAGATTGAGGATGACGCGACGGGACGACGACAGCCACGCCGAGCAGCTCGTGCCGACGCTCGCCACCAGGGGTTTAAGTACTCCAGGTAAGTATGCATTTTCATTTATGTTTGTTTTCTTATATTTATGGATTTATGGATTGGGCCAGTGTTAGGCCCCGTCCTTCGTCATTTCCTTTTATTTTCATGTTTGTATTTGAATTTGTAAGGAGAGGCCGAACCACGTCTTGTGACGGTTCGTCCTCTCCCACGTTCTCTTGGCACCCATTCTCCCTATATAAGGGGATGGCATGCCCAAAGAACATTTGGGAAATCATTGTTGAAAATTGAGTTGCAATTGATCTTCCCCCTATCGTAGTTATAGTGTAGGGGGTTTGGCTAGCCCCACCCCACGTCGAGATCACTCCATGGGAGAGCCCACGTTTCTTCCGTCGAGATCACTCCGGGAGGATCGTGCTGAAGCGTGCCGTCGAGATCACTCCGGCACGGGTTAAAGATTTTCAAGAAGTCGCTGTCCTTCAGGGCTGAGAAGAGTCTCCGTTGAGATCACTCCGGGAATTCTTGGAGGTTCCTGAACGTCATCGACGCCGCGACCAAGCTGGGAATCCGCTCCATCGAGGGAGCATTGTCCCGACCATCAAGAACCCGACGCCAGCCAGGTTCTTGATCCCCTACCCCTCTTCTTCTACATCCACCCCTCCCTTCTCCTTCATCCAGCCCCTCTCGCCCACCTTTCTTTGGACGCCACCCCTCCCCCGCTTCTTGACCATATCCCCCGTTTCTTTATTCCCAACCGCCTCGTCTTGCCTTTCTTGATCACCCACCCTCCTTTCCCCATCGTTTCTTGATTCCCAACCGCCTCGTCTTGCCTTTCTTGATCGCCCACCCCCCTTTCCCCATCGTTTCTTGATTCCCAACCGCCTCGTCTTGCCTTTCTTGATCGCCCACCCTCCTTTCCCCATTGTTTCTTGATTCCCAACCGCCTCCTCTTGTCTTTCTTGATCGCCCACCTTTCTTTCCCCTTGATTTCTTGATTTCTTGATTTCTTGATTTCTTGATTTCTTGATTTCTTGATTTCTTGATTTCTTGAATTCTTGATTTCTTGATTTCATGATTTCATGATTTCTTGATTTCTTGATCTCACCATATCTCCTTGATTCCCCTTCGTCCTCTCCTTCGCCCTCCCCTAGCCCTCATCTTTCTTGATTTCTTGATTCCCACCCTCTACGCCATAACCGATTACTTGGTTATCTACCCCACCCACACTGCTATTCCCAAGATACTTGGTTCGTTGTCTTGCCCGCCCACACGACTACGCCGTGCGCCAGCCAAGCGCGCGCCTCTTGCTGCACGCCACCCGTGGACTCAGCTCTCTGCTGGTAGTTACGACCGCACCGTCCACACCCGGTTTCGTCCTCGTCAACGACACTCGTCCGCACGACCCGATACTAAGCATCTGCTCGACGACTTAGACGCCTTGGACTAAGCGATACAAAGGTCAATCTCGTCTGCCCTCCATAAACTCCAGTATTATTATCTTCGACAGTCTCGTCTTCCCCTATCGCGTCCGCTACCGTGATATTCTCGAACATCATCGGATAGGACTAGCCACTTTGTCGAGCGTAGGGATTCTTGTGGTAGACGGATTGTCATCCGACTTGGACACTGAACGCTCCAGGGCTGTTAGACGCCCCTCACTTAGTAGACGTCTAGTAGGTCCAGCGGGTCATTGGGAGTTTGATCTTAGGATCACTCCTCTCTCGTTGATCAGTACGGCCGACGTCGCTATCCGTCAAGTCCTTATCTGCTCATTCGTATTTTCTCATCATTCGGCTTACATCCCTTACATTCGCATCATAACCCTGTGACGTGAAACGCGGCGATCGATCCCGGCCGTCGTCGTTTCACATCACGGACGACGGAGAAGAAAACAGTCGAAGGCTCGTTCGTTTGGGTTGCATGCCGGCAGTAGCATAGACGACGGGTGACGGAACAGACCTCACCTGGTCCCTCTACAACAATGCTGCCCATTCCTTCTTCGCCTCCAAGCTTCTCGCCGCGAGCACCGTCAGCGAAACTCTGTAATTCAGATCCCCCAAGAGAATTATCAGGCTGCAACGGTAACAAAAATAGTTCAAAATAAAGTGGACTATAATATTACGATCTGTATTGGGTGTAGTTTGTGTCTTGATTTGGCGAATGTTTCTCATTTGTGTTCGAGGGTTTTCCTTGGCCGCCGGCGGAGGAAGGCAGGGCGAGAGAGGATCTTGATACTTAAATATCAAGATGCATGCAACGTCTTGGCGGCAACGCGGTTGCAGCGCCGCTCGCTGATTTCGTTTTTAGAATCTGAATCTAATAAAGAACATAGCAGATGAATTGGAAATCTTGAATCCAATAGACAATAGATTTTCGTGATTCAAGCGCAGATTTCCGTAGAATTTGAAGATTTTATAAAATCGAAAATAGATTTTAGATTTTTCATTTCATATTAGATTTTCGAATACACGATTTTCATTTGTGTATTCGTAGACATTGTATCAGAAGAATTACGTAGATTTCCGTAAATCTAGAATTCCGTAGATTACCATAGATCTGAAATACACAATGGAATGAAATCTAGATTGAATTTAAGGAGTAGATAATCATATAAAAAATTAACAATAGTCAACAGCTACGCATGTAAAATTCACAAATGGATCTAATCAAATGAAATCCAGATTGAATTTAATAGAGACGGTCAAAATTTCTGAAATTTTGGATTAATTTCAGAAAATACGAAGCAGGGATAGAGATGAGACCAATAAGGGAATTTTGGGACATTCGAAGATTCAAAATTCAAAATAGATTAATTTCAAGGCACGATCGAAATTTTGACAGAGTCTAGAAAAAACATTATTTTCAGAAATAGATTCAAAATAGATTAAAAAGCGCAATCAATTATAAAACTCCCCCTCATTTAGCTTTCCCAATTGATAAAAAACCATATGGAGCACTGCCTCTAATAGAAAAGTGGAGACGTCCATACAGTTTCAGAAAATTCAACAACATGTGACGTTGATCCTTTTGTGGCAGAAAATAGATTCAAAATTCATTAATTCCATTAAGATGCATTCAAAATTTAATTAAAATACATTTTCAGCAGAAAATAGATTCAAAAATCATTAATTTTATTAAAATACATTAATTTCAGAAAATAGATTCTAAAGTCAACAGCATCTGTCATTTATCAATTTTCATCAGAAAATAGATTCAAAAATCATTAATTTCATTAAAATACATTCAAATTTTAATTGAAATATATTTTCAGCAGAAAATAAATTCAAAATTCATTAATTTTATTAAAATGCATTAATTCCCAAAAAAGATTCAAAAGTCTGCAGCATCTGCCGTTGATCCATTTTCAGCAGAAAATAGTTTCCAAATTCATTAATTTCATTAAAATACACTAATTTCAGAAAATAGATTCCAAATTCAACAACATCTGCCTTTGATCTATTTTCAGCAGAAAATAGATTCAAACTTCATTAATTTCATTAAAATATATTCAAATTTCATGAAGAAGAGAGAAATAGAGAGTGCGTGATTAAGAGTGCAATAGAGAAACAGAGAACGTGATTAAGAGTGAAATAGAGGGAGAGAGAGAGAAAGTGAGAGCGTGATCAAGATAGAAATAGAGAGAGAGAGAGAGAGCGTGATTAAGAGAGATATATAGATAGAAAGGAAGAGCATGACTAATACAATAATAGAGAGAGAGAGAGCGTGATTAGGAGAGAAATAAAGAGAGGGAGAGAGAGAGATTTTGAGAGCGAGACAGGGAGATTAAGATAGAAATATAGATAGCATAAGAGCGAAATTATATAGATAAAGGGATAGAGAGCACCAGAGGAGAGAGGGCGAACGAAAAAGAGATGTTTCTCGATCTGTCTCTTTCTCCGTTGATCCATTTTCAGAATTCAAGAGCATCTGCCGTTGATCCATTTTCAGCAGAAAATAGATTCAAAATTAATTAATTTCATTAAAATACATTAATTTCAGAAAATAGATTCCAAATTCAACAACATCTGCCTTTGATCTATTTTCAGCAGAAAATAGATTCAAACTTCATTAATTTCATTAAAATATATTCAAATTTCATGAAGAAGAGAGAAATAGAGAGTGTGTGATTAAGAAAGCAATAGAGAAAGAGAGAGTGTGATTGAGTGAAATATATAGAGAGAGAGAGAGAAAGAGAGAGCGTGATCAAGATAGAAATAGAGAGAGAGAGAGAGAGAGAGAGCGCATGATTAAGAGATATATATAGAGAGAAAGGGAGAGCATGATTAAGACAGGAATAGTGGTTTCTTAGGATTTATTTTTCAGACTTTACTTTTTTTTTTAAAGATATTTTCAGAAAATTATGAACTGCAGGGTTTCTTATTCTTGTTGATGTTATTTGAATTATGGGCGCTCTTCCGAGTTTATTTTCATTTTTGGTATTATTGATTCTTCTTCTTATTATTCTTATTTATAATGAATTTTGATAAGGTCAGTAAAATTATCAACTTGTAGTTTCTTAGGATTTATTTTTGGAAAGTTATGGACAAATTATAGGGTTTCTGATTATTATGGGTGCTCTTCAGAGTTCATTTTCAGTTTAGTATTTCCAATTCTCACTCTTGTCGTTGTTGTTGTTACTATTATTATTATTATTTGTATTATTATTATTATGAATTTTATGTGCTATTTGGATAAGGTCAGTACAGTAGTCAACTCTTGGTATTTATTTTCGGATTTTTTCTGAAAGATTATTTTCTGAAAATTATGAATTATTGGGTTTCTTATTCTTGTTGCTGTTGTTGGTATTATGGGTGCCCCTCAGAGTTTATTTTCAGTTTAGTATTATTGATTATTAGGATTTATGTTTTCGGGAAGTGATGAAATAATATTGGGTTTCTTATTCTTATGGGTGCTCTTCGGAGTTTATTTTCAGTTTAGGATTATCAATTCTTAGTCTTATTATTAGTATTATTTTGAATAGTTCATGATTTTTTGAGTTGAGTAGAGGGTTTCTTTTGTCAGCTTGCCTCGGAGGATGAACTATGATAAGGTCAGTACAATAATCAAATTGTACTTCTTAGGCTTTATTTTCATAAAATTATTTTTTAAAAATTTAATTTTCGGAAGACTATTCTTTTTTGAAAGATTATTTTTGAAAAGTTATGAACTAATTATTAGGTTTCTCATTCTTGTTATTATTCTTGGAATTTTGGGTGCCCTTTAGAGTTAATCTTCAGTTTAGTATTATTAATTCTTAGTCATTATTTTTACTATTATTTTGAATTCTGAGTGCTCTTTGGAGTTGGTTCTACGGATTCTTCCGCCGACCTGCCTCAGAGGATGAACTATGTTGATAAGGCAAGAACAATAATAAAAAAAATAATCAAATTGTAGATTCTTAGGCTTTATTTTTGGAAAATCATCTTTTTTGAAAGATAAGTTTTAGAAAGTTATGAACCCTATAGGGTTTCTTATTCTTTTTATTGTTCTTGGAATTATGGCTGCACTTCGGAGTTTATTTTTCATTTAGTATTATCGATTCTTAGTCTGGTTATCATTATTATTTTGAATTGTGCCTGCTCCTTGGATAAGGGCAGTATAAGGAAGACCCTCAAAAAACTTTGTATAAGGTAAGAATGAAGAGGAGCTAAGGGAAGAAGGGAGAAGAAGTAGAAGACCTCTCAAAATTCTGGCCTGATTGAATTTCATTCAGCGCCTCCTCTTATTTATACTACGTGGCTATCTTTTATAAAACTCATGAAGTTTAATTATATATTCCGACGACTAAAAGACAATTAGTGTGACCCTCTAGGGCCATGTATCGATCTAGTTAATGACTCTAGTAGTCCAATAACCTTCATTGGTCTTCTAAACTAATTAATTATATCATCACATAAATTAATTAATGTCAAATTTATTTAACCCAAAAGATAGGTCGAGTCTCCTACCCATGGACTACAGAGCTACACCTCATGCTCTAGAAGATATGTATGAGTATATATTGACTTAACCATGGAACTTGTATGTTATTCATTATCATTTATACATCATCCCTCATCCACTTGGCGCTCTTTAAACAACTTAGGGTATGGTCAACTATCAAACCCTAGTCGATCATTTGAGTTACTAGTGATGTGTTTGAAAATCATCAGAGAACTCTTCTTTGATATTTCATTTATTGGTCAAAAACTTAATTGCATCCTCTACTAGATGTCTCCTCTTACGCCGAAGGCGAATGATCCCATCTTGACCACTCTATTGTCTTTGTGAATTTGTTGATGCACTTGAACTAAGACTTTTGAGAATCCAATAATTAAGAACTCGTAGGTAATAACCGAAGTAAAAACTATATGTCTATAATACGTCTTTGGTATCTCATGCCTAAGGAACAGTTACACAATTGGGACGGGAATCAATTTGAGTCAATGTTTCGTACAATACCACTCAGGGAGTTGTAAAATCATTTCAATAAATTATTAATGTTAAAGAGCGCCCACAATCTATCCTTATGTCTCTACACTAATGGCTACAGGACATTTCATACTCATGATACGAGTAAGGCTAGATAGTGTTATTTTATCTCAATAATTTGATGTTCATCTGGACTATCATTTTAATATAAATATTTAGAACACATGACAAAAGACTAATGATCTTTGAATTATGATCTCATCATAATTTATTAAGTCAGATCATATATCGATGGACTTCATTATAAGTATCACATGTGCATTATAAAGAATATATTGTATTAATAAACATAGAACGAGATATGGAATGTGTAATTGGCTTGCCAATCACACATCTTTCCATCAATCTCCCACTTGGACAAAAGCTATCACTCTTATTGAATAACCCATTTGTTTTCTCGTGATGATGAGAATATATTGAGCTAATGGCTTTGCCTATGGATCTGTTATATTGTTAGTCAATTGAACACTCCATTATGTAATTTCCTTTTACAGATGATCTTTCTTAAAAAGTGAAGTGTATTAGCAAATTATTTAACTTCTAATGAGACCTAGACTCCTTAACTTGTGCAATACCACCATTGGTATCACACAAGAATATAATAGGTCTATGATTTTAAAAAAAGTAACTCCAAAGTTATTGATGAACATTTCAATCATTCTTTCTCCTTTGGAGGCTTTAACTATAATAATGTAATCCACTCACATCATCAAGCTCTAAGTTGATGCTCCAAAGATGGAAAATATAAGGGAGATTCTTCTTTTCTACATCTATTTTTCTCACTACTTATATAATCTTGGGGGTGAAGGCACAAAATAGATTGGCCTAATTAAAACATTATTCCATCATCTTCCTCACTCATTTGAATCATGTTTACATATCCTATTAAATTAGTTACCCCTTTAGCCTTCTCTACACTACTTTGTAGTTGGCACAACAAGAGGGGGAATGACACCCGACTACTTTAGATAGGATTAAATCTTTTGTATAATAACAAGGCAGAGTGATGACAAAGACATGTGTTTCTCTTTTGGGGTTCGAAGAAGAGGGAGATAAGGAGTCAATGGAGGGGTGGGAAGAAGAGTTATGGAGTGAAGCCTCTACTATTCGAAAACCATCAAAGAGGTGGCAAACTATGCCGGGTGAGGATGGTTTCTTGGATTTTCAATTCCATATCCATTCTCAAGAAGGATGCAACATGCTAAAGGGAAACATTATCAATAGACAAATTAAATATTTCATACATGCCAAAGCTAGGAACTTGGAATGATCAAAATGTGGGGGTATATGATAACACATAATTTACAATATTAACTTTATACATATTGTGTATTTTTTTCACTAAAATGATTATAATTTTATGTTATCATTATACCAAGAAAATAAATTGTTCTTTATTATACTCTCCTAAACTTTCCAAAATTTTACCATTTTTTTTGAAATTATTGCATGTAGAACATGAATGAAAGGGCTCTAAAACTACTCTCAGTGGTCTTTGTAGGTCTAAATCTCCAATTTCATGAAATATTTTGGTATTTGAACTATTTTTGGAAGAATAGATGGTTTTTGTAATTTTGTAGGTTAAATGGGAGAGATAATAAAGCTTATAGATATGCACAGGGCATATATCTAAATATTTCTAAGACCGGTGTCAAATTAAATTTCACAACATCGGAGAGATTTGTCTGCAAATTTTGTGGAGAGAAAAAAGGTCAAAAGAGTCTAATGGCTTTGGTTGCTCCAAATTCAAACAATGATATCTATAGATCCAACCATTAGATTGGGATCAGCTTTTGGGGGATATTTTTCATTTTAAGTTATTTTCATATGTATGGATGAATCGACCAGTAGAAGCCTAAAGTACAGAAAATTAAAAAAGATCAGGGGGAAAAGTGGAATTGTCTCACCCCACTACTTTAGGTATAAAATTTCAAATTTTCTATCCATTCTTCATTCTTGGTATGCGCAAACACAGTTTGCACTCGGGGGGAGATAGCCTTGGATAAAAGTTTATCATGGTATTTTATTTGATTTTTAGTTTCTTTTTTTATTGATGTTGCTTTGTGTTTTTATAAATCACCTTGGCCAGGGCAAAATGTACTAGCATTTATCTTGATTTAAGATGGAAGTTAGAAAGAGAGTACTTAATATAGGACGAAAATCAATAATCAGACATAAAAATATTCTAAAAATAGATAGATTATGTATTATTTTCCTTACTCTTAATCCCTACATTCTTCATCAACCCTTATTGTTTAAAACCTTATATTAAATACTATCCTTATCTCATTCGATTTTTCATTCTGAATCTTATTTCGAGGATCAGGTTAAACGTAAGTGAGGACCTATATTCTCTTCATATTTTCTAATCTCTGCAACCTTCCTCTTCTCGATTCTTTGCTCTTATGATCTCTAAGGATCCACCCTTTATTAAGAAGGAAAATCAATAGAGATCATCCTGATTTAATCTTAGATGTCTGATCTTTCTTATATATCAAATATAATCAAGATTAAATAAATGACCATTCTAAATAGCTTTAATATAATCCATGACGTCAACTCCTTGTGGAGACCCCTCTACTCATCATATACATCTTGAGATAGAGGGTTCATACAAGTACTATTGTATAAGTTGATTACCAATTATGCCAGTAATAAACCTATTTAAATACAGAAAATTTATCTTGCCAATTATTAAAATAATCCTTGTACAAATGATGCAAATATGGGGACCATTTTAAAACAAAAACTCACAGAATAACACATATAAATACCAGAATAAAAAATTATTCAGATAACACAACATTTATTGAAACATTTGTCCTTATTTTTAAAATTTTGCATTCATATTTCTACCCTATTGAATTGTAATTGTGTTTATATCCCATGTAACAGCTACATTAACTTATGATTGGTGTAAGCTAATTGGGTTTGGACATCAAGATCTTAGTCCGTTAAGCTCTTTACAAGGGTCTTAGCCCTAAACAAGAAGTGAACAAGCCATTTCTCCTCTGAAGTCTCTCTGTTTTGTTCTCACATATTATCCTGTGGAGCCCTAGCTCATCTTCCCTTCGAGATTTCTGGAGTTTTGGGTACATTGAGGTGATAAAAAACTGCTGACATGGTATCAGAGCCTAATGCAAGTCCTATCCCTTTCATCTTTGCTTAAACCTGCAATTGGAGACCTTGGCTATCTCCATGTTTTGGTGATCTTTGTAGCATATGTTCTTGTCTTTGAGGGACTGCTCTTGAATAAGGTTGTAACCCTCTCTAAATTCATGGGAACCTCCTTAATAGAACCAGACCCCAACAAACACTTTAAAGTTATCTTCTTGAAATAATTACTTGGTTTTCTTGGTTAGCTATTATCTACATTATTTGGTACACCTGAAGAATCCAATGAACATTTAACAAGTTATTTTCTTGAAAGTTTTTATTTCTTTCTTGGTTACCTGCAGTATACATTATTTTCTACGCCTTCCACTTGTCGTTAATTCCTGATGGCATATGAACTTCCCATCTTATATCTAGTCCCAAACCCCTTCAGTTGAGTATGCGAAAAATTTAAATGAACTTCCAAGAATTCCTGAATAACAAAAACTAAAAGGTCCCAACATATTGGAATGTGAAGATGATCTTGGTTAGGATGGCGCAAGGTTAGAAATTTATTGGAGAACCCTTTGTCTCTCACTAACCCAGTCTATGTGATCTTGTTGGAAGCTGATACCCTCATTAGAGGATGGATGTTAGACACCATTGCTCTCCATCTTCTTCGACTACCACCAGTAGAGGATTTATAGGATAGGGTACACCTGATTCACTCCAAACAAAATGACAAATCCCACATCACATATTTGGTAATGAAATCCATAGCCCTAAATCTAGGGGATATAAGTATATGAGAATATGACTTTGCCTTTGGACCTATTTGAGATGAATTGGACTAACACTGGCCAGTCAAATCTAGAATCAGAGGAAAAGGACCATTTGCTAGAAGATCAAGTCCATGAATTTATTGTTGGGGTCAATTCACAGTTTGAAACATTGAAGACAATGATGATGAATGAGGAAGTACTTCAACCTTTGTCGAGGCTGACAGAATGGCCCCATTAGAGGATAGCCAACTAAAAATGCTAGGTGGCCCTGAACTCTCAATGAACACTTCTTTTGGCTCATGACAACTCAATTATCCTTTGCACAAATGAGCAACTTCAAGATCACAAGAACAGTCCAAAGATCCTCATCTTACTCAAGGGTAACCTCCTTTAGTTGGATGACCCCAAAGCCAAGTTGTGGTGCTCTTACTGCCATAACTTTAGTGAATCATGCTCGAAGCTGCACGGGAAACCACAATTTGGCCAACAACAAATATTCTTCAGCCATATGGTGGACAACCTCGTCTATAAATTTCCTCCATATACCAGCCACATAGTGGACACATAAGGGCATGCGGATCCAAGATTCAGGTGCCACTGACCGTATGACTCAATACATTATGTTTCCTTAAGGTATGAATGTAATAAAAAAAAGTGGGAATCTATTACCCATTGTAGGATATGGTACCATTCTTATCCCTAAAGTTGGGATCATTTAAAGCGGTTCTACATATGACACACTTATTGGCTAACTTGATTTCTCCAAGTAGACTTAGAAGCTCCTTCACACATGACATGTTAATCGTTAAGATGGATTGTATCATTGTGAACAAGAGGACGGGGAGGCAGATTTGACCACTCTCTGAAGAATGGCATGGCCATTAATGTCTCATCGACCAACACCGCAAGGATGATCTAATGCCCATCCCAACTGCTCTCCATAGCACTCAGCATATAATTTGGCTCCACCAACATCTGAGACACTCCGCTTTCTCTAGTTTGCAAATTTTATTTTCCAATATATCTAGTGTACTTGATAGACTGCACTTGTGACACTTATCTGCAGGCTAAACACACTTGTGATAGCTACGCTTCTGGTTTTCATTGGTCTAATTGCCCTTTTTCTTTAGTTCACAATGACATTTAGGGTCCATCTCCAACATGCACTTGAAGTAGGAAACACTAGTATATATCACTTATTGATTATCGTTCACATATGACATGGGTATATTTGATGACCCATAGAGTGATCATCTCAAATTATAATTAATTTATTCAAGATGATTAAATTTCAGTTTGGAAAGGGCATATAACACTACAGTTCAAACAATGTTAAGGATTTTCTGAATAATGAACTTTAAAAATTCTTTTATGATCAATGTGTAATCCATGAGCCTCATGCATCAATACACCCCATTGGAATGAGGTGACTTAAAGGAAAAATGTACATTTATTGGAAGTAACCCATTCCCTGATTCTACAAAAGTCATGTTCCTGATTTTTATGTGGTGAGGCTCTCCTCACAAGCACATACTTGATTAACCACCGGCCTACAAGGGTGCTAAACGAGGCAAGTTCCCTTAATGTCATGGAGCACCATTACTGATCAGTAAGACTGATATCAGACTTACCCCTCTGAGTCTTTGGGTGTGTAATATATGTGCACCTCTCTACCATTCCAAAGTTAGCTCCTTGGGCCCTCATATGTATTTTCTTGGGGAATTCATTGACCTATAAAGGATATCAGTGTTATGATCCTCTTGGAAAGAAGTACTATTTCACTAAAGTCGTCACTTTTGATAACAAAAATATTATTATGGTCCTCCTGGAAATAATATGATGGACACCGTAGTCTAGACCTTAGGTGTGTAGCAATTTAGGGGAAAGTGTCAGAAATCATAATCAGTTAGACTTCCATTCTCCTAGTGGCGAGGAACAAGCCCTCACACACTTGGAACCATCTATGAACTAGTCCAATCCTAAGTCTCTGTATGGTCAGATATATCATCAAAAGAAGTTCCCCCTACAATAGGAGATTAAACCAGTTCCCTAATCCCCTTCCTATTCTCTCCTTTTCCAGTTTGCAAGTGAAGTAAGTACCCCTCTTTATCCCATTTAGCACTGTCTTGTCGACTCACTTATCCATGCAACATCAATCATTTAAGTGGCTATAGTCACGATCCCAAAAACTATATCAGAAGCTGTGCAGGACTCCAATTTGAAACTTGCAATGAGAACTGAAATGCATGTATTGAGCTATAACAATATTTATTCTCTGGTTCCCCTTCCTTCAGGGAAGAAACTGCTCAGTTGCAGTTGGATCTTCACTATTAAGTATAAATAAATGGGGACACAGTGAGATACAAAGCACACCTATTAGATAACGGATACACTCAAAGACATGCCATTGACTACGGGAAAATATTTGCCCAATAGCCAAGATGACCACTGTACATATACTCATCTCCTAGCCACTATGAAAGGATGGAGCCTTCATCAACTTGATTTCAAGAACGATTTCCTAATTGGCATTTAAAGGAAGACATTATAAGCATATTCCCCCTGCATTTAATACTACACAAAATAGTCACCTTGATGGCAGACCATCTCGCCATCAAGACGGAACGATGCCAACAACCTCACCGAGCCGCACGAGCCGACGGCCGCGACGCTTCTTTTAAGTACTCCGCATGAAGTTGAAGCCGCATCAGTTTTCGTTTACTTCTCTTTTTATTATTGTTGTAATTTCTTCACCGGATTCTGGACCGGGCCTGTCGTGTTTTGGCCTCATCCATTTCGAACCTTTTATTTTTCATCGCTTTGAGAGAACTGCTCGTCTCGAGATGATTCCCTCCAGTTTGGCCCGATTGGGCATGCCCTCTTCCCTATATAAGGATGGCATGCCCAAGAGGACAGGAGACTGGAATTTGGAAAATCAAGTGAAGTTTCTGAGTTTATTTTCGTTGTTCTTCTAGTGTCCTCCTAGCCATAGCCCATAGATAGTTGTAGAGTGCCTCTAGAGAGAGATCATGGGAAGAACATGGTCCATCCACGACGCATTTCCAAGGAGAGTCACCTGCGCCCACGTCCTTATTGTTTGGTTCGACATCAACATCAAGAACTCCGTTCTTGATTGTCTACGCTCAAGAAGCAACCAGGAAAGATCGTTCTTGGGCATCTTGACGCTTCGATTGCCCTCTGTTTGTTCATCAGTTTGTCGTCCATGGAGATTTGCATTGTTTCCACCTTCGCCATCGGCCACTACGACAGCATCACCACCAATCTTGGATTTGCTCGCTCAGGAACGCCCAAGAAACCTCGTTCTTGGGTTCTCTGCCATGCCCGCGATCTTGGAACCACGTCCAAGAAATTGCGTGTGCCTGCGCGGATTCCAACCAGCGACGCACATTCTCTGTTGCGTTGCGTGCCTGTTCGTCGCCGGCCATGTGCGCCCTTACCACTCCGTGCGCCCACTGCTCTTTCTTGTATAACGCACGCGGCGCGCCCCCTTGACACACCACGCGGACATGTTCCTGATAGGGGATAACTATGAGGAAATCCAGAGAGTGGATTTCCGCCTACCCCATAAATTTGAAATTAAAAGGTTAGATAAACTCAAATATTTATTGGGTAACGAAGTTGCTTTCTCCCCTTTAGGCATTGTTCTCTCCCAACTTAAATACGCCTTGGACTTATTGAGTGAAACTGACCTATTAGGTTATGAACCAGGGCCTACGCCCACTGATCCAAACTATAAACTGGGTATTTGCACAGGACAGCAAGGCAGTAGACAAAGAGCATTACCAAAAACATCGTTGGTAAACTAATCTATTGTGCTCACACCAACCTGATATCTTCTATGATGTGGGATTAGTTTGTCATTTCATGTAGGACACCACAGAAGTCAATGAATACAATGTTTACTCCCAGGGCTTAGTATTATTTTTAAATTAAATAAAGGCATTTGTGCACTAACGCCGATTATGCACGTAATATCGATGACCGAATATCCACATGTGGCTGTTGTGTCTTCCTTGGATGTAACCTAATCACTTGGAAAAAGCTAGAAGCAACTAGTCGTGTCATGATCCAGTGAAGCAGCCAAGCTTGGAGCACTTGCCTTGCGTAGCTTTGAAGTCTTGTGGATAAAACACCTTCTTTAAGAACTCACAATTCCTCTCACCATGCCAATACAACTGAAGTGTAACAATCAATCTGCCATTGCTATTGCAGACAACGTGTGGAAGTTGATCATCACTTCATCCAATAGTAGCTGGAAAACTGCACAATATGTACCTCACGCATCAACTCTGCGGAGCAATGTGCAGATCTTGTTACTGAAGGGGTCCACATCCCTTTATTGAAGAAGCATGTTCTTAAGCTATGAATAAAAAAGATTCGTTCCCAGTTTGGGGGGAGTGTTAGAAATCCACATTTACAGTCCTATATTATTAGAGTTGCAGTTGTGTTTATATCCCATGTAACAATTTCACTAACTTATGACCTTCATAAGCTTATCAGGTTCAGACATCAAGATCCAAGCCCATTAAACTATTTATGAAGGTGTTAGGCCTAACAAGAAGTCAATTGAAGACTTTCTCTTTTCCGTTCTAATATCATCTCATTTCGTAGAGCCCGAGCTTACCTTCCCTTCGAGATTGTTTGAATCATGGTTACATTCAGGTGATCAACTGATGAAGACGACGTCAACACGACTTCTGCGGACGCACCGCCACCGTCAATCGACCAAGTCAACGCATCGGCATCAAGCACGTCTCCATCTACGCACGCCCCATCAAGCACGTCTCCACCTACGCACGCCCCGTCACGCGTCATGACACGTTGTCAACGCCAGATCAAGAACTGCCCTCTGACGTGACATGATATCACGTAGCCTATCTTTGCTTTTATTTTTTATCTCTCGCATTTTCTCTTTCCTCCAAGGCCTATATATATAGGCCAATGCTGCAAGAAACATCTGGCAAAGTTATATTCAAGAATTGAGTTTTTCTCTTCTTGGAGGACTTTCCCTAATCCATCCCTCTTCTCCGGATGGTCATCGCCGCCGCCGTCGTCGTCGCCACACGCCGCCGACCACCACCCTCTCTCTCTCTTTCTCTTTGCCTGTTCATGCCCAGCCCCAAGCACCCGGCCGTCCTAGCGCCAGGTCGCCCAGGTTAGGGTCGCCAGCGTCAGGCCGCCCCCGCCAGGGACGCCCAAGCACCAGGCCGCCCCATTAGGGCTGCCGAGCACTCAGGCCGCCAAGCTCCAGTGTCAGCCGCCTTCGCGTAGGCAGCCAAACAGGCCGCTCACACGAGCGCCGCCCGCGCAGGTCGCCAAGCCAGCCGCCCATGCCAGCGCCTCCCGTGTAGGGCGCCACGCCAGCCGCCCGCGCAGACCGCCTTGCCAGCTGCCCACGCAAGCGACACTGCGCAGGTTGTCACGCCGACCGCTCACACCCCGGACGCCCTCGCCGCCACAGGTCATCATGCATACCGTTTTGGTGTCGGGGCGCTGGCCCGCACCCTGCAAGGGGGCGACTCCCCCCTTGACACCCTGTCGAAGCGCACGTCAATCGTCCCGTCAACGACGTATCGAGAATTTCCCGCAGCCACATCACGCACTCCTGGTGCAGAGGTACCCTCAAACTCTTTGGTCTTCGTGTTCTTCGTCCAGTGTTCCGTGAGAAGTTCTTCCACCGCCGTCGGAATTTTTTTAGGTTTTCTGGATTTTTCAACGACTAGTGGATTAGGTATTTCTTGAGTTTTCCCGTGAGCATCAATTCGATAGTATTGATTTTGGTGCTTGGCAACATCGCGGTGGTTGAAGACAGTACTCCTGCCTCGATGAGGAAAGGGGCTGCACCACCATTATTTCATCGAATTTAAATCTCTCAGAATCGACCAAGAATTTGTGGTCTGTTTTATCCACCTCTTCCCAAAACCCATCCCCACATATAGCACCTCATCATCCTTTTCCCCATCCTCATCAGTCGTCTACACTCCTCATCACCCGTCGTCCCCTTTACTGTCACCATAGTCGTCCTGCATTAGTTGTCCTACATCATCAACAACTTTGAACACTTATCTATCCTATCCAACATTTCCTTTTTTGATATCAGTTCAGATTTTATCCCCTTGCATTATCCTTATTGAACTTGACAAAAAAATTTTATCATAAAAATGCAAGTCAGGCTGTTTTAATCTACGAATACTGTCAATAATTTCATTCTCAGATTTTGAATGTTGAGGGAAGGCATTATTTATGATGAAGAAGTCAGAACTTCTTAGGCTGACAAAATCACAGCATTGGCAGAGAACACAAAATTTTGTCTAGTAGGCTATTACCATTAGGAGGAGGCACCAAAGTTGTACCCATCAGATACATTTTGAAAGCTATTTCTAATTCAGAATATTTTAATAAAAATTTTATTTTTTGGACGACAGCCTTATTCAACAATTTTTTTAATAAATTGTTTCCAAAATTTTCTAATTCGACAAAAAAATTTCCAAAATTTTCTGTACATTTTTCTGAATTTGCTGAGCGAAAATATCTGCCCAAAAGAATATCTAATGGTAATTTTAATAATCTGGATTCCTTAATTTATTCAAGTAAAACTAATGACTTCTACATCTAACACAGGGAGGAAATACGAGGGTGGAACTTGCAGCGTGGAATCTCCAAGATCTTCTCAGCAAAAGATCTCCAATGTTGTCAATTGCATGCTATGGAGGAGAAAGGGTTTGAGAAAATACCTTTTCTTTGCATTTTCCTTGCAATTATAGTTCTGTTCTTGAATAAATGGGTCTCGGCGTAACACTTTTGATCTGAACTGGAAGAGGATTTCTTCTTATATTATGAGAGGACCAATCAGCACTATATCTAAATTCTAAGACAATAAGTCTAGAACACAGGCAGTAACCTTGCTTTAATTCTAAGAGATTTTTTCTCTTGGGCATTCTTTAATATATTTTCCAAATGAGAAATGACTATCTATTAATCACCCTATTTATATATTTTTTATTCCTCTCTCATTATTTACTCTTCAAACTGATGTATACTTGGTTGTCATTTACACTGTTGAGGCGGTGTAGCAACTCAGCTCTTGAAGGCATCATCATCATCATCATCTCTCTCTCTTCTTGAAGTCAAAGAATGTTACAAACTTTCCAATACTAAACAGTGTTTGAAGTATCGGTAAGGGACCTGAGTATGCAACCCAATCCTGCTCTTTCTGTCAACCTCTCGTGGATCTTAAGACACTGGTCGCAAGTTGGCCGGTCCCCTGTCATCAGTCCTCTGTACAAATATCTGAAGAAACAAATGCATAGATATTATCAATCATGATATATCCATTCATAGAATTATCGGATAGCACCATGTAAATTGTCTCTAAAATGAGTACTATTTATCCATCTCAACACGATTCTCAGATAGTTTCTTTCATGGTTTGGCTACTTACATAAAAACAAATTTTCACATGGATTTTTATCTCAGAGGTATTATGCTTTTGATAAAAAATGTAGATAAATGAAACTTTGTTGAGATATTAAACACAAAATTTATGTAAAATTGAGAACTTACGAGGCGAAATACCCATGGTTGAGAAGCCACAGAATGGAAGACAGAAATGGAAAGAGAGGGCCTTTTTGAAAAAAAGAGTCATTTAATCGTGGGTGGATCCAAATTTAAAAACACAAGATGACAATGGTTGCCTAAGAGACCATAGAGGGCACTGAGTAGAGGTGACGACAGGAACTAAAGTTTGAGTAGAATAATCACCTTATGCGATTAATTATGGTTTCGAAACTAAAAAAAATCCGAATTTGAGGACCCAGAAAATTCGTGCTGAGAGGAAACTAAAGATACCAACATTATTAAATGAAAATTCTGCAAAAATTTTGGACTCCAAAACCTGAATTTTGAAATCCGGGATTTAATACTGTCTCTATCTTATCTTCACCTATAAGTTTTGAAACTGATTTATTGTGCTTTGACAGTGATAAAATGTTAGAGTCCTGATGAAATAGCTGATTCTTGAAATCGTAAGGTTATAAATACCCCCTTGTAAGGTCATTAGAGGGACTTTTGATGAATGATTACCCTGTGGTTTCTTGGCACGAATAGTTGTATCTGGCTTTCGTGACGGCAAGAACTCCCGATTCGGAGGTTCTTGAGAGTTTGTTCTCCTATCGCTCTCTCCTCTTCTCTCTTACCTCTACCATCTCTCCAATTCTCCTCTCTATCCCTCATCCCGTTTCCTGATTTTGTTAGATACCATGGGGATCGTAACATAAAAGTAGAATTTTCAATCGAAAACAAGCACCTTGGTCTTAAAAATACAAATCAGTGAAAAAACCTAACTTTCGGACTAGAAAGAAACTTGTGGTCGAGTAAGACTAAGAACGACTAGAAATTTCCCGTGATAAGTGTAGAAATTCAATCGAAACCTACAGGGCCTTAAAAATCAAAACTCAGTGATCACCTGATTTTATGAAGTTGTCATAGAGTAAGACTAAGAAAGACGGAAATGTTTATTTTGATAATCGGCCTCACAATTACCCCAAGAAAAAGGATTTTTTTCTGAAATATAAGAAAAAAGGAAAATAAAAACAGATATATAACAAAATCAGGGTAGTGCAGTGTGAGGGACTCACTTCATGAGGATGTCGTAATACTCTGGATCCAAAGAAGAGAACATCCCATCCACATCCTTGATTGCCATGATCGCCCGGTGAACAATAATCCAATTGGCTGACTAAAGACGCATTCAGCACCGCCAAAACAAAACGACGAAATAAAAACTAATTAAAAATTACATGGCAAAAACCCAGAAAATTCATAGAAAATACCTTGCATCTCTCATCGGTGGTCTTAGGCGGAGATCCCTCGAGAGCCATTTTCAGAGCTTCCACCGGTTTTCCCCTGCTCAGGACGCAAATCCCCATATAAATGAAGAACTGTTCTTCCATGATTTCCAACAAAAATCATTAAGTAAAGAAAATTTTCAACCATATAAACGAATGCTTGAAAAAATGACGAATATGGACGGTCGGCACTGTTTATGAATTGAACAGTTTCATAAATTGAGCACTATTTCATGTATTCACCAGAAAATTTTCCTGTTTCATACCAATTAAGAACTTATCTTCCATGATTTCCAACAAAAATCATCAAGTAAAAGAAAATTTTCAAAAAAATTCAATCATATAAACGAATGATTGAAAAAATGATGAATAGGGACGGTCGGCACTGTTCATGAATTGAGCAGTTTCATAAATTGACCAGAAAATTTTACAGTTTCACACCAATTAAGAACTGTTCTTCCATGATTTCCAACAAAAATCCTCAAGTAAAAGAAAATTTTCAATCATATAAACGAATGCTTGAAAAAATGACCAATAGGGCCGGTCGGCACTGTTCATGAATTGAGCAGTTTCATAAATTGAGCACTATTTCAAGTATTCACCAGAAATTTTTCTTGTTTCATACCAATTAAGAACTGGTCTTCCATGATTTCCAAAAAAACCATTAAAATAAAAGAGAACTTCCAATCATATGAACGAATGCTTGAAAAAAAAATCCCCCGTCGACAGTTTTTCCCCCCCAACGCAACCATCAACGACTTGGAGAAGAGAAAAAACGACGAATAGGGAGGATCCGCACTGTTTCAGCAGCATCTCGATCTTGCTAGACTTGTGCTCGATCCTGGCGATGATCGCATCGACATTCTCCGCCTCTGCCGCCGCCGCCGCCATTCGCTTCTCCGCCGCTCCAAACTCTCGCCGGCCATCGTGAAATGGCGTCTTTAATGGTCGGAGGGAACGGGTTATCGGGTCTACTACCGGGTCTATTGTTTAGGTAGCTATCGGGTCTCGGATAGTGATCCAAGGACTGCAACGTCCTGAGTCTTAACTAATGGGTATAAGGGTTTGCCAAGTCCAGATGATGATGATGAGTTGTTGATGTCGGTGACTTAGTTGACGTCATCCATGCCGTCTTCATCAATGTCACTCGTCCTTCGTTAAGAATTTTTTGCCGTTGTCGACATTAACAAGGCTTTCATGATGTCCCGCATAGGCAAGTACCAATTAGATGTAGTTCTGAGTCTTAACTAATTAGTATAGTTCCGGATCGTTCTGGACGTGGATGAAGGACGGGACGGGACGGGACGAATTTCATCCTGTCCTACGTCCGATGTTAGCTCAGGGATGAAGAACAGTATGGTTTTTCTTCTACCAACAAAAAAACCATCCCGTGCAATAATCTCGGGACGGTTTTTCGTCCCGTCCAGTCCTCCCGGGACGAATTTTAGTCCAGAAATTCGTCCCGGATGAAAATTACCCATTTTATGTTTTTAATATATTAATATGGATTTTTTCAAGTTTTTTAGGGAGTTCCTGAGGAGATAGAACTCAAATGGACATATCTACAATTATTTCTGAGTGGCAACATCTCAAACGTCGGATGTGAATCTGGCGGATGTGAATTTGATGCAAATTGTCATTGTGAGGCCATGTGGCAACATCTCAAACATCGGATGTGAATCTGGCGGTTTTCCGTCCAGATTCATCCGTTCGTCGTCCGAGACCTCCGGACAGACAGTTTTGTGTCCCGAAATTCGTCTGTATCCTTAGACGGGATGATTTTTTTGTCCTGGGACGAAAAAATCGTCCCATCTGCATCCCTGCACTATACTAATCAGTATAAAGGTTTGGCACGTCCAGATGACGATGAGGAGTGGTTGATGTTGGCGACGTGATTGTCTTCATCCATGCAGTCTTTGTCAATGTCACTTGTCCTTTGTTAAGAATTTTTTTTCGTTGTCAACATTAACAAGGCTTTCATGATGTCCTGCATAGGCAAGTACAAGTTACGAACAACAGAGGACTCTCAACCAACCTTTTGAGGTCTCACTCTTGTATCTCTTTACTTGTGTGTGGGCATGGGCAAGTAAGGTCAATGTAATAGGGATTTATACGCTCGCTCCACTCCTACAAACTATAAACATTTACATAGATTAAACCCCCTTGGTTGTCCAAGGCACGCTGGATTAGTCTACAAGCATGATCCTTGGGTTGGTTGTACTCGGCATGGTGTTTTTGCCCATTTAAAAAAATAACAAGGCATGTTGACACTGGCGTTTATGTAAGTTTTATGTAATGGAGATTTTCATTAATTTTTTAATGAGATGATAGAGGACATTGACGTATGTGGTCAACATCAGTGTTAACCACCACCCTCCTACACTGATCTCATTGATGTCACCATCAACTGTCCATCATCCAACTATATAATTGTCATTACCAACTTCAAGGAGGGTCAATGGTGTTGATGTGGTGGTTCAGTTGTGTCAAACCCTTAAGGTGATGGGCTGTCACTCCCCTGCAAAAAACAGTATATGGTGAAACCATTCCCTCTACTAGTTATACTTGATGGTGAGAATATTTATTATATTTTCAGGGGTTAATTGAACAAGTTCAAAAATAGATCTATTGTTGCATCAAACTCGAGCATATGTCTAGAGCATATGCAAAACACATACTTTTCCAAGGAGCAAAGTTGGGTTGGAATCAGTACCACACAAGGTGATGTGATCATCTATGATTTATTGATCAATTATGACCTTCTCCACTACGCTTCATGACATTTGATTTCAAACACTCAATCAAAGCACATTTTACAAAATCATGTGATGGAATTATATATAGCTTATAAGAAAATTGAACACTTTACGTAGTTTTATTATTGGGGATGAGTACTATCGTATATTATTATTTATTATTATAAGGAATGTGTGATGCTCATAATGAAGTCTAAGAATATAAACCTTGTTGATTTATGATGTATTGTGTTAGTGGTCTTTTGACTTTAAACACCAAAGAGATTCCATGGATCAGATTTTTATTTTAATTATCATATTTGGATCCATGATGAGATTATTACATAGAGTCATAGCTCATATATATACACAATAATATATATATATATGAAGTAAGCAATAAAGATGTGATCTTTCACTCTTGGTAGAGAGGACCAATGCAAGGAAAATGATACGATGAGGTCCTTGGTAAATGTAGAAAATTTTGAAAAAAAAATCTCTAATCATGTTTAAATGCTCTAATTAGGCTTTGGCAATTCACCATACCCAAGTGTTTCTAGCAGGGTTACATACACGACAACTAATGACAAAAAGGGTTCCATAAAAGAGTTAATGAGATCCTTGATACCCTGAGAGAATGTGGTGCAACATAATACCTTGTGTGATGGTGTGCATGTGGTGTAACATAATACCTTGTGTGATTGTGAGTTTGTTGGGTTCTATGCCTTGGTTTAATCATGGAAAACCTGGTTTCCATCGATGTGGAGGTGTTTGTTGATTCTAAATCAATCTATGAAATCATACATCCCATATACCTTATGGGGAACTCATTCCGCCCTTGACCTCCTCGTTGCCCGACCTCTACAAGTATCCACACGATCATGTTGCTCTTGGATTTCCACCTCTTCTTCTTCAACTCTCCTAAAAAATCTTACATGTCTTCTCAATATGAAGACACTCTCCTGGGTTGAGTAGAGAAGAGGGCAGAGTGGAGAAAAGGGGGGCTTTCAATTCTGGCTGGCTTCGGTTCTTGAAATGAGTGCCCCTTCCCTATTTCTATTTTACTTAAGATTTTCTCAAAAATCCCATAAAGTAAAATACATTCACCACTACCGCTATGATCTTATGTGTGTTACCTTCTAGGCCCATGTATCACTCTAATTAATAACTTTAGTGGCCCAATAACAATTATAGGCCAACCCTTATTAATTAACAATAACAACATATTGATTAATTCACTAATGGTCGATTTAACCCAATCAATAAGTTAAATTTTTAGCACGTGGGGTGGCAAGCTACACATGGTGCTCAAGAAGATATTGACTAGTGTTTGAACTCTCTCATGGAACCTTTTGTTAGGTCTACAGGCCTTGATTCGAAGAAATCAAAATGATCTACAACAAAAGACTTAAACATAGTCGTAACAACACCAATAAA
This sequence comes from Wolffia australiana, assembly GCF_029677425.1. Classification (NCBI taxonomy): domain Eukaryota; kingdom Viridiplantae; phylum Streptophyta; class Magnoliopsida; order Alismatales; family Araceae; genus Wolffia; species Wolffia australiana. The sequence goes on along the minus strand of NC_135836.1, from coordinate 5,405,795 downwards.
ACATACAACGAAGAACTTGTGCATGAATTACATCAGTGATTTTTTGGATCCCAGAGCGAGACGAATCAAGTTGCTCAAGTGTGCAACCTCTAGACATATCCATGCAGTCCATGGCACATAGAATATCCTCATTCACTTTGACGAGACCCGTTCAATCTCCATTGACATCATCACATCATCTTGATCTCATTGGGAATGGAGAGGAGTCATAGGGAGAAGGGAGAAGAAGGGAAGGACCCTGAACAATTTTGGTGTGGGTGAATTTTGTTCAAGGCCTTCTTTTATTTCTACTAAGTTGGTATCTTTCATAAAAACTCCCAAAACATAAGTATATATTTCGACGTCCAAAAGATTATATGCTTGTGATCCTATATGCCCATATATCAATCTAGGTAACAACTTTAGCGGCACAATAATCTTTATTAGGCTTTCAAATTAATTAACTATATCTTCTTGTCACACAGTCAAATTTTGAGCTCGGAACAATGCTCAAATATGACGCATTGAGTGGAGTAGTGCTTAGAGTAGAACACTGAGCATCCTTGCTTTGTTGTAGTGGAGGTCTTCGCAATAGCTTAAGATTGCATAGAAGGGGTTAGAGGAGGAGGTGGGGATGCAGCCCCGTACAGGAATAGGGTCATTGTATTCATATCATAAAGAGGTTATATCGTAGTCATGGACTTTACATGGGGGAAGACAAGGAAAGATATCGAAGTAACAAGATGAGGCGTTGCATGCCCTGGTAGTGTCACCCTTGCACCTTGAGGCCCGCCGCTTTGCTCGCCCGTCGGCCCCGCCGCTACATGCACGGCCCTAGGCCGGGCGCTGCGCGCCCCATGGGCATGGCGCTTGGCCATCCGCCTCCCATGGGCATGGAGCCTTGACACTTCACGCTTCACCAACACCCACACTGATACCTATCACACACGGTCCACCCAAACGTCACCGTGCTCGGTGCCTCAAGCTGGGCATTACACACTCAACACTACGCGTGGGGGCATCACGTGCCCCCACTGTCTCGGCACATATTGTGCATCAATACCTGTCAAAGATTTATCACACATTGTACACCAACGTTTCTCTGATATTTCATTGCCTGGGCCAAAGATTTTATTGCATTGTCTTCCTTGAGCTGTCACCTCTTATACCGAGAGTGGGCGATCCCATCTTGATCATTTAATCATCTTCGTGAACTTCTTGATGCCCCCAAACTATGACAGTTTAGAATCTTATGATTATGGACATCTAGGTCATAATCCAAGTACAACTGTTCATCCACAAAGCGTCTTTGATTTCTCATGTCTAAGGACCACTTACACAATTGTGATGTGAATCAACCTGATTGGAAGTTTCGCATAATATCATTCAAGAATATTTATTGATCAATTTAGTGAACTCTTTCCACTTAAGTAATGGATATTATGTGGCCATCAAGCCAATCACACTACCATGTTTATTCAAATTCATTGAATAAAGTATTACATTCATTATTATTCCATGTGATGTTTATAATGAAATCCATGAATACGTGGAATGACTTAGTGAATTAAGATGAGATCATAATACAGTGATCACTAATCTTTAAACATCTTCTAAATATTCTTATTCGATGAATAGTTGAGACGGACATCAAATTATCCAGATAGAATAACACCCGTTGATCGTACTTATACAATGTATAGATGATCATGTGGCTATTAGTGTGGGGACATTAAGGACAGATAGTGGGTGTTCTTTAGAGAAAGAGTTCACTGAATTGATCCGTACGAATCCCTGAATGGTATAATACCTAAACGTCAATCAGGTTTATTCATGTCATAGTTGTATAAGTGGTCCATTGACCTGATGATGGAAATATAAGGGGCCTAATAGCCAAAATCACTACTGAACATGTAATTCTATATCATTAATGAATGCAATGCAAGTTTACTTATTCATTATTAAGTTTATTGTTGATGGAGCCCTAGGATTGATGTGGAGATCATATGAGTTGACATGAGATGTCAACATAGGAATCATTAGATCTTAATCACACAACCTTAAACTTGTTCCTATTCTTGGATTATTGAGAAGGGCATCAATAAATCCTGAGAGAATAGCGTCACTTGATCTAACTCACTAGGTGAGTATGATTGATCATGTAAGTCATTGGTGAGGAGATGCCTAGGACAAGTGGAGGTGCTCTTGAAGAAAGAGTTCACTGAGCTGATCCAAAGGTGAATCGCTGAATGGTGGTTAAACTAATATGTCAATCAGAATGATTCACATGTCGTAGTTATGATTGTGATCCTTTGACCTGAATCATCAAAGACATCTTGTGAGAGGAAGGGTGCACTTTGACCATAGTAAATGACTTCTTATCAAAGGAGTTCAACTACTATGTGTTGGGTGCATCAACAATCTCATGGAGATGATTGAATAAATTTCAGGGAATTTTCCATCCCTATCAAAAGGGTTATTGACTCATGGAAGAGAATTCTTAAACAAACCCTGCCCAGGGTAGTGATTCATTCAAAGAGAAAGAGTTATCTTATGATGAAACACAACACTAAGCATTAGTACAAATCCTATGATGGAATTGGGATTTGACGGTTAACCATATCCCATGGATCATTAGGGAGTCATAAGATGGATAAGGGACAATACGATCATGGGAACTATGACTGGAAGGTTCTATGAAGTGAGATAACATCTCCTTTGAGATAACAGCTTGGCACCCTCACTTGTTGGAAGCCATCCTAATCCATCGGATTAGTTGGACCATTAATTATGGTTCATGATGATGATCATAATTGATGATTGGACAAACATGTGTTGTTATGTTCAAATGGCGTTTAACTTGGTTATACATGGGCATAGAGGGTCACACGCAAGTAAGGCATGAGAATGTATGGGATATTATCTAGTGTAATGATCCATTGGATAAATGTGATTTATTATATGGAAGCCCAAGAGTATATGGGCCCAATATAATTAGGGTAATGAGATTTCCCTAAATGGGCACCTATTTAAGGTTAAGAGAGGGGCAAATTTAAGTTCACCTATGTAAGACCTAACTCGCATTGGGGTCCCAAAGCTTATCTTCTGGTGTGGACTCTTTTGGAGGACGTCAAGAGAGCCGTCTCGATCCCACTTCATCAAGAATAAGCCCTGCTAGAAAGCTTCAATGTTTTGAGTGAAGTTTAATTTTAAGAAATTTTATTCCATTGCATTTCATCCATTTTCGATAAGAGGAGAACAATTGAATTCAACACCTGAGACACCAAGGACATCTTGTGAATAGACGACTGCATTTTGACTACGACTTATGAGCCTGTGTTCATGGGATTCAAATAAGTCATAGCTCGGATGTAGTAAGAAGCTCACGGAGATGATTGAGCAGTCAAGAGGGGATCATCCGCCCTCAGTATAAGAGGAGATCGACTTAAGGAAAACTATGCATAAAAATCATTGGCCGGGGTAGTGAGGATATTGGGGAATGCGTTCTCCAATTATCATTGTTTTGCATCAGTACTAATCAAATGACAGATTAGAGTTTGACAACAAACCATACCCTAAGTCGTTCGAGAGTCTCGCACATATGATAGATTATACATATACGATAACCGATGATGGTAAAGGTTCCATAGAAGAGTTTAAGACTACTCAATATCGTCTAGAGCGTGAGGTGTAGCTTGGCACCCCACGGGCTGGAAACTTAACCTATTGATTTGGTTAAATATATCATTATTTAATTACTATATATATGTTGATATAGTTAATTAATAAGGTTGGCAAATAAATGTTATTGGGCCACTAAAGTTCTTAACTAGAATGATACATGGGCCTAGAGGGTCACACGCACAAGTTCATACGGGCATTGGTGGATGTATTTTACTTTGTAGGGTTTTTGAGAAAAACCTTAAATGAAATATAAAGAGGGTAAGGGCTCTCATTTTCAAGCACCCATGCAATCCTAATTTGAGAGCCCCTCCCTTTCTTCATTCTCTACATCACTACTCAATGAAGGAGAGAGTCTCCAAGGAGAGTTGAACAAGAAAAGGTGGAGATCCAAGCACCGAGTGATCACATGGATATTTCTTGAAGCCGCATGCATGAATGGCTTCCGAACAATCTCAAAGTGAGCATGTCAAGGGTGAAAAAAGTTTCCTAAAAATGTATATTTTATGTTTTATTTTAAAGATCAATTTTTTATTGATCGACACACTTCCGCATCCATGGAAACATGTTTTCTATGGACGAACCAAGGCACCGAATCCAACATAAAGAACACCCACTATATATCCTTAGTGTCTCCACACTAATAGCTATGAAAACTGCCATACCCATCATATGAGTGAGGCTTAATATTGCTACTTTATCCTGATACTTTGATGATCTCCTCGAGTATCATTCAAATAGAAATATTTATAATACATGCTTAAAGACTAGTGATCTGTGTATTACAATCTCATCATAATTCACTAAGTTCGATCATATATTCATTAACTTCATTATAAGAATCATACATGCACAATAATAAATATGTTTCTATTAATGAACATGGAATGAGATATGGAAAGTGTAATTGGCTTGCCGGCCAGATATATTTCCATCACCTTTACTATTATCGGTTACCGTATACGTATAATCCACCACCCGCGCAAGACTTTCAAATGACTTAGGGCATGGTTGATCATCAAACCCTAATCCTTCATTTGATTAGTACTAATGCGTAATGGAAATTATTGGAGAATGCCTTCTCCAATATCGTCACTACCATGGCCAAGAATTTACTACATCATCTTCCTTGATTCAATCTCCTCTTATACCAAGGGCAGATGACCCGGTCTTGACCACTCAATCACCTCCCTAAGCTTCTTACTACATGCGAGCTATGACTTGTATGAATCCCATAATTAGAGGCTTGTAAGTCATAGTGAAAATGTAGTCGTTCATCCATGAGATGTCCTTAATGTCTCAGGTCAATGGATCACTTATACAATTGTGACATGAATTAACCTAATTGACGTTTAGATGTAATACCATTCAGGAACTCTTCCGATCAATTCAGTGAACTCTTTCTCCAAAGAGCACCCACTATTTGTCCCTAGTGTCGCCACACTAATAGCCACAAGATCAACCATACTTATTCTATTTGGATAATTTGATGTCCATTTCTACTATCCATCGAATAGGAATATTAGAATACATATTTATAGACTAGTGATCATTGTGTTATGATCTCATCATAATTCATTATGTCTTTGCATGCATTCATAGACTTCATTATAAACATCACACTAGAATAATAATGAACATAATACTTTATTCAATGAACTTAAATAAAACATGGTGGTGCGATTTGGCTTGATGGCAACAAAATATCCATTAGACTTGTCCTATCAATTCGGTTATTGATAAGTCTAAATTTAGGCATTTTATGTTGTTTTTATTCAGACTCAACCAACAATATTTATGAAAATTTTCTACTTAAATACTCTATAATATAGGGAAAGTAAGGGGTCAATCCATAGACAGGCAGAAATTTAATTTCAGAATTATTTCTCAAGCTTGGGATGAAGAAAATGATTTTAAAAGTGAAAATACAGATTTTGGGATTTTTCTAGATGTTTAGGTAGTTTTGTAATTTCCTATGATTTAAATTGAAGCAGAAATACAAAGAAAAACACAAAAAATATTTTTACACTAATAATCCTAATTTTTCTTAACAAAAGAAATAAAAAAATATTTTTAGAATTTTCAGGAATTTAATTTACACCAAAAACCACTAGAAATATTAAAAACGAGAGTTATAGATTTTTTAGATGTTAAAATGAATGTAAATTGATTATATGAATTTTCTGGTTTTTCCTATTTTTTTTGGAATTTCTAAATGCAGAAAATAGTTATTTCTATTTTCTGATTTTTATTGATTTTTTAAATAATTTTCAAATACTAAAAATATAAATTTATGTGCTCCGGCGTTCGCCGCCGGCGACGCCAGCGGTGGGGGCGGTGGCGGTGGATTGGCGGCTATTGTGGCAGCGGAGGCGGTGGAGCGGCAGCGGACCAGATGGGCCAATGGGCCTAGTGTGTCGCATATAGGGCTGGTTTTAGTGGGTCGACCAAATGGGCTAAGCCGTATTGGGCTTGAACCAATATGGTCAAGATTTAGCCAATTTTGTTAAGTCTTGCACAGGGCTACCCAATGCCCTGTGGTCATGTGTGCTGCCCTCGTGCAGAGTGATGGGCAGAGGGTTATCCTTGCCGCACAAGCATCACACAGGAGCGCACGGTGGCGACTAGAAGAGGGAAACGTTGTTTTGAAACCATAAAAAGTGAATTTAAATGTGATTTTTTTGGGATTCTAAGTGGGGAATGCTTAAGGATCTAGAGAAAGATAGGTATACATTTTAGAGAGAGAGAAATTAACGTGTTTAGAGAGATAAAAGGTCAAAATGAAGAGGGTTCGAGAGGGAACTGGAAGGTGTAAATGAAGGACATTTTTATGAAATTCTTATGGGATGAACTAGGGATATGGATGAAATTTTAGAGAGATAAATAAAAAATTATAGAGGGAGAAAATGCCGAAAGGAGGAGATAGAGAGAGAAAATGAGGAGAGATTGTAGGAGTTTGAGATAGAATTTAAAGTTGCAAATGAAGAAGATTTTACTGAAATTTTTAGGTGAGTAACTAAGGATATGAATGAATGTATAGAGAGAGAAATAACATATTTTAGAGAGATAAAGTATAGAAAGTGAGTGTTTAGAGTGAGAAAATGATAAATTTTAAGGGCAAATGGATGGATAATGATGTGGAAAATAAAAATCTAAGTTCCTAAAACCTCAATGCACGTTCACTGAGCCCTCAAAGCTTCCTCTCAAGTCTGTATCCTTATATTTGGCCAGGATCAGGCATTTTTCAATGCCAACAAGAGATGAGATTAAGAGAAAACTTCAATAAACTTACATTAAGTAGGTTGAACAACATAGAATTTGAAAAATGCCTTGTCCTTCTGGCCAGCCACTTGCTAGTACGTCCAGAATAAGGAGAAATGAGGAAGGAAAAGTCTATTTATAAATTGAAAGAATTACTAAAATACCCTTTTGGTCATTTTCTATTATCTTTTATTGCCATTTTGGCTCTTTTTCTCCATTGGTTGGGAGTTTCCCCTTATAATCTTTAGCTTCTTTCTTTATAAGGATTTTGAGAGCCCAATGGACAGGTCAGGTAGTGGCCCACCTTCCTCAGATTTCTCTTTTGAAGGTCCACAACTGCACGTGATTTTTTCAAGCCTATTTGTAGAATCACTAAGCTCACAAAAATTCTCCAACTCTTTAAGAGTTCCCATCTCCTCATTCTTGTAAATTTCTGCACATGTGAAACTATAGAATACTCATCAGTACTACAATTTCTTGACTTCAATGAAGTCAAAGAGTTTAGTCCAAAATAACCATAATGTGAAAAAATTAGAATTTATAGCTAGTGCATAATATTTGGTTCATTTGAGTGATAACATGATAAATTCTAAATTAATAATACCAAAACATCTAAAATATATGAAAATATACATGCATATATCATGTTATCAGTTAGATCAATCAGAGATTCATTAGTGCATATATCGTATACAATTAACATTCACTGTTTAATGATATCCTAACATTGAAGGGCCATGTGAATTACAGTTACAAGGTGTAGAACTATCAGTGAAAATTTTCATTAATGCATTTGAAAATAATTCTCCAAGTAAAATCAATGTCAAAACTAGTTCGCCATATTATCTCTCTTAAATAATCTATTTATAAGATTTTTTAAAGAGAACAAGTATAAGAAAGCAAACAAAGTATAATATGATGTTACAAAAGAAAATAAACTAATGTCCTTATTAGTGATTGCCCGTCCGATATCAGTCTGATATCCAATATCAGAAACTGATAACCGATATCTGGTACAAACCAATATTTGATATCGATTTCTGATATTGGATATTGGATATCGCACGTATATCGAAATATCCATCCGACATCAGATATCAGGACGGATATTGCGGGGCTCCAGATGTGGTGGATGCCGGTACTGGTTATCGAAACTGATATCCGGATACTAGATATCATTATCCAGATATCAGATATTAAAATCCGTACCAAACAACCGTGTCCGGATAACGATATCCAATATCCGGATATCGGCTTAAAGGAAGAGGAATATTATCCCATATGAAACAAATAAAAAGTTTTCGTTAGTATAAATAGCTTCCGTCAAATAGTTTTTGAAAAAAAGCCCATACGTTGTACCAAATGCCAGGCCTTTAAAACTAATGGGCCCATAGTGTGCTCTGATGTGACAGAATCTGGCCCATTCTGGACTGGATCAGACTTAGTGTGACTTCATAAGAGAAATATAAATTAAAACCTTTTGAAAATCATAAAATACGCAAGGTAACAAAATATTTGACTTACAGAAGCTTAGTTATGAAAAAAAAATTAAAACATATTTTGAATCGTATGTCAAATATAAAAAAACTGATATCCGACGTCAATATCCAATATCGTCATCCAACCTTTGAGATGAAGACAAATGCCGATATCGGGACGGATAACAGTATCAGATATTGGTAATGTAGCAACCGAGATCCCGTATCGTCATCCGACATCAGGATATCATTATGGACGGATATCGGTATGGGCGGATATCAAAAACCCTTTTCTGAGACCTGGTTCAGCATCCGTCCCAATATCCTCATTCGAAATCGAGGTTGGGACGGGGAACACTAGTCCTAATAGAGAGATAGACTCGAGTAAAAGAAATATCATCTTCCTCTCAAATGTCACATAATATGTATAGTTTAGCCTTTGACCGTATACATAATATCAATAATTAACTGATAGTTATTCAGGAGATTCATCATGCTGGAAGAATATACACTGATAGAATAATTCTTGGACTGCTTACTACTCTGATATATGAAAATCACAGCAATTGAAATTTAACCCAAATCATATGGACCAAGCAAGTTAGCAGATATAAAGTGTTAATTCCATAACAATTTTTTTGTGGGGACAACTTCAATGATAAAATGCACTACTACCCCTTCTTCTGCAAGCACCAGGGTTCAAGACAATTAGCAGAAATATAGGGTTAAAATGTGTAACAAGTCTGTTTACAGGGGTTGAAAAGTACAGGTCTTCCACAGAAAAAGGCTACCTGAAAATCCCATTTCGTGGTCTGGATCGAGGACTGCGCGGAGTTCGGGGAGGGAGATCAGGATGAAAATTAGCTCTGCGGAGGTGGGAAATCTCGCCCTTTCTCCAATTGATCTTCCCATCAACGCCCAAAATCTCCTCTTTCGGTGTTGAAACTTCCGTCTCGCCGGAATTTTGAGTTTCTTTCAAGCTATCGGCCTATTTGGGTGTTGATCCGGCGGCCCCTTTCCCCTTTTCTCGTGCATCAGAGAAGTGGGTTTTCTGTTTTGATCGTCGGAGGGTGAAGATCCTTCTTCAATTTGGTTGCGGCGAGGGTTGGTGGGCTTGAATTGGTACCTGGGTCGCGGGATCGAGGTCAATTATCTTGCGAAGTGGTGTGTATATATAGGCATGCATATTGAAGAGCTGGAGGATGGAGATCCGAGGGTTGGAGAATTGGGGGTTTTGAAATTGGAGGGTGCGGTGCTGGACGGCAGAAAAAGGGCGGTTGTGGGGGTGGGCGCCCGGTTCTTGTTCTATCCGACTCTTCTGTACAACGTTGTCAGGAACAAGATCCAGTCTGAATTTCGTTGGTGGGACAATGTCGACGAGGTTAGCTTTTTGATCCAGACTTTTATGTTTTTCAGTCGGTCATTCGCAATTTCTATCTTCAAATTTTATCTCATCATGATTTTCTTCTGATCGTTGTATTGTCTGGTTTGTGTTTATATATTTATCCAAACAGAAATTTATATCTCTTTGGTTTATGCGTGTATCTATCTTTCCATACATCTGTTTATTTGCCTCCATACCGATCGAATTACACATATATATATATATATATATATATATATATATATATATATATATATTTATATATAGCTATCTTTCTATTTATCTTCCCATATATCTACCTATCTATGTATCTGCTTATCTGTCTACCATTCAACCCATCTAAAATCTAGCTATCCATCAATCTTTGAAAGTTGTTTCTGCATTGTGATCTTAATTTCTTCATCTATTTCATCCTCGCGTGTTATATGATTTTAGGGCATTTCTTTGACTGTTCAAATGAAATATCAGTATCTTTGTTCCGTGTCATTCTTTCTGCTGTCTACTTCAGTCTTCCTTGTGGATTCTGCATTTGGTTCTATATTTATTCTTTGCCACTCTCTTGGTGCATTTTTTGTATAATTTGCGTACTCAAATCCAGATACTCGTTGTATTTGCTGACTTCTATGCTACCTCCAGTTCCTTCTGTTAGGTGCTGTTCCTTTCCCCAAGGATGTTCTTCGATTAAAGCGACTTGGCGTCAGCGGAGTAATTACTATGAACGAACCGTATGAGACGCTGGTTCCTAAGTCACTTTATGCAGTAAGTTTTCCCTAATCGTTAAATTTTTGCTGCACTTATGGGCAGCACGGTTGACGACGGAAGACACAAACGCTTTCATTATCTGGGTTTAATTTTAAATTATGTAATTGCTTGAAGTGTTTGAGTTATGAATATCCTCTATGTGAGTGAACTGATGAGTGTAATCTTTTTATGAGTTCCCATGTTTTGCAATCAATTCTACACTTCCTAGAACGTTGAAGTCCTAAATGGGATGAATGCAATGACTTAACCTCTCTGGTGCGTTAATTATATGAAAGGGCTTCAGTCAGGGTATGGTTGCTTGTCGAGGATGGGAAGACCAATATTTTCTTGATCTATGTTCTTGTTTATCCTATAATATGCAACTTTTGAGGGACTTTTATGATATTGACACGTATTTTTCTGCGTTTGGTATGGCTTATTTTTCTAACTTGTCCTTCTAAATTGACGTAGGCACACGGGATTGAAAACTTAGTTCTTCCCACAAGGGATTACCTCTTCGCACCGTCTTTCCAGGCTATTTGCAAGGGGGTCGACTTCATCCACAGTGAGTTGTATTCCCTTGAAACGATCCCTGATTCGTAATGTTTCAGATGAATTTTAGAAATTGGCTTGATCCCAAAAACAATATATTCTGCATAATAAAAGGGAATACTTGAATACTTGTAAGTATCATTTGATGATCTTTTTTTCCGTCTCTTTCAGGCAACGCTTCATGCGGCAAGACAACTTATGTGCATTGCAAAGCTGGCCGTGGACGCAGTACTACTGTTGTCCTATGTTATCTGGTACGGTAGAAAGTGTGTATTTGAGAGGAAGAGACGGATATGTGTACTTCATATAATTCTTTCTGCCATTTCAGGTACAGCACCGCCAGATGGACCCCATCAGTGCCTACGCCCATGTCCGAGCAAGACGGCCAAGGGTTCTCCTCGCCCCATCGCAGTGGCAGGTTGGTGATAGAATTTGGTATGAACGTTGATGACAGAAGATGATAATGACAAACTATCATCGGCATCATTTTCGTCGTCACTGCCCTCCATTAGTTGATGATGAATAACCATCATCATTTAGTTTACAAATTATGTCATTATCACATCGCTATCCATAAGATATTACATTTAATCATGTCATCGTCATCTGGTTTCCAAGAGATATCATCATCATTGTCTTCCATTTGTTGTATTCGTCATTATTGTTCATCTGAGCTGCGCGTAGATGACGATGGCAGATTCGTCATCAGAGTTGTAATTCCTAATATTATGACGATCTCTTGGCAGGCCGTACAAGACTTCTACCGGCGGAGAGTGCAGAAACCCAGCATCTCGAGGAGGCTTCTCTCCCTCCCCTTGGATGAAAGCTCATTTGCGGTCGTCTCGGCTGCTGATCTCGATGGCTACAGCAATGCTGGCAACGACGTCTGGGCCGATATGAGCGTCATGTACAGGGTGCAATTCGCTGGCCAGGCGGCATTGGCCAGCCTGTCCTGCTTCTTGCTCCGCCATCGCCATCGTCGTCACTGCCAAAGGCCGGTGCCAGCAAAAGAGAGCTGCGCCCTCGCCGCTGCCCAGCCATGCCTTCTCGGCGGCGTGAACATCGGTCAACCTCTGGGGGCTTCAATAGTATGACTCTGGGCCAGTCTGTTCATACAACCTACACTGTTTCAAAAACACATCCATGCGTCCTTTATTGTATTGTCCATAAGGAAACATAGCATGCTTGCCTGTACATGTATTAAGCTCATTTTCACAGTGCGCTTCTTGTTTATATTCATGCAAGCTGTAATATCCCACGAGGTGTTGTTCAGATGAAGAAGGGCTTCTACAGATGGAGTAATACATGAAGCAGAAGGAATTAAGGCAGCATGGAGGGGAAGGGAGATATTGAAGATGATTGAAAGGAGGGTATAGGGCCTCTAAGGTCCTAATGGGAAGTTCACCAATTTGTCGGGTGTTCATCCCTTGTTATAATTCAACATTTAAAAAAAATCAAGAGATCTAACATGCATGTCTATCATATGTTAATCTCATCTTCTTACTATTTCAAGTATCACAGGAGCAATGCTTGCCTCCTTTTCTCAAATGTCCTTCATGAAGAGGCATACCATGCATGTTCATACAAATATTTAGCTCATTTTCACAGAATGCGTCTTGTCTACAGCTATCTGTAGTTTCCCTGGAGCAACACCTTGCTTCTTTTTTCTCATTTTCTTCATTAAGAAACAAGTTACGCATGCCTATACATATATTCATCTCACTTTTCACAGTATATTTCTTGTCTCTATCCCTGGAAAAACACCTTGATTCGTTTTAGTTAGAGACATATATGCATATATGCAGATATATTCTGCTCATTTTCACTACATGATTTTCGTCTACTCATTGAATTGCTTCCTTTTCTCTCATGTTCTTCGTGAATGGACATGGCATGGATGTCTACACTCCTCCATTTCTTCTCATCTACTGTACAATATCCTAGGAAGATTACCTTCCTTGTTCCTCTACTGCCCATCATTGAGAAAGATAACATGCATGCCTATAGTTATACTCATTTCATTTCACTGCATGACTCTTCTCTTCTCTATTTAGGCAACCCACTGCTGTCTCCTTTTCATGTTATTTAACAAGACACATGACAGTAGACTGAGTTCATTTCTGATACAATTCCTGTCATATCTATCATCACTCCAGCCCAGTAAGGGCATTCAAGTTATGTGACCTTTGTGTAATTCCTTTAAATAGGGCAGCCAGAAGGGAGCGAGAAGTATCAAGAGATGTGTCTGGCTCCCCCACGAAGCCCATCCGGCCGCTCCGTTCGGGCCTCCCCGTTCCAGTGATATAATTCCTATCATTTTGAAATTATGCTCTAGGCCCACTCCTTTCATACAACAAAGACCATTTCCTTATGTTATTAGCCGTCTGGTGATATAAGATCCATGTCTATTCTTATATTCATATTGGCAAAGTGAGCTTCTTTCTCAGGCAGATCTTGGCGCTTCTGCTTCCTCCTCTTCATGTTCTTGCTCTTTTTTCTCCTTCATTTCCTCGTAACCTTGATGATCCCACCATTATTATTCATATTTTCATGAGTGTGGTGATGTAGAAACATATATAAATTTGTATAAAAGATTGACGGATAGGTTTGACTGGTAGATTGGTGGATACAGATACAAATATGATAAAGATACTAGAATGGAATTAGTTTATAAATGTGATACAAATATCGGGGTAGATGCAGGTGCTGATGTAGATACAGATGCAAATCAATGAAGATATATATAGTTAGTGTATGTATAAAATTGTCATCAATAGAGATGTACGTATAAAATGTATAGGTATGTATATTTACATATACAAGTATACAAATATATTTTTATCTTTATCTGTTACTATGTCTATGCAAATACAGATACAGAAATATACACAAATATATAAGTCATGCATAACTACATATACAAATACAGATGTATAGGTGTTGCTATAATATAGACACAGATATAATTACAGGTATAAAACAGACATAGAAGTCGATGAAGATGTAGCTACTGATACAGAAACAGATATAAGAATATAGAAATAGTTTGAGACATATACATAAATATAGGAAAAGTTAGAATAACAGATGCAGATGTTAATTTGTGGGTTTTGATATCATGAGAGATATCTATAGATATATAGAGAATCACATGGAGGGCGTTACAGATATAGATACGTGTCTGAATAATGCATAAAGAAATCTATATGTAGCTGTAGAGTAGGAACCGATGCAGACATGGAGAACGATAAAGGCATAGATATTAATATAGGTAAAGTTACAATAACACATACAGACGTTCATTTATACGGGTATTGATATCATGAGAGATACATATATAGATTTATAGATAAAACATTGAGAAAACATAAAGAGACAAATTTGTATGGAGAGTGTGGGGGAGACGTACATGGAGGATGACACAGATATTGCGTCAGATATAATACATAAAAAATGTAGACGTATCTGTAGATGTAGGAACCGATACATAAATAAACACCGATAAAGACATAGATATTAATAGAAGCATGATTACAATTACAGACACCGATGTTATTTTATATGGGTATTGATATCATTTAAGATAAGGTATTGATATGAAAGGGAGGTACAGACATACATAGAGACAGATAAATAATGAGAGAGCGATCCAGAGACTGATAAGTAAGGAGAAAGAGATGAGGGACAGATAAGTGTGTGTGTGTGTGTGAGAGAGAGAGAGAGAGAGAGAGAGAGAGAGAGATAGAGAGAGAGAGAGAAACAGACCGACAGACAGAGAGACAGACAAGAAGGGAGAGAGAGATGGAGAGACAGACAAGGAAATACAGATGAGTAGAGAGAGAGAGATAGAGATAGAGAAACGGATTTAGATAAGAAGGGAGAGAGCGAAAGAGGGACAAATAAGGAGAAAGATAAGCCGGGAGAGAGAGATAGTGAGATGCATAAAGATGAGTACAGAGAGAGATAGAGAGATAGATAAGAAGGGAGAGAGAGATGGAGAGACAGACAAGGAAATACAGATGAGTAGAGAGAGAGAGATAGAGATAGAGAAACAGATTTAGATAAGGGAGATTGAGAAAGAGGGACAAATAAGTAGAAAGATAAGTTAGGAGAGATAGATAGAGAGATAAATATGGAGACATATAAGTGGGAGAGAGAGATAGAGAAACAGATAAGAAGGGAGAGAGAGAGAGAAAGAGAGACATATAAGTGGGAGAGAGAGATAGAGAGAAAGATAAGAAGGGAGAGAGAAAAAGAGAGACATATAAGTGGGAGAGAGAGAGATAGAAGGACAGATAAGAAGGGAGGGAGAGAGAGAAAGAGAGACAAATAAGGAGACATATAAGTGAGAGAGAGAGATAGAGAGACAGATAAGAAGGGAGAGAGAGAGAGAGAGAGAAATAAGGAGACAGATTAGTGGGAGAGAGAGATAGCGAGACAGATAAGAAGGTAGAGAAAGAGAAAAAGAGACATATACGTACAAGTGGGAGAGACATATAAGTGGGAGAGAGAGAGACAGATAAGAAGGGAGAGAGAGAGAGAGAGACAAATAAGGACGCAGATAAGCGGGAGAGAGATATAGGGAGACATATGCGTACAGAGAGAGAGACAGATAAGTAAGGAGAGAGATAGAGATAGAAATAGAGAGAAGGAGAGACAGATAAGTGGGAGAGCGAGATAGAGAGATATATACGTACAGAGAAAGATAGAGATGCAGAGACAGATAAGTAAGGAGAGAGAAAGAGAGACATATACGTACAGAGAGAGAGAGATGCAGAGCTAGATAAGGAGAGAGATAGAGAGAGAAGGGGGAAAGAGATAGAGAGACATATAAGGGGAGAGAGTAATATAAGTAAAAGAGAGATTTGAAGCAAATAATGAGAGAGAGAGAGATAGAAAGATAAGTAAATAGAGATAGAGAGAGAGAGAGAGAGTGAGAGAGACTGTGTGTGAGAGAGATGAAGAAACATATAAGTAGAGAGAGAGAGAGAGAGAGAGAGAGAGAGAGAGACATACTCGGAGGGAGATCAGCAGCGTGAGAGGATTCTCGATGTGAAGGGCGGGGAGGCGGACCGGCGTAGACGCCGCCGAAGCCCTCCTCCTCGCAGCGAGTAGAGTAGGCCACCCCAAACGACTCTGGCTGGGACTCTCTGCAACCCCACCACACCAAATCAAAACAAAGAAAACGAAAGAGAAAGTGCAACAGCGTTTCTATCACACGTAGTGAGTCGCTCAGTTCTTACGCTGCCTCGTCCTTAGTCTCCACGGCCTTCTCCTGCGGCCCCTTCGCCTCTTTACTGAAGCAACGCACCGTCGCCATCTTCCGACTCGCAGCGGCTAAGGAAGAGAAAGATGGTGGAGGCGACACGGCTGTGCGAAGAGAGACGAACATGTTAAACTCTTGATCGTTCTTCTCGCTTGGATGGGTTCCTCTAGATAAGGCCTTTGGCGGTGGCAGCTAGTATTCATGGCGCGTGGCATGCAGTCTCTGAGTTTGGCACCTGTTCCTGTGAGAATTCAAGCAGAAGTGATGGCCTAATAATTATTACCAGTGAGAATTCAAGGTGAAATGATGGCCGAAACTATGTTCCTGCGAGAATTCAAGAGATATATAAAATAGACTTAATAGAGGTCTAAGAGATATATAAAATATATGAGAACAGATATTAAGTGTGTTATCAGCCCAGGTATCCCCATGTATCATAGACAGATATTAAGTGTGTTACTATGTTCATGTGAGAATTCAAGGAGAAGTGATGGCCTGATAATTATTACCATGTTCATGTCAGAATTTAAGGAGAATAATAATTATTACTATCTATAACGAGGAGAGATGAACACTCATATTCGAAGTCAATGAAGATGAAACAGAAGTTATGAAATAAACTCAAGTAAATTTATTTATCTTTTCTTTCGGGTCTGATTTACTTGTAACGCTCTTGGTTGTAAACTCGCACCTTTTATAATTTTTTGAATAATGAAATGCGACTTTAGGGCCCGTCCAAGTGATGGAAGGTCCCCCAGAGTCAAAGATTCTGATTAAAATCAGAACTGAAAGAAACGATTTGTTATTTTCGTCGGCTGAAGGATAGTGAAGAGCTTTCCCAGCCCACGTTAAAGCCTCTTCCAGCGGGTGCGTTGAATGTCCCACGTTCAGAATCAAACAGGCTTTCTTTATCCAAAGTTAATCAAAGAAAGTTGGATCTGCAGCAAAGTTATTATCAGGAGCCTCTGGGTGTTAAGACAAGACATTTCACACTAGGGTTTAAGAACAGGGTTAATACTTACAGACTTATATTTAAGGTTTGCATTAGGTGTGAACTTGTCCACTGGAATAAACTCTGCAGATTTATGGAATCTTCTGGGATCATTTGGTTGGCTTGTCTTAACACTAATTAATAGAAGTCAAATATTGGAGAGTAGTGAAGATGGAGCTAGTAATGATGAGAAGGAGAAAAAAAGTGCATATAATGAATGAGAGGAGAAAGAGGAGAGGAGATGGAGATGCAAAATGAACATGAACCAGAACTTGATAGTAATTGGTATTTTGAACAGACTGATTAATATACCCAAAGGTATGACTTTAAGTATTCCATCAGCATCATTCAGTCATAGAACTTTCAAGATGAGGTAGGCGGGTATGACATGTGGAGCTTGTGCTGCCACATCTGATAATGATGAGATTATCTGCTAGTGCATATATGCTTTAATCTATAGCATATATTGTCTTAACGCCTCTCATTCATGAAGGTGGTGATGGCTCAAGCTTATATATGAAAGCTATTCTATGAGTAATCAAACATTTGAGAGTAGTGAAGAAGGGGCTAGTAATGTTGCAAATAGAAGAAGGATATAAAAAAGAACATGAACTAGAACTTGATTGTCATTTGCATTGTGTACAGACTGATAAATAGACCCAAAGAGATGACATTAAGTGTTCCATCAGACATCAGTCACTCATAAAGCCTTCAAGATTTAGTAGGCAGAGGGTATGACATATGGAGTGTGCAACTTTTGAATAAAAAGAAAGAAGGATCAAACATGAAAAAATCAGGAAAGAGCCATACCATGAACCTACTCACAATGTACTATTCTTCATTATCAGTAAATTTCTATGCTTTATAAAATGACTGATTGGGCTCACAGCATTCCTTTTGGCTTTCTGGGCCAGTATTTTTCATAAACTTGCACCCTATTTCACCAAAAGCTTCCCATTAAATTTTTCATGATTATGGTGTGTTGTATCATAAATATGGATATGCATACATAGATACAGATATATCTACATATATATTGTAATACTTTTATAAAAAATTATTTGCATTTCATTTTGGGAGTTGGCCGTCATCATTTAAGAAAATTTATCCTTCATCCTCCGTAAGGAATCATCAGTAATCCAACTCTGTAGTCACCCCTGACTGTCTATCATCCAAATATATGAAGATGGATGACCGATGACACATAGTGACAGAACAGATGACCATTCATCGATCTGTCCATGAACCTTACTCACAAAATGTGACTCGAGAATAATATAGAATCTGGATATTAGATTTGGTAATAATTTTGGGATTGCTTAAATTTTGTGATTTGGTGGGGAGTTTATTTTTTAAAATTCTGCAAGTCAAATTCAGAATTTTACGTTGCCCATCAACCATCCCTCTTATTATTTAATAAATTTGTACCAGTTTGACAGGACATAGAGTAAAAATAATTTCTAATGTCATGAGCAACATGAATGTCCTTGGGATCCCTTTTTGACCAATTTTTGTGTGACTATATGTTATAGTCCTACCTCGGATCTATCAAAGGAGCAAACGCCGTCTGTCAACCAACAATTAGTGGTCAACGGTGTTGGCTATAAATAAACGCACAAGGGGGAAGCGAGGGCATTCTGGAATTTTCAGTTGAGTTACTGAGGCCTAGAGAGCGGGAGCTACCCAATCCAAAGGGAGGGGCAGTCGCATCCAACTCCCCTAGTTCTTTCCATTTCTTCTTCCATTTCTTCTTCCATTTCTTCTTGTTCTTGGATATTACTATATCCCATCCACTTCTTGAATTCTGTTATTGGACAGTGACTTCCCTTGAGTCTTTCCCTTGAATTTCTGTTCACTCCATTTCTTGGCAATCGATCTGAGGGAGGGGCATATCATTGGTATCTGTGCGATGATCTTGAAGTACCTACTTGATGGAGCAAGATCCAAGAATTGAGCAAGGTACGTTGGATTTCCAACGACGCGCTGCCAATGTTTTAGAACACATGATGGAGCAAACTGCTTCTATCAACCTGCACCTGGAAGAGTTCAAACAGACAGCATCTACCAGCGAGGGGGGGAATCGGCACCACCATGCTCAACCAGAACCACAAATCATAAATCAAAGGTCAGACCTGAATTTCCAGTTTAAACGTGGGGATCTACCTCTCTTCCAAGGTGAAAATGTCAATGGATGGATTACGGGCTGATCGCTTCTTCAACCTTCATCCAATGGATGACACGGATAAATGATTTGGTATCATTGCATCTAGATAATTCAGCTCATAATTGGTTCATTTACACGGAGAAAGAAATAGGGTTTCGTGAACGGGAAAATTTCAAGCTATTATTTGCAAATCGTTATGGCATTTCTTTTAACAAGCTTTATCAAGAACTATTTATTGTCCGGCATACTAGGTTAGTTCTTGAGTACAGGGATGAACTTGAACAGATCTTGGCTCAGCTTCCCAAGATAGCAACGAAAACCAAAGAGCACACTTACCTGCATGGATTGAAGCCCAAAATCCGTATTGAGGTGCAGAAATTCAGGCCTTTGGGTTAGAAGAGATGATTGACCTATCATTCCAGGCTGAAATCGACTTGGGAGTGTTATATACTTCCTGACAAAACTCTCCTGTTTATCACCAAACTCTACCATACTCGAGTTCAACTAATATGCAGGTCCTACCCAATTATCAACCCAACCATCAAAGAACCTATATACCTCCCAAGCATAATCATACCATGACTCAAACTCAAAACACTCAAACTATACCAACTCCTCTTAATCATTTATGGCCCAATAAAAAGAAACCTACTTCTCACAAAAGCTGAATTCCAATAGAGGAAGGAAAGAAGGCTTTTTTCCATTGCAATGAAAAATTCCTGCCAAGACACCAATGCAAGAAGGATTTAAATCATATCATTGTAGTAGATAGAATTGAACCAGCCGAGGAATCACAAGATGAAGCCGCACCTATGCAAACTGATGACTCCCCAGTTACTGGAAATCAGTTTTCGCTGCCCATTTAACTGTGTTTATCTCCTAAGGGCCATCTCCCAACCACACTATCAAGTTTTGGAGACACGTTGCTGGATATCTAGTGAGAATACTTTTCGATAGTGGAGCCTCCCGCAACTTTATTGACCCAGAAATTATAGCAGTAGCTTCACTCCAAGTTGTTGCAGGAGCACATTTTGATGTATTACTAGCCAATGGAACTATGCAATCATCAATAGGCATATGTCTGGATGTGCCAATTTATATGCACGGTATAGACATTATCCAAGATCTGTATCCTTTATCAATGGGAGCCATCGACGTGGTACTTGGGTGATGGCGCACGCCATCAAGGATCGTCAGTGACGCCACTCGAGCCGCACGCCCTCGACGTTGAAGACCGGGTGAAGTAGCTCGAGTTATCATTTCTGTTTTTCGTCTCTCTCTCTCTCTTGTGTTTTTGCATTTTCCCCTTTTGCATCATCGTGTTTTGTCGCGTTCGCGACGTGTTTCGTCCGCCCACCATTTTGCCGCCAAGGGGGAGGGGCATTACTTTGACCCTTTTCCCCTGTCTCTCTCCCTTTCTTTCCCCATTTCCTTCATTTCCCCTTTGTTTTCTTATGTTCTTTCTTTGTTTGTAATGGGGGGAGCCCATTTATAGGGGCTCCCCTGATGGACTCCCTTCATGGCCCATTAGGACCCTATCCCTTCCCCCTTTATAAGGGAAAGGGTGGGCGCCCTTATCCCTTAGACCAGGAAGAACAAAGAGGAATCCCGTTGTTGAATTTTCTGGTCTCCCTCCCTCGTCCAGAGAAGATCACAGAGGGAGGAGGAAGAGGGAGCTGGGAGAAGAACGGGTGGGTAATTTATCTGACAAGGGAATCCTTGCACCTCCTTTTCCCCTTGGCAGAAATCGTAGTTTGTTGGCCCCCTCTTATTAGGGTGGTCAGCCCTTACGATCGACGTTGACCCCGTCCCACCTGGCAGATCCTGCGGATTCTTCCCCGTAGCAACCAATTTACTATGGAGAGATTGGTGTCCCGCTCATCCGGCAAGGAAACCTCTCTCCGCCATCCTGCGCGATGGAAGTGCCTTTCCAGGCGTCCCCAGAATATCTTGTGGACCGATCTCTTGAAGACGACGAAAGGACGATCATCCCGTTGGCGGTAGATTTCCCCGACAGAGGGAAACTCCCGCGTGAGCCGCTCCCTTGACGACAACGGCCAAATGATCTTAGCGTCAATGGCCGAATTCACTCAACGTAGGGAAACTCCTATGTGAGTCGCTTTCTTGACGATACCGGCAGAACGATCTCCCTGCCGGCGACAGATTTCACCCGCGGAGGGTGAGACGTGCCTCTCCCCTTCTGATCCTTTGAGAAACTTTGCAGTCTCCGTGTCACACGGAGGAACGACTCCTCCCCTCCCCTGCCCCGTAGACTGTATGCCTGATGCGGCGGGGAAAGGACCAAGTCAGGAAAACCATGGCCGATGATTTCTCCACAATCTCAACTTGTTGATTGTTGCTCCATCTTGAAGACATCAAAGGACCCCAATCGTCACGCCAACACACGTTTGATCTGGTGGATAGCGGCGCCACGTTTCTTTTTGGAAACAACTGGACCCGCCATCGCCTCGACCGAACGATCATGGGATTCTATGCACAGTGTCGGGTCAACATAGTGCCACTGCTCGCGTTCCCATGGCCCGATCCTGTTTGCGTCGCCCCTCCAATGGCGAGCCACGAGACGGTTGACGCTTGAGCCGGCTTAACCACGGGTTCCCGCATCCTCTTCCTCTGACCTTTTATTAGTAGCTCTGACAACATCATTTGCTCATCGAGCCGCCGTCCACTCTCCGGCGCATCTCCACCACACCCCCTCCATCCGCCAATGATTGTCGAGGAAGTCTGCACCAACGAGCCCACCACAAGGTACACCGTCCTCACCCATCGCTCGTTTAATTATTCATTGTAGTACATTTTCATCTTGACTCTACCACTTTCGGGCTAGGTAGGTGAGAGAGGTTTCGAGAACACTACGATGTCACAAGTGTCTTACTGGTATGGACGAATATGTCTGTTACGTGCGAGCCGTACGGATAGACTCCGTCCGGCCGTAGACGCCTTCGTCGCTCCGACAAGGTTCGAGAGGCCACCGTCGCTGTCACCCGGCGACCATGTCCAAGCTTGGAGCTCGGCGCCCTTCGAGTCGGAGCCTGCACGTACGACACGTAGGGCACTCATCTTCGCATCGTAGTTACATTGACCCGTTAGGGTTTATCCGTCGGACGACGACACTGTCAGCGTTCGATACCATCATTATTTATCGGCACCAAACCATCATACTCGGTGCCGACCGCACAACGTCCCCGACGACGTCTGACATCATTGGGGCTCAGTGGTTGAGAACACTTGAGTGGTTCTTAAGTAATTATAACTTGAGTTGAACAACTCAAGACGAACCCATATTTCTTATCTGCTTCCACAACACTAATTCCAAGTGCACAAGACATCATCAACAACAAAAGGCAGTTTGGAGCACTCTATGCGGCATGTGATCCGAGACAACCCATAGTATTTACAATTCTAAAGTCTTCGTATATTTATACTTTCAATATTCTTGATCCATATATTTTTGAGTCTGTTTTACATTTACCCCCGAAGAGAGATATAGATCATAGGGTGCACTTGAAGCTAGGTACATCACCGATTAATTTGAGACCATATCGTTATTCATAACTTCACAAAAATGAGTTGGAAAGGCTTATTCAGGATATGATTTCTACCCTCCGATCTTCTACCAGTTCTTACTCTAGTCCTGCTCTCTTAGTTAGAAAGAAAGATGGTGGATGGTGAACTTGCATTGATGACAGGGCTCCCAACAAAGTCACTATTCCAAACAGATATTCTATGCCAATAGTAGATGAGTTATTTGAGGAATTGCAAGGAGCTACACTGTTTACTAAATTAGACCTCAAGTCGAGATATTATCAGATATGCATGCATGAAGAAGACATACTTAAGATGGCATTCAAAACGCACCCTACACACTTTGAATTTCTGGTGATGCCATTATGAATTCTATTTTTGGACAACATCTCCGCAAGTTTATGTTGGTATTTTTTGATGATATTTTGATATACAGCAGAACTGCTATCGATCATGAGAAATACCTTCATCAGGTCTTCCAAATTTTTCAAGACAACAACTTACGAGTGAACCCAAAGAAATGCATGTTTGCTCAAAATTGTATCAAATTTCTTGGTCACCAAATACATGTCCAAGGTTTGGAAACCGACCCAAGAAAAATTGACACCATTACGTCATGGCCAACTCCTAAATCTTTAAAGCAACTCAGGTCTTTCTTGGATTAACGAATTCGTACAAGCATTTTGTTGCACACTATGATTCCAAGGCTCAACCCCTGACATCTCTACTTAAGAAAAAATCTTTTACCTGGACAGAGGTTGCTGACAAAGCATTCACTGACATGAAGAATGCACTTTCCACCACCCCAATACTAAAAATGCCTGATTTTGCAAGACCTTTCATTGTCGAAACTGATGCGTCTGGGTTTGGGTTTGGAGTTGTACTCATCCAGGATTCACACCTGATTGCATATTAGAGTAAGTCTCTCAACATCAATTCTACTCAAATCTACATATGAACAAGAATTGATGGCAGTGGTATTATCCGTCCTAAGTGGAAGCACTACCTTTTATTTAAGAAATTCTTCATACATACGGATAAATTCAGCTTAAAGTTTCTAACTGACAAGAGGAGGTACCAAAACATTATCACAAGTGGGTATCCAAACTATTGGGTTTCAATTTTGAAATCAGTTTCAAGGCAGGACGACACACGACGATGCCATATTCCTTATCACGCTCAATGAGAGATAGTCAACCTCATTGCCATAATATCTCAGTGATACATTGGTTAGATGGACAGTTGCTAGACAAAGAGCTTGACCAGAACCCAAAACTCTCCAGCATCAAACATGCACTACTCTCCCAGTCATCAACTACACCACACTACACTCTTCAAAATAATGCCTTAATATACAAAAGAAAACTGGTATTACCTACAAACTCATCGCTTATCCCCTTGGTTCTAATAGACTTTCATGAAGCTAATATTGGTGGACATGGAGTACTTAAAACTCAACAAGCAAATTCATCAAATAGGTGGATTCACACTTTGTTGGACATAGTGGAATCCGTGATGAGAAACTTAAGACTTCTAGTGAACCCATGTGTAGATGCATTCATTGCAATTGTATGAATACTGAACTTGTTACCCATTTAATCTTTGAATTATATTTCATAAGAGTTGTGGAAAGAGAATGAAGCCCAAGTCTACAAATGGGAATTATAGCCCATAAGATGAGGCATGACTCAAATAAGATGGAGTTGATGACTATGATATATGGATTTTATGGATATCCAAGTTGGAAATTTTGGATGCTACTTTTACCATCCTAAGGAAAAAAAGTATTTTGTTGGCTAAGGATTGTCTTGTTGGAAGACACATATCTTCTATGAGAAGATAGTGGGAGCAAAAGTAGTCTCGGAAGGAATTCCAGATCTATAAATATCATAACCTCATCAGATGAGGAGTTAGTCCTAAAATTGGTCAGAAATATACCAAAGAAGTTCATATGTTTGGTAGAAGAGACTAGATGATCATAATGTTGGACATCGTGATTTCAAGTTAATGACAAAACACTCTATCTAAGAGATTGTGATCTCTAACATATGAAGAGGCTATTCTAACATATGAATACGGATTCTGAAATTTGGTCCATGCATCTCAACCAAGTTTTGAACTTGGTCGAAACTTTGAAGGGTATGGTACCCATTATGAGTAAGTAATATTTTGATAAAGATTAGGTGCTGATGGACAAATTAAATTTTTTTATAAAAAAAAGTTCGTGGAGTAAGGGTTTGCACTAGCTGCCATGATACATTCCACCATAATCGTTCTCACCGAGAAGCACACTATCATTATGGAATGAAGAAATGGATGAAGGTGCATTTCATACAACCTAAAATTATACATTCAAGTGTGCAAGCTGCCAGAATCCAATTATGGATTGAAGCAGACATTCAGAAGTTAGAATATGGGTTTTGATAGAGTGATCAATTTTCATGTCTTCATTAAGAATGAAGAACGAGCCATGGAAGTATACATGACGGTCAGTGGGAGCACAAATACAATCATAATTATCATATTCTTTATGTAGAGTACATTTTATTCATTGAGAATGATGTAGTAATGTTATACTTGATAAAAGAATGATTGTCAAATATGTTCTCCATGAAGGATTTTGGACAAGTAACCTACGCATTGAGAATACCGATCTATAGAGATAGGTCAATAAGGTTATCACTACTCTCCAAATCTACAAACATAGATGTCATCTCCAAAGGAGTTTTGGGATGGGGAAGTCTGAGAGGGGTTCATTGTTCCATGATAATAAGATTAATCATGCACATCATTCTATGTGCAACGCCTAAAGTGGCATAAGCTCTAATAGTTATTAGCACCAAAACAATATGATTTGTGTTCTGGATGTCTTGAGAAGACAAAGGAAATGTTTGAGTTCATGGAGAAGATGGGTTGAAAATCAAAGGCTACATAGAATTGAGTTTTCAATAAATTTCAAATGATATAAAGTCTACATTTGAAGTTTTCTTATACAATATGGAAGTATGACCTATTGGAAAGTTTCCAAATAGGTCAACTTGATACTTGACGATGAGAAAAGAAGTACGCATCCATAGTTGATGTCTCCAAAGAAGAAAGATTGGTTGAAATTATCATCACTAACCTTGGATTTATATTTGATCATAAACCCTATTCCATGGCTGTTTGACACCAATGGTGCTATGCACAAGTGAAATAGTCTAGGTCTCACATGAAGTTAGAGAACTTCTTAAGACACTTCCCTTGATTAGGAAGATCAACTTTAGTAGGAGATTACATAATGAAAGTGTTCCATTGACCGAAATTATAGTAGATCCATAAACAGAGCCATTGGCTCAATGTATTTTGAGTATCACTCGTATACAAAGGGTTTGTTCACTAAGAGTGATTGGCTTTTGTCCAAGTGTGAGATTGATGGAAATATGTGACCGACAAGCCAATCAAACATTCCACATCTTGTTCCATGCTCATTAGTACAACATATTCATTATAGTGCACGTGTGATGCTTATAACGAAGTCCATGAATACATGATCGGACTTTGTGAATTATGATGAGATCAAAATACCGAGATCGCTAGGCTTTAAGGATGTGTTCTAAACATTCCTATTCGAAGGATACGCGAGAAGGACATCAAAGTATCCGGACAAAATAGCACTATCTAGCCTCACTCATATGGTGAGTATGGCCAGTCCCGTAGCCATTAGTGTGGAGACACTAAGGATAGATAGTGAGTGCTCTTTAGTAGAAAGAGTTCACTGAATCCCTGAATGATATTATACCAAACTGTCAATCGGGTTGATTCACGTCACGGTTGTGTAAGTGGTCCTTAGACTTGAGACACCGAAGACGTCTTGTGGACGGACGGTTGTACTTTGACTATGACCAACGAATCTCTAATCATGGGATTCAAAACAGTCTAAGCTCGGGTGCATCAAGAAGTTCACAAAGACGATTGAGTGGTCAAGATGGAATTATCCACCCTCAATATAAGAGGTGACAGCTCAAGGAAGATGATGCGATGAAGTCTTTGGTTAAGGTAGTGAAATATCAGGGAAGAGTTCTCCGATGATTGCTCAATGCAACAGTAATAACTCAAATGATCGATAAGGATTTGAAAATTGACCATACCCTAAGTCATCCTAGGAGCGTCAAGTGGATGAAGGACTATACATACACGGTAATCGATGACAAACAAGTTCCATGAAGTGAGTCAATACACACTCCTTTGTATCTTCTAGAACACGAGGTGTAGCTTGGCACCCCATGTGTTGGAGACTCGACCTATTGATTGGGTTAAATCGATCCGATATTAATTAATCTATATGATGATATAGTTAATTAATTTGAAAGGCCAACAAAGGTTATTGGGCCACTGGAGTCATTAACTCTACTGATACATGGGCCTAGAGGGTCACACACAAATGGTCTTTTGGACGTCGAAAGATATACTTAAGTTTTGGGGGTTTTATGAAAAGTACCCACAGTATAAAAAGGGGAAGGCCATGAACAAAATTCACCCATGCCAGAAATGTTTAGGGGGCCTTCCCTTCTTCTCCCTCCTTATACACCCTCTCCATGCCCAATGCGATCGCAATGGCGTAACGATGATGATGGGGGTAGAACGGGGCTCATCAATAAGAAGGAGGAGATCTGACATATCGAGGATCACGTGGATACATCTAGATGTTGCACATTTGAGGAGCTCGCTCGGGGATCCAAGAAATCACTGATGTGATCCGTGAAAAGGTACTTCGTTTCATAGTTTTAACGATGTCGTACGATTTCACAAAAGTTTTCCGCTGCGTGTCATTTTGATTTGTTCATCCATATCAAGGCATCTTGAACCCAACAACTACAACTCTATATTAGTATTGGTTTGCAGATTAAGTAAATACGCCCATTACATAGGAGTTAAGCACCCATTCACCACTCCTAAAATTGCTAACATCTTTATTAAAGAGATAGTCAGATTACAGGACATTCCTCATTCAATTGTTTCAGATAGAGGTAGTACCTTCATCAGCCAATTTTGGAAAGAGTTACACAAAATATAGGGGACATCGCTAAAGTTCAGTTCCTCTTACCACCCCAAAATGGACAGGCAGACAGAAGTCATGAATAGAAGTTTGGAATGCTACTTACACTATTTTTTGCTTATAAAAATCCTAAAAAGTGGGCACAATGGTTAGCTTGGACAGAATATAGTTATGACACTTTTTTCCACACATCTACAAAAATGACACCGTTCAAAGCTGTTTATGGTCAAGACCCTCCTCCTATCATCCGTTATGCTTCTCCACCTTGCCCATTGGACTCGCTAGATTCCTTACAAAGAGAGATCTTATCCTATCCAAGTTACAAAATCACCTAGTCAAGGCTCAAGCCATTATGAAAAAGAAGGCAGATCAACAACGCCATGATATCGAATACCAGGAATCCGATAATGTGTTTGTGAAATTACGACCGTATAGGATGAAAACTTTGGCAAAATGCTTCTCTGAAAAATTAGCTCCAAAGTACTTTGGTCCCTACACCATTGTCAAAAATATTGGGCCTGTAGCGTATAAACTGGACTTCCTGGAAACAGAAACTATTCATCTTGTCTTCCATATATCGACTCTACGCAAAGTTGTGGGTGATGATACTAATTTTTACGTATCCCTACAAATATCTCTGATGATTGGGAATGGCAGGTCTCTCCTGAAGCTGTGCTTAAAAGATGTTTCAACAGGACAGGGATGCAACTACTTATCAAATGGACGGATTTACCCAACTTTGAGGCAACCTGGGAAGATGCTGAAGTCATCACTCACCAATTTCTTGGGTTCCAAATTCGGAACAATTTGGACTTGGACTTCCTCAAAACGTTGTCAGTCAACCAACAGTTAGCGGTCAACGGTGTTGGCAACAAATAAAAGCACAAGGGGTAAGTGAGAGCATTCTGGAATTTTCAGTTGAGTTGCACAGACCTGGAGAGCAAGAGCTACCCGATCCAAAGGGAGGGGGTGTTGCATCTGACTCCCCTAGTTCTTTCCATTTCTTCTTCCATTTCTTCTTGTTCTTGGATATTACTATATCCCGTCCACTTCTTGAATTCTGCTATTGGTCAGTGACTTCTCATGAGTCTTTCCCTTGAATTTCTGTTCACTCCATTTCTCGTCAATCGATCTGAGGGAGGGGTGTATCACTATATGCATGTCCCCTTTCCATTGCTGGAGAAGTGTACTTTTTAGTTGTATACTTATGGAATGATAAACATTTGACCCATGTAAGTACTAATATTGCAAGTTAATGGAGAAAATGATTTTGTTTTGTTGAATCAAATCATATGGCATCTCAAGAAATCCTTTGAATGTATTCAATCTGTCTATGTTTCCTCTATTTATCAATCTCTCTTTAACCTCTTTCTTGCTTCGTTATATTCTCTTTCTTCTCACCTGAGTTCATTTGTTTTATACTCTTTATATCCTTCATTCAATTAGCACTCTCTGTCTCTCTCCTCTCAATCTCTAACTATAGCTTTCAGTGGAGCCTACCCTCATAGAGCCAAAATATCAAAACAGTTATGCATTTAAAGGACTAGTTTTTTGTTTAATCAATTTACCCCTAGGTTTTTCATGAAATTATTGCTTTTCCCCTGGAGAGTGTTAGATATGGAGCCTGAATCAAAGCATCCCTACGGGCTCGCTGCAGATCCAAAATATGTCATCTGCTTTGCACCTATTTTTACATGCAAAAATTGGAAATTTTCTTTATATATACTGCCTCTGTAAGATGATCTTCTGTGAATCAATTCAAAGTGTGGCTGTTTCTTCCTCTATTCTGTCTATTCTCTAGGATTGTGTATCTCTAAGCTTTGATTCTCCACAGAGTCACCCTGGCATGATTTAGCGGGGGATGAAGACGATAGGAGAGTGATAGTGGGAGACTTGTAGAAATCCTCAACAGTGACGATTCTACTGATGCATATGAGGACAGAACTCGGCATTTCCCTCCCACACTCTCAGACTCTCCATCTCTGTCTCTCTCATTCTCTCATAATTTTTCTCCCAATTCCCCTTTGAAAACACTGGAGGCAATGTGCAAGGCTTCCTCACCATATTTTTCTTCTATTGTGCTGAAAGATGATTGTGGTAATTTTGTTCCTTTTCAATTCCACATTATCTTTAATGAGAGAAATAATGCACTTTTTGGGTGAGATCCACCGCTGGGTTCTTCACAGCTATGGAAGATGTTTATCCAGTGGAGTGAAAATAAAATTGCCGGAGAATATCGATTCCTTATCTGCAGGAAGAGGAAACAAGTTAGGAAAGAGAGATCTACAAATAAGACAGAAGCAGGGTAGCACTGACCTGTCAATGATAAGCATGTGGACTCTCTGCGGGCATACCTTGAAAAGGCCTGGGAAAGCATAAAGAATCAATTACAAAACTGAAGAGCAAGAGTTGAAAAATAAACTGACCTTCACAGCATCTGCTGCTGCATCAGTTGGCATCGGCGATCCATCATCCGCATATATATTCCTGAAAAGTTTGCAAAATAATATAATTAGATAGGCTGAGAGCAAGATATTTATGGCCAGCGAAAAGTTTCAACCAAGGTTCTGCTCGACCAATCATGAGGTCGGGTGGCCAGATCGGCCATTAACCAACACAAAATCTACCAGACCCCTGGTCAACAAGACCTAGCCTTTTGGTTTGGTCAGGTTAGTTAACCCAAGAGTCAGGTAATGCTGACTGACCCTGGTTCGACCCGAGCGCAGACCCCCATCTTGGTCTGTTTGGGTCGAATGGTCAAGTGACCTGGTTGAGTGGTCTCATAATATATAATCTGTATATTTCTAGTTGCATCAATTCTTAGAGGACAGACCTGATCAGGTAACCTGACCTGACCGACTGACAAAAGATGAATAACTGGGTTTACTGGGTTGATAAGATCCAGCAACCTGACCTGGCCCATTGTCCCAGCCAAACCGACCCCATCTGCCCTCTTGGTCAAGTCGTGTTAGTTGTCCCATTCTAAACTGATCTTCGTGGGCCTTATCCTAAGTGACTCTTAGTGGACCCTAATTAATGAAAAATAGTGGCAGTGGGTTTACCTCCATATCACATTTATCAGGTCCCCATTCTTGGCTTCAGTGCTGATGGCAGCATCATACGCAACAATGTTGCCGTAGAATATCTTCTCCAAATCCTTCATCCATTTTGTCAGCAAGAGATTAACCTGTGATAGGATGGTGGATGGACAAATGACCATAAGGGAAACGATAATGGAGATGTCGTTTATGATGATGATGATGATGATGATGATGAAAATGATGAGCAGCTCACGCCCGCTTTGGAGACTCTCAGTTCTAAGTCATGGTTGTAAATCTCGTATAAATATTGGCCCAGCTCCACACCCTCTTTTCCCTCCTCCCTGAGGCGACGCAAGACAAGCCACATGTGAAGCACCAGGAGAGAGAATGTGGTTTTGAAGGTTTTCTCCAAATGGAACACTGCATAGATGTAACAGATGCTCACCCCCCACAACAACGTAAATCCGGCATTGAATACCTTTTTAAGAAAAAAACTAATAAAATAACCTCCACCCGACTTTTCAGATTCAAGAAACAGGCAAAGACATGCAGGCATCAGAAAGAAACAGCGCTGTATTTATCCGACTCTCTAGTCTAAAATAATCTTCTACAAAACAACACCGGGTAAGCGGTTTATCTCGACATCAGTAAAAGGTGTTTTAGAAAAAAAGTGTAATCTCCTATCTGCAGATAGAATGTCATGAAAAGTGAACCCTTCTAGTGTTTTATTGTGTTATTTCCAAGGCTTCCAAGGGGCCAAGATTTTCCTGACATCCTGTCTCCATCTCTCAATCTCTATTTCAAAAATCTCTGAAAGATTCAGAGTTGTAATGGCCAGACGAAATTGAATAGTATATCTGGGTACTGATACGGTCCTTCAGAGGACCTATCAATTTCGCAAGAAGAGAAGAGAGGAGATCGCACATGCCATAGAGAGGAGAGGAGACACAAATGTGCGAATTCAAATCACTGAAGAAGGGAGCGGGAGTGAAGGAAGTTGGCGAGAGTGAGTGGGCATTATTTTCCTGATTTTGTGCGGGTGCTGCGGTTCCTGTGTGGGGAATAGATTCTCCAACTCCTCAGATGCTATTGATGAGACTGCGTTTGGTTTTCTCATCCAAAATTTTCTTCTATTTTCTAAACCATCATGCTGTTGGACTGGTAATCTTGAAATATTTCTCTACACGACAATTCTGGAAATTCTTGGGGTATTCTCTCGCTCAAGTTAGACTGATAGATTTACTAAATGATCGGCAACTAAAAGCAACATGTTGGTTCAAGTTTGGGTTTGGAGCGATCCTGATTTGATCGAAAGATTGATCAAATCTAGATCCAAAAAAAAAGAATAAGACCAAATGATGTGGTAAAAAGAGGAAAAGAGAACCAAAAGTATTTTGATTGATCACGATTCGATTGATTCTATGTATCAAAAAAAAGAGGTATATCTTCAGTAGGATCAAAATATCGATCTAATCAATCCAATTTCCATTGGATAGACCGACCCAAGTTTCCATATCATTAAACAAGAGGATCAGGAAATTTCAATTTTGGAAAATTAGAGTTTGAAAAAGAAATACAAAAATAAGGAAATCAGATCGGAACTAAAAAGGCTGAACAAAGCCAGCATGACAAATCACACACCGTCATAAATAGCGGGCTTGTCAACTTGTAATACGACACGCTTAAAAATCACGTTTGCTCCTCTAATGCTTTTACTCTGTTTGCTGTAAAACAGCATTAGCTTTAATACCATACGCTTGATACCCTCGTACTGAGGCTCTTCTATCCTCAATGGGGAGTCTGCAGCTAGAGCTAATGAGCAGGGTCTTGACCAAAACAAGGTATTCAGCCTGACCTGTAGAAGGCAAGAATTCCATCATCTCAAACAAATACAAGAGGCATTTTACAACGCCCACAAGCAGAACTTAGATTCCAATTTCACACCACCAAAGTCTATGATAAATTCATACTTTATCAACTAAAAATGTGATCCAAAAGAGAAACATGTCCACAGGAAACTGGATTATTAAGCCAGTGCTAATGAGTAAGTTCTTGATCAAAACAGGGTACTCAACCTGGGCTTCAGAAGTCAACAAGTCCATCATCTTCAGCAGATACACGTGGCATTTTAGAATGCTCACAAACAGAACTTAAGTGGTTAATAATGAAACCCGAAAAAGAAAATTTTCCACAGGAGATTGAATTATTAAGCCTGCTTCAAATTTTACATCTGTGAGAGTAACAATCACCGCTTTCTCTTCAGCTTAGTCTATAGATTCCAAGAAATAGATTGTTAAGAGCAAAGTAATGTCTGCTTTACCCTGGAGATCCGCACAAAGACGATGACTGATTGATACATTTGGTATGAAATTTCCTTCAAAGTATGTCGGTCAAATTAGTTGACTAAACGCTGATCATCTCAAAAATAACCAGATTCATCCGGAAAAACATTGTAAAAGTTCAAATGGCAAGCTGTTTCGCGGAAAAAAAAACAATTAAGGCTCACTATAGATAATAACATCAATCCCACGTATCAATATCAAATCACAGAGACAATTAGAACCAGAGAAAAACAAGCAGAAGGCATAAAAATACAAACATCAACCCAAAACTCCCCACGAAACCATACAACTAAATTCCCAAAAAAAATTAAAAATTGAACAGAACCAAGGAAATATCTTCAGAATTCACCTCACGGGCTTCGGGTTTTGGCACGGACGGCGCATTTGAAGGCCAGTCCGGCGATCCAGAGGTGAAAACCCTCGACGGATTCCGGCGAAGAAGGAGATGCCCGAGATTTCTAAAAGAAGGATTCTCAGCGATCTTCCTCATCCCGAGAATGCAGAGGCGCGGCCCCGCCGTCCCCCACCGTCGCATTTCCTCTCCTCGAACTTCCGACCGTTCCGATCGCCCAGATTTACAGGTTTTTCTAAGTTTAGAGTCTCTGAAATAGGTCGAACATGGGACGGGCCGAAACCGACCAATCAGCCCAATAATAAATATCCTTCAATTGGGCCTGATTTCCTTATTATCACCCCAATATTTGATTAAATTAAAGTTCCTTACATAATTGCAACAATAGACATTAGGGAACGGCACGTCTGGGACGTGATGCCCCAGACGTGACGGGACGGATGACGATCCGTGACGGACGGTGACGTGAAGAAACTCACTGTCTCATCACACGTCCAAGGATTTCAGAAAAATCCGTCACATTCGCGTCACCATCATGTTTTGTGGCGTCCTTGTCAGGGGATAGCGTCATCGTCACGTGTGACGGGAAAAACAACCATGAGGAGGAGAGAAAATTGGAGGGGCATGTCTCCATTTTTCTTTGGACGGCATCCTTTTGCGCGCGCGAATCAATGCAGGGACTTTTCTGCAAAATGCCAAGAAATCGAGTTAGCGACACCGCGTGGTGAAATCTAGGCAATTTTTAAGCTTTTTGGTCATTTTTAAAAATCTGTCACGGCCGTCACCCGTGACGGTCGTCCCGTCACTCGTCCGAGGCCCTCCATTAACGTCGTATCACCGTCATGCCCAGTTCATCATCCGTCATTGTCGCCATCACCGTCATAGGCCCTTAATTTTGTCACCGTCACATCATTTGTCAGGTGCCCTCACCGTGAAGTGAGACGTGACGGAAGACGTTGATCTCGGAGAGTCAGTGAGGAGAAATATTGTCATCATTCAAGCAAACGAGAGACAATGACGAAGTGGGGACGAATGACATTGTTGGTCTGGGACGTCCCGTCCACTCTTAGTAGGTATAAATACCTGACTTTTAGCCTGTTCCTTGAATCCCACAGTCAAGGCATAGGTAGAGATCACCAAACGTCATCCGTCACATCACGCGTCACCGCGACAGACTCATGACGGATGACGTGACAGTGACGGTGAGGAACCAGATGAGCCGTGACGGTGACGGTGACGTATTGCCTGTGACGGTGACGGTGACGGTGACAAAAAGTTTGTCATGATGACGTCCGTGACGGAATTTTAATACAATTTTTTTAAAAAATATAATTGTATTAAAAAAAATCCCTAAAATAAGCAGGAAATATTTACTGATAATTTTAATTATTATTGATGTTGACTAGATTTTCTTTACGCGTGAAGTATCCTCAACTTTGAATCTTCATTATTTCCTCAGTTCATTTCTCAGCATTTTCTAAATGTGCATAATCCATTCATCTTTGATTTTTTTAGTCCTTCAAAACAGGGAATTTGCCAATGTTCAATTTGGGTAAGGATTTTCTCCTTTTTCTTAAAAATTTCTTAATTTGTTATTGGTTTATTTCCTTCAAGCTCTGCTTCATTTAATAATTCAAAAATCAACTCACAAAGCTTGCTGATATTATTTCTAAAAATATTTCATCTCGGTCTCGACTTTTCCTGGCTCAAGCATGAGAAGGATCTAATGAACTAGAAATCTAACATGGATAAAATGAACAAGAAATCAAAGATTGAATGTTTTTCTCAGAGTCCGCTGAAATAATTGATGAAATTCAACTTTGAGCGGTTTTGACATATCTCATAGACAAAGTTGCTGAAGAATGAATTAAAGATTTCAGACAAGACTGAGGAAGAATAGATTGATCACATACCATATTGATACCCCGAGAGATCAGCAGGCTGATCTCGAGCCCCAATCTAAGATCAAGATCAGTATCTAGCAATAGGTGGAAATCCCCGTCTGCTCGAGAGAAGAAAAATAAACTACTTTCCTAGATAGAGAGGGAGAAGGAGTGGGGACGATCGAAATAGAGAGACGAAGAGGGAGTGATCCAGCAAGGGAGAGGGAGAAGCAGAGGGAGAAGGAGAGAGAGACATAAAGAGAGAGAGATATATACGGAGGAGGAGATGGAGCGATCCAGATAGAGACAGAGAGAGGGAGGGAATGAGGAGAGGGAGTAATCCAGAGAGAGACAGAGAGATAAGGGGAGAAGGAGAGGGAGCGAGTCAGAACAAAAGTATATTAATTATTATTTCACATAATTTTGTAATTCCCGTCACTAGTGACGGTGACGCCATCACCGTGACGGTGACATGATGGAACTGGGATGCAAGGACGAGGGACGGGCATGTGACAGATTTTTTGAAAATCGTCAGACGCGTGACGTGACGGTGACGCGATGAATATTTCGTCATGTCACAACCCGTCATCCGTCCCGTCACGTCCGGGGCGTCACGTCCTGGACGGGCCGTTCCCTAGGCGTAGTTACTGCAGTTGAGAGGAGAGGATAGCTTTCGCGCCATTGCTCGAGGAGAACCTTCCGCGGGCGATTGGCGAAGACGGTCCAGATGATGGCATCTCGTGTTGCTGCCTCTGGATCGACCTCAGCGCCGTTGTTGAATTCAAATGAGAAGTTTTCCATGAATCGAATTCCTTGTAAGTTTCTCTTCCGCTCAGAAATTGGTTTAGAGAGGTTGATTAGGTATAGATTCGTTTTTTTCTTGTTTTTGTTGAGCCTTTTTTCAATGGCGACCGGGATATGTGAGCACGATGCTCGCCATTGACTTTATCCTGGATGCCGTTTCTGTTAACGTGAGATTTTGGAGGGGAATTTGGATTCAAGGCTTTGCAACTGACGGCACGCTTTTTCTGATTCCTCTGGTTTGCTGGCGCTGGAAATGAGTGATTGCTCTTGAGGCATATTTTCCATTTCTTTGCTAAAGATTTTGTTCATTTTCGTGTGCTAATGAGCAATTAGTTGACGTGGACCGCGATGTGTGACTCTTTGATTATTTTAAATGGATTTCATCCCTCATTTTACTTCTGTTGATGCGAATTTGTAGAGGAAAAGTGAGATTTAAGGACATAACTTGTTGAGTTTTAACGTGCGGCAAACTTAATCAACTTTTTAATTTTTTGATTATCTTCTGTAGGTAGAGGTGCGCGTTATAGACTTACTGTTGTTACGTGTAGTTCTACACAGCAGCAAGTGTCAAGGTAATTGGCGCTCTGGCTTGTATTTGAGAAGTCTTTTGAATGTTGATGAAATTTTCCTGATTAAAATTATTTATTGCCTTGGTCAGCGACCTGACGAAGAATGAAGAACACATTAAGATTATGCATTTGGATGGGGCTCACTGCCGTCGGGGATTTGTTATTTTACCTTTGATTTCCGCTGGCATAGCTATGTCTTCACCAGCTCTCGCGAAAGGGAAGAACAAGAGCAAGTTCGACGAGAATAGGTTGCTTGAACAAAACAGAAAGATTCAAGCTGCAAATAATGTGCCGGAAGACTTCCCAAACTTCATTAGGGAAGGTAAATGATTATGTTTATGACATGGTAAATAAGAAAGAAACATTTTTCATCAATTTCCATGTTTACATGTCTCATCACAGCTCTCTCTGCCCTGGAATTTTTTTAATAAATTATCATTGAGCCTAGTTTTAAAACATTAAAAATATATTCTTTTCGTGATCATCCTGAGCATTGTTTCTCCAACGTAAAGATTGTATTTTGTATCGGCATTCATTCTTAGGTGAATGTTACTCCTTTTCCAGAATACTGTCTTTACCTTTGCACGACTGTTAATTTTTATTTTTTGATTTTTATTATGCTTTTTGGATAGTGAGAACAAATTTTAATCTGATTTCCAGGATTTGAGGTAAAGGTGGTGACTTCTGAAAAATATGTGAAGTGCGATTCAGGCCTGCTTTACTTGGATATCGCTGCTGGCCAAGGTGATTGCCCAACGGATGGTCAACAGGTTTCTTCTTTCATTTTTCTTCCCAATAAATGTTATTTCCTAGACCCGTGTCAAATTTTTGAACCAAATTTTCTAATCATATTCTCTGGAAATAAAGCCCCGGTTATAAAATTTGATGAAAGATAATTTAGTGTCTACTGATATTTTTTATCCTTTCTACTTCGTGAAAAATATAAATTCATCA
Organism: Wolffia australiana; assembly: GCF_029677425.1. Lineage (NCBI taxonomy): Eukaryota > Viridiplantae > Streptophyta > Magnoliopsida > Alismatales > Araceae > Wolffia > Wolffia australiana. The sequence goes on along the minus strand of NC_135836.1, from coordinate 5,367,772 downwards.
TGAACACAATACATTTGTTATTTCCATTATATACTTTTCTCCTTTTTTACCAGTATACAGTAATAAGTAGATAACCTATTGCCTTTCATAATATTAAAGTTACTCCAATATTTTCTATCTCATTCTAAAATTGAGGTCAATTAATCGCAGGTGACATTCCACTACATTGGATACAATGAATCTGGCCGTCGGATTGACAGCACCTACATTCAGGGCTCCCCTGCGAAGATCCGGATGGGCACAAAGGTTCTCGTCCCTGGTAACTTCCTTTCGCTAGGGCACATTATTCCTCCTAAAGAATAATCACACATTGAATAAATGTTTTTTTATTCAGGTTTTGAAGAAGGCATTCGTGATATGAGACCTGGCGGAAGACGCAGGATCATCATCCCCCCAGAGCTCGGCCCTCCGGTAAATCTTTTATTTATCTTTTTGATCAATTATTGAATTTATATTAAGTTTTTTCAATCAGTTCTCATCAATCATCATACCTGACCTTGGAACGGGAACGGAAGGAAAGCCTTCGTGCCTTCCGTCTGTTCAGTCATCTGTTCTGTCCAGCTCACCCAATAGTGACGAAACAAATGTTTAGGCTCTGCCACGGGTGACTGAATGCAGTTATAGTTCAGGGACGCGGACGGGACTATTTTTTCGTCCCGGGACAAAAAAATCGTCCCATCCGAGGATGCGGACAAATTTTGGGACGAAAATTCGTCCCGGGGACCACCGGACGGGATGGTTTTTGTCCCGTGGGATGAAAAAACCGTCTGTCTGGAGGTCTCAGACGATGGACGGACAGATGTGGATGAAAACCGCAGGATTCACATCCGACGGTTGAGATCTCGCCACGTGGCCTTGCTATGACAATTTGCATCAAGGTCCTTGTGTTTTTTCGCTCGTGCAAACTGACGCCGCTCAGAATTAATTGTACAAATGACCATTTGCATTCTCTCCATATTTCCCTTAAAATACTTAGAAAATTTTATATTAATATATTAAAAATATAAAATGGGTTCTTTTCGTCCGGGACAAATTTGGGAATGAAAATTCATTCCGGGAGGACTGGACGGAACGAAAAACCATCCTCGAGATTATTGGATGGGATAGTTTTTTTGTCGGTGGACAAAAAACCGTCCCGTCCTTCATCCCTGAGCTAACATTGGACGTAGGACGGGACGAAATTCGTCCCGTCCCGTCCTTCGTCCACGTCCGGGACGATCCGGAACTATAAATGCAGTGCAGTCCATCTCGTCTTGTCCGTCCTACTTCTGCCGTCCGTTCCCACGCTTTAATTTACATAGCCAAATTGGCTCTTTTTAAAATGATTATTACTACTTGGCTGATGATGGTGGTGGTTTATTTAACTTTGGATCAGGTGGGGCCCTCCACATTTTTCAGTGCCAAGCAGTTTGAAGTCTTCGACGTGGAGCTTCTTGGGGTGAAGGACTGTCAAAGGAGAACCATCGGATTCTACTCCGATTTCGTGTGCGAATGATTGATGTGATTGGCACCGTCGGATTTCGCAATGGCATTTTGAAAGTCAGAAAATGGGCAGCTCAGGTCAGTCAAATTTGACATTGCAAATCGTGCTCATATCGGCCAGATCAAAATATGCAAGGGTCGATTGACTGAACTAGTTGATCAATGATTGAATCTGCAGATTTAATCATATAAATCCAGAGGACTGCTTGATGATCCATTGGCTGATTTGACCTATCTGCCTGATGAGTCGATTTCCTTTTACTTTCTGTTTCAATGAGGCATATGGATAAAATGTATAATGTCCTCTCTTGTTTTCTTTCTTCCTCATAACATTGTCATAAGATAGAGTCAAATACATCTATCTACATAAGTTCATCATTTTCTCACCATTTATCAGGTACGTTTCCTTTGCTTACTACTCAGTCAGGAAACAAATTTTAGCATCTCATCCAAAGCTTCACCCTCGTAGAAGAAACCATGCCCACTTAGGCAAGAGATCTTTGACAAACATTGAGGAAAGGATTGCAAAATTTTTGTGATATTTTACGACTTCTCAAAGAAGCTCATCAAGAATTGGATGATATATCAGATTATGATGATGGAGATGATTGGCATGCAAGAATAGATGACTTTTTTCCTCTTGGGATATGGAATCAGGTTTCCTTCGTTAGGAAGAGGCAATCGAGAGGCGCAAGGCAACTGTGACTATCAAAGTGAAGTTTAGGTACCAACTTTGTCCAGACAAAGGGCCCTAAAGAATACTACGACTCAAATGATGCAACAATTTCTTTACTTGAAAGGATACATATGACCTAAGCTCATTAGTTGCTGCTTCTTAACCTCAGATTACGAGGGGTGGCCAAAATTTGTTAGAAAAATCTCCAAGAATTACTTGACCAATGAGGGGAAATGACACGTTATTGGGATCTACTTGACCAACAGAGGATATAAAAAATTCTATTCTTGAAATGATACATATGGCATAGGTTCATAAGTTGCAGCTTCTTAACCTTAAATTATGAGGAGTGGCCAAATTTTATTGGAAAAATCTCCATAAGTTAATTGACCAATGAAGGGAAATGAAAACCTTAAAACCCTCTTCATGGCAGCAGAAGCTAAAATCGATTCTAAATTGATTTGAAATCAAAGATTAAATCAAAACAAAATTTTGGTCCCTTGTGGAGAACTCGTTCCATCCTTGACTTGCTTCATAGGAGAGTGTTTTGAAGATGTTCATGAGTCTGACTTCTAGAAGTATCCACACAATCAAGGGGCACTTGGATCTATGATAAGTCCAAATTTAGGGGTTTTATGTCGTTGTTTTGATTCAGACTTAGCCAACAATATTTATGAAAATTTTTCACTTAAATACTTTATTATTAATATAGGGCAAGTAAGGGGTCGATCCACAGAGAGGCAGAAATTTAATTTCAGAATTTTTTCCTCAAGGTTGGGATGAAGAAAATGATTTTAAACGTGAAAAATACAAAATTTTGAGATTTTTCTAGATTTTTAGGTAATTTTTATAATTCCCGATGATTTAAGTTAAGCCAAAATACAAGGAGAAACACAAAATCATATTTTTAAACTAATTTTTCTATTTTCTCTTAGCAAAATAATCAAAAATAAATATTTTTAGAATTTTCTGGAATTAATTTACATAAAAAAACAACTATAAATATTAAAGACGAGAGATAGAGATTTTTAAAGAATCTTTTAGGTGTTAAAATGACTTAAAATAGATTATATGAATTTTCTAGATTTTTTCTTAATTTTTTTCGGATTTTTTCAATGCAGAAAATAATTTTTCTGATTTTTGTCCGATTTTTTTTCTATTTTTTTAATAATTTTTAAATATTAAAAATATGGTATTTACCTACTCCGGCGGCGGCGGCGGCAGGGGAGTGGCGGCGCCGGCGGCAGGCCAGATGGACCAGCAGGTCTGGTGTGGCCCGTATATGGCTGGCCTTAGTGGGTCAGCCCACTAAGGTTAGCCCAATTTGGCTAAGTGAAGACTTAGCCAAATTGGGCTTAAGCCTTATTGGGCTTATCCCAATGGTCAGGACTTAGCCGATTTGGCTAAGTCCTGCACAGGGCTACCCTGTGCCCTGCGGTCGTGTGCACTGGCTGCGCGCGGACCGGTGGGCAGAAGGCTGTCCCTGCTGCACAGGCACTGCACTGCACCGCACGGTGGTGGCTAGAAGACAGAAAATTTGAGTTTTGAAATGATAAAAAATGATATTGTAATGCGATTTTTTTGGGGTTTGAATTAGGGCATGCTCGAGGATCTAGAGAGATATAGGGAGATATTTTAGACAGAGAAAAAAACATTTTTAGAGCGATAAAATGTTGAAATGAGAGGATAGAGAGAGAAAATGAAGAGATAGAGAGAGAGAAAATGTAGAGATGGTGTAGAGAGAGAGAGTTTGAGAGGGAATTTGAAGGTGTAGATGAAGGAGATTTTTTATGGAATTTTTAGGGGGTGAACTATGGATATGGATTAAGGTCTAGAGAGAGAAAGAAAAGATTCTAGAGAGAGAAAGGGCCAAAATGAGGCGATAGAGAGAAAAAATGAAGAGAGAGTGTAGGAGTTTGAGATAGAATTTGGATGTGCAAATGAAGAAGATTTTTTATGAAATTTTTAGGGAAGTAACTATGGAGATAGATGAAGGTCTAGTGAGAGAAAAAACCTATTTTAGAGAGAGAAATTAGAGAAAATGAGTGTTTAGGGTGGGAAAGTGATGGATTTTAAGGGTAAATGGATGGGAAGTGATGGAGAAAGTAGAAATTTAAGATTCTAAAGCCTCAATACAAGTTTACTGAGCCCTCAATGCTTCCTCTCAAGTATGGATCTTTATATTTCACCAGGATCAGGCATTTTTCAATGCAAACAAGAGACGAGACTAAGAGAAAACTTCAATAAACTCACATTAAGCAGGTTGAACAACCTGGATTCTGAAAAATGCCTTGTCCTGCTGGCCAGCTCTTGCTAGAGCACGTCCGGAATGAGGGAAAATGAGGGAGAAAAAGTCTATTTATACATTGGGAGAATTACTAAATACCCCTTTGGGCATTATCTATTATCTTTTCTTGCCATTTTGCCTCTTTTTCTCCATGGATTGAGAGCTTTGCCTTGTAATTTCCAGTTTGTTTCTTTTTTAAGGTGTTTGAAGGCCCAATGGGTAGGTCAGGTCGTGGCCCAAGACCCTCTGATCTCTCCTTTAAAAGCCTACAACACCGTTTCATCATTTGCAGCCCACTTTGATAATCACTAAGCTCCCAAAAATCCTCCAATTTCCTAAGAATTGTATCTTCTAATTCCTGTAAATTTCTGCACATTTGGAACTATAAAAGACTTATCAGTAATCAAACTGATTGACTTCATAGAAGTCAATGAAGTTAGTGAAAAATAATCATAATGTGCAAAAGTTAGAATTTCTAGCTAATGCATAAATATTTGGTTAATTCAAATAATAACATGATAAATTATAAATTAATAATTCTAAAAACATCTAAAATATATGAAAATATATGTTAATTTATCGTGTCATCAATCTACACTTTTCTTCTCCAACTCTTCTAGAAGACCTTGTTGATCTTCTAACCATCAATACTTTCTTTTCGGTTGAGGTTCTAAAGAAGACTGAAGAAAAATGGGGCATAGTTCTGGATAGCCTGGATGCCTAAAATGGGTGTCCTTTCCCCTATTTATACTCTACTTTAAAGATTTCTTAAAATTTCCTTAAATAAAGTATATCAACAAATTCACTTTTAATTTTATGTGTGTGACCCTCGAGGGCCTTGTTTTCATTCTATTTAATAGCTTTAATTTCTCAATAAAAATTATTAGCCAAACTTATTAATTAACTATATCAAGATTTAGATTAATTAATTAATTAATGATCAATAAGTTAGTTTCTAGCCCAAGGGATGCCAAGCTATGCCTCATGCTCTAGAATATATAAAGTATCAAATGAACTCTCTCTTGGAACCTTTAGCGGCATCAATTGCCATATGTGTATAATCCATCATTCACATGAGACTAACGAATAACTTAGGTTATAATTAATCATCAAACCCTAATCTGTCCTTCAGTTAGTACTAATGCATAATGGGGATCACTAGTGAATGCCTTCTCCAATATCCTCACCATGGCTAGAGATTTTGTCTGGATAACTCAATCACATTTTGTTTAATTCTAACTATATCTCAGATAAGACTGATTTAGATCCCATACCTTAATGAGAGTTGGTGATCTTGATCACTCAACTGCATCATCTTCCTCGAGTCAATCTCCTCTTATAAAGAGAAGGGGTGATCTTGACTTGATCGCTCAATTACCTTGTTTAATTCGTACTATATCTGAGATAAGACTACTTTGAATCCCATGATTAGAGACTCATAAACCATGTTTTAAACACCGTCATACTACCACTCATACAACTATGGCATGAATCAACCTGATTATTTTTTAGGTGTAATACCATTCAAGGATTCATATAGATCAATTAAATCAACTCTTTCTCTATAGAATAACCACCATTTGTTCTTAGTGTATCCACATTAATGGCCACATGATCGGCCTTACTTATCGTATAATTAAGATCATATAGTGTTATTCTATTGAAATAATTCCATTTCCATATCATCTATGTCTCAAATAGGAATACTAAGAGTAATTTATCTAAATATTAATGATCGATGTACTATGATCTCTTCATAATTTATTTAAGTCATTGGATGTACTCATAGACTTCATTATAAATATCAACATAATAATAATAATGAATGAAATTTTATTTTAATGAACTCAAACAAAATATGGTGAGTAGCTTCACGACCGCATAGTATCCATCGCCCATAGTGACTAGGGCCACTTCCACGGAAAAGCTATCTGAGAAGTGTGTCACTTACGGTTATCTCCCTCGTCTCCTTGATTGATGTAGTAGATTGCACAAACAAAACAAAGTTCCTCCAAATAAATCATGTAATTTGATAACTTGATGATTACTACTGTCTATTGGAAGATCCTTCCCTGATGCTATCTCTTGTTTGTACCAGCTCACAATATCATATAAGAACAGAGGCTGATCTTCCTCACATATGAAATTTAGAAGATTCATATTGAGTAGAAGTTGAATATGATGAGTTTGTTTCCCTCAATTCACAAAAAGCCATACCCTATCTTAAAGCCTCGCATGGAAAAGTTGAATGCCCTGTTAGGTTTGGTAGCCAAAATGGGTGCTTTAATAACACGTGATTAATTATATTTTACAATGATATTCTGATTTATATTTCTTTTAAGGAATTTTTCTACATCATATCTATAAAGAAAAAAAATTTCTAAGTCAAAATATTTTTAAAAATTTCTTACAAGATAATTGTAGAGATTATAATTTTTTTAAGTCAGACTATATATATTTTTAGAATTTTAGGATTTAGAGTGTTTTTAAAGGCAACATTTAAATTTATTTCCATCTTTATTTTTTGAGTCTCCACATGTCACCATTCAATTTATTGGATGGTGACCAATTATTGATTTCTATGTCATTATAACATCTGCTCCACCATAAGGGTCAATCATGAGCCAAAGTTGTTTAACTTTTTAATGCTCACAGAGACATGTCCATTAAAAAATGTAGGATTAAAATGACGATAACTGTAATCTGAAAGGAAGGACACGCGACGGCGTGACATCATTTTTCAAATTAATTTTCTATAAATTATCTACAATATATGGAAAAGCACAGGGACAAGTTTATGTACTTCTTTAATAAAAGTGTTCGCAAGTTGCATCACCCTTTTTAGAGAACATTGTACTTACACCTTCTATCTATCTATGCCTTTTGATCTATATGTGTAGGCACCTTGATGTAACACGATGTGCCGGGATCGAGCGACTCATGCTACACCATAGGAGACGGGCAAGGATACGGGAGCAAATGCTTTAATGATGTGTATGGTTAAAAATCAATGAGAAATATATTGGAATCCAATTGGTCCGGAGCATAGGCATAGATAACGACACGAAGGGTTTGGCACAGAAGAGCTCCCAATGACCCAAATGTTCGGTTCGAACGGCTGACGGAATGGGGGACATTTACCGTCCACAAGCTTCTACATCCGTCTCCGCGAACGAAGCTAATCTGACACCGACGAAAGAAAATCTCTACTACGAGTACGGTGGGTAAACCTATAATCACGTTTTAAATTCTATCGTTGCAGAGGAGCAATCGAAGAAAATCAGCACTCAAAGACATAATTAAACTGCAACATAAAGAGAGATGGAGAGAGGACGGGTGACCTGTGGTCCGTTTGGACACTCGGAGCAGCCGCGAATGGATTAGTAGTGAGATGAATATCGTGCCACAACGAAGTAGTTGACAATGGAGATGACGGATAATGGGAAATTCCGGGGCAGCTAGTGAACCCAGGACTACCACAGGCTGGTCCAGTGGAGATAGCTGCGATCATTTTCTGTGGTCTCCCAATGACAGACTAAGAACCAAGGCGGTTGAAATAACCGGACGACAACACGTCAGATGGTTGCGACTGGAGATGCAATTCGCCTTTCTCTCAATAAAATGCTGTCTCGCAACCGGTTCTGATGGTAGGGTGATGTCGTAGGGTGCAGATCTAGATGACTGAGTCTGGGAAAGATGGACGTTAGTAGATCATCGTAGGGCACATATTGACCTTCTCGTCGAGGTTCAAATTCTGTCCGTGAGGAGGGAGATGGGATCACAGTAGGTTTCACTAGAGACGCGAAAGAATAACCATGACGATGATGAGTTTTCTCTTAGCAAGTTGCAGGTTCCGTCCGCGAGAAGATGAGGAGTACACCATTGGCTTTCTCACGATCGCGGTGAGAGTTGCTTCGATGGTGAATGGTTGTGCGGGATCAGCAATTTTATGGTGATGCAATCACGAAGGTAGATCTACGGGTGGATACTCTCTGTTTTCTCTTTTCTTGAAGGAATCCTAAAAGAACAACGAAGAACACTTTTTTTTCTTTCAAAACAACAACTGGTTCCCACGCTCGCCCACCCCCCTCTTTTCTTATAGTAAAAGAGGCGGTTATGGGTGCCCTATTGGGCTCCTTTTTAGGGGGAAGCTTAGTGTGCTTCCCCTTAAAAGGGTCCTTTGGGGGGGAAAGAAGTCAAACATGGACTCCCCCCCAAAAGGTGCAACTAGAACACCATACAAAACAAACACATGACGACGAGGGAGGCCTGTACACACGCAGGAGGGGCCTCCTTGCAGTCAAACACATAACGATGAGAAAAGAGTAAAACGGTGCTATGATGGGGCCTGTACACGAGGAATGGGCCGTCATAAAAAAAAACACAAATGAACTCGACACGTCACAAGACAACGCGAATGCAGCTTCTCAAACCTGGTAGTGGAAATGTGAGTTCTTCACATGAGTTCGGGCTCTACGAAGTGGCTGATGACAAGTCGGAACGCACCCGCCTGGATGGTCCCCCATCACGCCTGTTATTGTAAAATTCATCTTTGAACTTGCTTCATATATTTTAGACTTTGTGAAAGAGAGTGAGTTGGAGAGTGATAAACCAGAATTTGAGTTAAATAAGTCGTATAAAGCTTTGATTTATGCAACAATATCTATAAAATTTTCCTTACTTAGAATAGGGTAAGTAAGGGTCAAATCCTCAATGCAATTCAAATATATTTAAAATATTTTTTTGGTGATTTAATATTTTCTAGATTTTAAAGTATTTTTTAAATAGGAAAATCAATGAAATAAATTAAAATTAGTCATAACTATTTTAAATAAATAAAATACATATTTATTTATTTTAGATAAATTATAATAATTTAATATGATTTTTAGAAAAAATTGTGGATTTTTTAGGGAAAGAAATAAATTTAAGGACAAATAAAACCTTTGGTTGCGCTTTCCACAAAAAAATGGGTACTAGACTGAAAATACTATAACTTTTTGCTACTGGGGGATTTTTCCAATGTCTTTTGATGTGATGTAAAGCTGAAGTCTAGGATATCCACTTGAATTAAACATTCATGAGATCACATAAACCTTGTTGCCACTTAAGGGCCAAGTGGCGCTCTTTCTCTGAGAATCTTGATCACCCTTGAACTCTCTCTCCCGCACTCTTCTAGATCAAGAATGGATCAAAGAAATCTGATGCAATAGGACTCCAAGAACTAGTTGGGAGTAGAAATACAAGATGAGATATAAAGGGAGGGGAGAAAATATTAAATAGAACTACGCTAACTCTCCCGGCCACTGTATTTAATTCCAAGGGTTTGGAGGGCTAGGATTACTTAATTCCTATCCTGGATCCTTATTCCCTCCTTTTCATATTTGAAAACAGGCCTTTCGAATTCAAATTGTGGGTTAGTTCCCCTATTCTTGCCTTTAGTTGACCCTATCCTTAAGGAGGTTAGAATGGGCTTCTAGAGTGGGCTTCTTGTATGTTGGGCCTCTCCTTATTATCTATGAGATGTCTTAGGTTTCTAGTGTCCTCCCATTTTTATCTCAATTTCACCATTGTATTTACCTAAGTCATGTTTTTCAAATAAACTCCAAGAAATTGTGAGAAATCCACTTGACTCTAAGGGGTCAAGTGGGGTTAGTCTCAAAAATCAATAAATATATGAAAATAGAGCAAATAAAAATAAATCATAAACTTCTTATTATATCCTTGAATGGTGAGCAATGGTACTGAAAAATCCAAAAATATGTGGTACGCCCTACTCTATCATATTTCCACATCCGTCCACTATTTGAAGACTTGCATAATTTGTACCCATATTTATCCATATATCTATTTAAATCTCTCTGTACCACTTCATATCCCGTCCATCATTCCTTAACTTTATGTATCTTATCTTTCTTTCTCATTCTCTCTCAACCTGATTGTCTTATATCTTCCATATCTCATCTTTCATTTTCATAGTTAAAAGTCTATGAATATTATCACCGTCTCACCTTGCTATTACCCTTGTCTCTTTAGTTGTTACCTTGTAGGTATCACTTCTCACTACTTAAATAATATTAGATTATGTATTCATGAACATGAGTGTGGCTTGCATCTTGAGTCGTGCATACCCCACATCAAGAATGAGTCTACCCCATGCTTCCATTTTATTATGCTCCGACTCGGCGACAATGAATTGTATGACTGTTATTTTTTGGAACATCGCCACTTCTCTTTTTCTATGATCAAGTACATACATTAAGGAGACCTTGTACTTGGTACCATAGCCACCGAATGATATAAATAGAGTGATAGATCTGTAGGGAGCGTGTTATGTGCTAAAGATTTATGGTGCCTGGTGCACCATAGTAGAATGAGTCATAGTGCATAGCTGTTATGTTGTTCATTATAATGCAAAAAACGATAGAGCTACTACTAGAGCCATAAGGTTGAGGGTAGCAACCTTGCTGGATGATGTGCGGTTCATTGTTTCCAAATATGGTGTAAGGCCAAGGTGTAGGAAATATATGGATAAATATGGCTGCTATGTTAGCAAGCCAAATGTACATTCCACTTCTTGTTTCATATTCATTGGTATTGAATATTCATTTTTATTCATATGTAATAAGGAACCACAAATATCATCCATCACATCATTTGTCACAGTCATGTATTGGTGATGAATAATGTTTTAGAAGTGTGTGATGGTGATGGATAGTGTGACAGAATATTGGTGATGGATGATGTGACAATGACAAAGAATCTCAGATCTATGACGTGATGGGATGGTTATCATGGATGATAATGGTGATGTATTTTTAAATAATGAAAAGGAGAGAAGAGTGAGAGAGAGAAATAGAGTCAGAGTGATAGAAAAATGAGAGTGAGAGAGACCAAAAAAAGAGGGAGATCAAGAAAAATAAAGAAACCAAGAATGAGAGAAACTGAGAGAGAGAGAGAGAGAGCGAGAGAGAGAGAGAGAGAGAGAGAGAGAGAGAGAGAGAGAGAGAGAGAGAGAGAGAGAGAGAGAGAGAGAGAGAGAGAGAGAGAGAGAGAGAGAGAGAGAGAGAGGAGAGAGCGAGAGAGAATGAGAGAGAGAGAGAGAGAGAGAGAGAGATATAGAAAAGAGAGAGAGAGAGAGAGAGAGAGAGAGAGAGGGGGAGAGAGCGAGAGAGAGAGAGAGAGAGAGAGAGAGAGAGAGAGAGGAGAGAGAGAGAGAGAGAGAGAGAGAGAGAGAGAGAGAGAGAGAGAGAGAGAGAGAGAGAGAGAGAGAGAGAGAGAGAGAGAGAGAGAGAGAGAGAGAGAGAGAGAGAGAGAGAGAGAGAGAGAGAGAGAGAGAGAGAGAGAGAGAGAGAGAGAGAGAGAGAGAGAGAGAGAGAGAGAGATGCCAACAGAGAGAAACCAAGAGAGATCTAGGGAGAGTTAGATATTTGCCTATAAAAACAATAGTTTCCTCATATGACCTCACATCTCATGGGACTGGGATGAGAACAGGACACCAGGGCTGATAACATTCCATTTACAGTACTAATTTCATACATATTCTATTTTTACTTGCACTAAAATAATTATAATTGCATGTTATCAGTGAAAAATATCTTTTAGTATATTCTCCCGAATTTTCCTGATTTCTCTGCTTTTTTTCTTGAACTTATTGAGTTGAAAACATGAAGAAGGGGGCAATAAAAATGCTCTGGGCCGTCTTAATTTAATTTTCCCTTTATATCTCTATCTATTTCAAGTTCTCTTATTTTCCCAATCTCAAATTCCATATTATTTTGTAAAAGAGGCCGCGTTATATAAGTCACCATATCTGGGCCTAATTGGGCCGGCCCATTAGTAAAACAATCTCCCTCTCGAGCTCGTTTACAAATTACAAGTTTGGAGGAAATTTGCGACATTTGAAGCATTGATTGAAGGCGAAGTCCTGCCGTCCGCCGTCGCTTGTCGAACCTTTGCAGGTGATCGCAAGTTCGCGACCAATTGCGGAAATCTGAAAATTTGATTTCTTTATGCCTTATTTTTCTCTCATTTCTTCATATTCCTTGGTATATACTTGTTCTTTTCAGTCGAACTTGCTGTTCCCGATTTCCTTGACTGTTGCTTCAACGTTAAGCTGGCTATTTGTTTAAGAGAGGTTTTACTCAGTGGATTTTGATTAGTTTTCATCTATTAACGGTGCCTTTTCAGAAATTTTAGTACTTTTTTTTAGATCATCCGCTTTGTTATTCGATTCATTGGTACAAGACAGAGTTCAAAGACGGTTCCACTAAAGGAATTTATTTCAGAGGAGATTTCTTGGGCGGGTTTGAATGGAAGGTGGGGAAATCGGCGTGAGGAGAGTTCCTGCAAGGTGCCAGCGAATTGGATGCGATGCCATGTTTACTGATGATGATAATCCGGAGGGATCATGTCAATATCACCCATCTGTAATTGACCTTTCTCTTCCTTTATTTATTCTTTCTGTTCTCTCATCTACTGATTTGCATGAGTTTTCTTTTAATTTTTCGTCTTTTTCTTCACTTGGACATGAGCCGTACTTTGGAATCTAGTGCGTTCCACTCGATTCCTTTCCATGATTTTTGTGTCATCTACTGAGCTGCATTAGTTTTCTGTTGACTCTGTTTCTTTTTTTTTTTGGATATAAGAGTGCTCGTTGCGTCTTAGTACATTCCAGCTTTCTTCTGCAGTAATCAAGGTGCATAGTCTTTAAACGTAATCTTCTCTCCGCTGCCTCATGAGGATCCTTTCTTCTTCCTGATCTTGTTTCTATCTCTATATTTTTTCCTCTCTTTTTCTCACTCACTCTCTCTTTGCCTCTCTCTGCCTCTGTCTCTGTCTCTCTATGCCGTTGCCTTCCTGCCTTTCTTTCTCTATCACTATCTTTCTTTGCGGCTCTCTCTCTACTTCCTGTACTCTCTATATCTCGTTCTCTGGTGAATTCCTTGGAATCCCTTGTAGATTTGATATTCCCATCGACTTTTGTTTTTTTTTCTCCCTGTAACATTGAGATTTATGATTCGCATCATGGGCAGTACAATGTTTATAGAGAATACAATTTCAGTGTCGTCTGATACTCAGATGTGCAGCCTTATTTGATAGTCATATCTATTTGACTTTCCCTTGGTATGGAAAACGCCAAATAATCCTAAATATTTTATCGTTTTATTTTATCATTCCTAACTGATTATTATTTTTTTTTGCATGCAATTCCTACGTCGCCTACATGAATTCTAGCCGGTATGTTGATCTATCATTTACATAATATTTTTTTCTGAAATCCATTTTCGTTCTTATATGGTTCAGAAATGACCTTTTCAGCCAATTTTTCACGATGGCATGAAGGAGTGGGGATGCTGCAAACAAAGAAGTCATGATTTCAGTTTATTTTTAGCAATCCCCGGGTGTGACATCAACCTTGCAATAGTTCTTTCTGATATTGGCCTCGGCCTTTTATTCAAAAAAAATTGTCCTCTGTCTTGACCTGGAGTTATTTAAATTATCTATTTTACATCTTTAACTTATTTTAAAAAATATAGGGGGGAAGTCTTCAGAGATCAATGATCCTCCCTATTTGATTAATTACACGAAAATTATAAATTCATCCTTGACCCAAGGGGTCCCCATACCCTCCGTTCACCTCCAAACAGAGATCAATCTCTCCACATTGTGTACTACACCAACTGGTGATGCCTCTCATCCTTTGAAAACGACCTCGTTGCAATGCAGCCAATTTTCCAAGAGTACAACAAACAACCATTCCTGCTCCTGCCCCCTAGTTACCCTTTCCTATGGAGAGTACCAAATGGGTTCCTCTGAGGAGACATCCACCCCTGTCATAAACTGGTTGGCCCACGCTGCCAAGTTTACATGTATTTGCAGAAAAGATGGGAACAATCTTCTTCACCCTCGTATACATAGCATGCTCTATTGGGACTTCCGGTAGCTTTATATTCCTAAAGGCCCACATCACCAATCCTCATCTAAGGAATAAGCACCCAAACAACTGCAGTTTAAGGGGGATCTTTAGCTTCCATATGTCACAATATGCATTGATGGTTCCTCTTCTGATTGCCTTTTTCTGATTTGTATGCATGCGACCTTGACGAAAAAGAGACCATTGCATCTTGTGCCCCAGTCGCAGATGTAGTAGATATCGTTGCATCATCTGATAATCCTCCACCCGTTGTGATGATAAGTTGTTGAGAAACAATGGATTGCATGTGCTGTGATACGATCCTGTACCCCCAAGGGTATCTTAGGCATTTTAGCCCACTAAGGGCATTTTAGTCATATCATGCTTAGGGTAGATTGCTTTCTTTTCTTATAGATATGTGTAGCCCTCCCTTGAGGAGGGCAGTCAAGACTTAAGGTAAGATCGGCCTCTTGGCTCACTATCTCGATCCTCCCTGTCTCGGTCCCGTCCCCTTGACCGTCCAGCGATCCCCTATCCCCGTGATCTTCTCACCGGATCTTCAGCCGGCTCCCCTCCAATCCGATCCCTACCCTTGCTGTTCGGTTCTCTCCTAGTCTCCGACGATCCCTGTCCCCGCGATCGTCAACCCTTCACCGCGTCATCAGGCGGCTCGTCTCTGGTCGATCCCTGCCTCCTCTCTTCGACTCCTCCTATCTTTCTAGTTTCGACTCTCCTAGCCCGGGAATGTCTACCTTGCCTCGCCCTCTACCCTCTTTCCGATACAAACCTAGACCGAGGTTCGTATCATGCTGTCCCAAAAGTCCAAAACCATGGCCCTATGCATCCTCGTCAGGGAAAATAGGGAACCTTTGCACATAGCCATGGGAACCTTTGCACATGGGGGGCCCCAAGCTAAACAGTTGTTCAGCCAACAGCAGAAACTAGATCTGTCGCCCAGCTTGGCAGCAAAAAATTCTTGTTTTTGAGGAAACACTTGCCTTAAGCCTTGCAAGGATGTGAATGACCCTCTAACCCAGAGTTGTGCGCACTCCCGGCCCATTCATGGTCCTCAGGTGTCTTTCAAGGCCTTGATTTGCATATCTTCCTCTGTTACCATTGGTCAGCCCATTTATTTGGCTAAAAAAAGGAAGGTTCGTGTCGTATAGCTGTGACACCCTGATATGATCCCGTGTGGGGACCAGATCTAACTCTGCTGTAATGGGTCTAGATTGTAAACCACGGAGATTCAATAGAACACAATGTTTTCAATTCGGGAGAGATGGTTCGGAATAAGAGAGAAAGAGAGAGAGGGAGAGAGAGAGATTCCCGGGAAAGAAAGAAAGAACGGGAATGGTGGAGGGATGACGAAGGATTGCCAGATGAAGGAGGGCATCGCGATTGAGACTGGCGACGTCCACCTGCAGGCACGAAGAGGATGAGGGTCACAGCCCGAGGGAGAGAGGAGGAGGTGGGAGAGGGAGACTCACATTGATAATTCCTGCCCTCTACTCTCAAGAGAGAGGCCTTAAATTGGATCGTCAACGGACTGGGCCGAGGTTTCTGGGCAGGGCCGCTGCCGTGACTTCTTCCTAACATATATGCATTGGTAGATCATATCACACCCATAGCCCCCCAGTTGACTGGCCTGTAGACCACGTCCTAAGATATGAGGGCCATCCCCCTTACCCTCCTCTGATCCTGCACATTTTCATAGAACCCTTCGCATCAAACCTCCCAAGTGCTTGCTGACACCAATGCATATCTTGGAGGCCAAGATATGGAGGATGGGGAGCATTGAGAGCACCAACCACAACAGCACGAGACGAACTCCCCCCATTCAACAACACTGTGGTCTACATCCCCCAAACCACAGCTCCATCTTATCTGTGACAAGCTGCTTGTCTGTGGCCTTGAGGTGAGCCCTCTTTAAAGACAAGCCCAGGTACCTTATGTTCTAGTTGGTGTCCCCAATGCCATAGAGCATAGAGACTCATCTAATGGTAACCCGAAGCCAATAAAAATTATTTGGCACAGTTGATAAAAAGTCCCAAGCAGTCTACAAAGAGGTCCAACACCGTGAAGAGACTCTTCGCCTCCTGCACAGATCCCTCCGTAAAGAAGCTTATGTCATCAGCGTATTGCAATAGAGGGATACCTGCTGGGAAGTGAGGGGTCAGAAACTTTTAGAACAGATTGTGGGAGCAAGCATGGGTTGTTCTTATATAGGGAGTGCATCCACTGTAAGGATGAATAACAACAGTGTGCCAACCTTCACATGCAGATTCAAATCACACATGAGAGCAAAAGACGCCGGGGAGAGACTCTATGTCAGGGAGGCGATGGTGGGCTGGAGACCATGAGATCCCCCTGATCCAGTGGCAGGATAAACTGATCTGGTTATTCTGGTTTTACCTATCTAATTCCTGTCCTGATTGGAAATTCTTGAAGATCTCGACCAGATATGCTCTCTCAATCTTTCTCTCTCTCTCTCTCTAGAGAGAGAGATAGGAGTGTATCAACACACCACCATGGCACCCCATTTCCCGCAGAGATCTCCCCATTATTCCATTCCCCCGCTTGTCGTGGAGCCCACAAACATTCTAGGAGCACTTCATGAGAGGATTGGTTCTTCCCCTCATCTCCTGCTATCTTAGGTACCATATTCCTTCTACCACCACTTTACTAAATCTTGTGAGGCTCATTCCCTCCGTCACTCAGCTTCCCCCCCACTATGTCGGCCTCTGCCATCTTGCTGGCCTCCTCCCTGATCGCAGTGCACATTACATTCTTTCCCGTCCGCTACGTGTGTCTTGTGCTTCAGAGATCAACCACCGGCGGCAGATGAAGGCCCCCAAGAATCTCCATCTCCAGCACCAATATGTTTGGGTTTTGATCTCTGGACATTAGCCCTGTTGAGGGAAGACCACAGAGTGCCTGAATGGCCTCTCTATCCTTCACGGCAAGCTGCTTAGACCTTATTTGGCGTGACTCCTCAGTGACCCAGCTCTCCTAATGTACCGCGTCTACCTGCTGGAACCTGCCTTCCAGAATCTTTTGTCCTGGGCTAGTTGCTTGACTCTGCCTTTCTGGGGGCTCTTTTGGTTGCTTGTATCTTTAATTTCTCAACATCGTGGTTTTCTTGAGAAGGTGCTTTTAAGTTTTTAAAGTGAGCATCAACATTTTTTTCCTGTCAGGAATTGTCACACTATCAAAAACACATAGTTGGATGTGCAGACAACTTTACCGGTTGTTCAAAAAAATCAGATGAAATTAGAGACACGTTGTCCCAAGGAAGAGATGGCAATGGCTCTAGGCCCAGATCATGCTACAGTTATTATTTGTTCTTAGGGGAATGCCAACTGTATTTAACAGGAACTGTTCTGAAGGTAAATTACAACTCTGTTGTTCTTAGGGAACTGGATATAGTTGGTCATTAATTGTGTCAATCAAAACTCTGTTTATGAATATGGACAGTTCCTGTAAACTGATTTTACTCTTTTGACACTTTGAGAACCCGACTCTGTGATGGGGGACTTTTCTTCTTGTCTCTAGGGCTCTGGTTCAAACTGTGACTAGATCTCATCCTGAAATTTTTAATTATCTATAAATTAATCAATAATTAAGGCCCTTTCTGCTCTATCTCTCTTTCAGTTGTGATCCATGGAAAATATTTTTTCAAAAGATCATTAGCCTGAGATATTTATACTATGTATTTCAGAAATGACTGATGTGGGAATTTATTGGCAAGCCATGTGACAGCACCTGATTGTACCCAATTGGCCCATTCCACCTAAATGGGCCTATTAGAAAGATCTGCCTGATCGACTGATACGCGGTTGAACTACCTCTTGTTTAGGTCGTTCATCTTGGTCTGATCTTGATTGGCCGATACTATCAGGATCAGGGCCATTCCTTCAATTGAGACTTTTGATCAGAGTCAATCCTATCCAATCGAAGAACCCTAACTGTGGCATCTCTTATGCAGAAGACATAGGGTCAACTAATATTGGTAGCTGAATTTCTTTCGTTGGAAGCATCGTACCCTAGATGATACTTAATCTCTCTCTTTCTGGCTTCCTTTTAGATGTAAGACCGGAACACACACCATTGAAAAACTCTTCGCCAAAACTAAGCCAACACAGCCACGGGCCGTCCCTGTCAGTTACTCAACCCCTGGGACAAAGCCCACAGATAGTAAGCAAGAAGTCACCAGCTGTTCACGATGCCGCCAAGGTTTCTTCTGTTCAGATCACGGTAATGTTTCCGTCTTTTTAAATTTTTTGGGGAAACAAATTTGAAACCGACTTCCTCTCTGAACGTGTGAAATTGGTAATCGGAGTCAATTCTTTTCAGGCTCCCAGGCCCAGCCACCAAAGCCTGAAAAAGTCAACCCTCCAAGGAGGATTGATCTAAATGAGTCGAAGACATGCAGGAACAAAGGTTGTGGCAAGCCCTTCAAAGAGAAAGATAATCACGAGGCAGCTTGTGAGTATCACCCTGGTCCGCCCGTCTTCCATGACAGAAAGAGAGGGGTAATCTCATTCCTATGATTTATATTTTTGTTTTTAATGATCGTCGTCTTCCATTTTGTTATATTCTTAGGAAGTTATTTTATACCTATATATTTCTTGATCTTCATTGAAGACACCTTATATTATTGTCAGGTTTTTAGAAATTGGAGAGGAGATTTGAGAGAAGGTAGGGCTTAGAACTCAATTCTAGGACCTCTGTTGGAAGGGTAAACAAATAATCCTTCCAACTACAATTCCTTGTTGACAAGGACAAAGATCAACAGATTCAAGGAGAGACAGAAAGAAACTTAACTTCTTCATTGATTCAATCAGTTCCCTTGTACCCCTTATATAATGGGTTACAAGGGAGTTACATGTAACGGAAAAGGAAATAACAGAAAAGGAAATAAAAGAATTCGGAAAAGGAAATGTCAGTATATGGAAATAAAGAATTCGGAGTTGGCTAGCTGACAACCTCCTGTCTGTCCAAAATATCTGCGCTAAATTGACAGATAAGAGGTCACAAATTTACCTAGAATACCCTTTTAAAATACTGTACAGGCGTTCTCCCCCGGTCGTCTTATTAATCAGAAAAGACAACGAGTTGAAAGCTGCTATTTATTTTATTTACTTTGTGCATGTAGCATTAGACCTTAATTTAGTGTTACCCGTTCTATAAAGAGGGATGTTTCTTGCAGTTATGTTGACCAAGAATGATTATCTTTTAGAGGATGGATAACATTTTCCATGAAGCAATGGGGGATTTGTATTAATAAAAATTAAGTCAATTCTGCTATGATGGCCCTCAAAATAGTTGCAAATACAAATTATTTAGTAACATTGAAACAGTTCACTCTAGTTCATTAGTTGATTTTTCAAAATATTTTTCTCCTCATTAGTAAACGTTCAAGTCCATTGATTAATCAATATCGATATATATATCTCTCGTGATTAATTTTTTTGAGGCAAACAATCTTGCAGTGGAAATGTTGCGATGTGTTGGTAAATGAGTTCGAAGAGTTCATGGCAATACCGCCTTGCGCCAAGGGATGGCACAACGCCGAGGCAGCTTGATGGAGATGCCCTAAAGAAAACTCTTTGATCTTCGTCCTTTAGAAAATGGTAAACAACAACATTACGATTAGTCATCCTGATCCCCTGTTTTTTTTTCTTTTTTTTCTTCTTTAAAATGAGTTTGGCTTAATTGGATTATGTGCCTCTGTTGAATATGACCAGTTGCAGATAATCCACTTGCAAGAAATGTGCATTTTGTCCTTTTTTCTCTTTTTAATGTTGCCTATCCGCCAACTTATCTGGGAAAATATTGAATATTGATTGACATGTCTGAAGACAACATATTTGCCCCTCTTGGAAATGACACTTGGGTTTGGTGGACGAAGAAAAAAGCATTATCTCCATGGATGATGATGGTGACAAATTCCTCGCCGAGTGGTGCATGTCGATGATGATGACGAAGATGCCCATCATATTACAATTATAGTGAGTTTTGAGGACAAAGGGATGGTTGGAGAGATAGAGATGGTGAGTTTTTGGATGACAAAGAGATGGTGAGAGAAAGAGTGATGGTGAGTTTGGATGACAAGGGATGAGAGAGAGATGTTGAGTTTGTTTGATACAGGGATGGTGAGAGAGAGATGTTAAGTTTGGATAACAAAGGGATGGTGAGAGAGAGAGATTGTGAGTTTGGATGACACGGAAGAAATATTAATGAATAATCGAAACGTTTCAAATTTGTTTCTAACAATGCTTAAATGACATCTACCAACGATTTTGAACATTATAGAAGTACTTTTACCTCATTATAAAAAAAAATTTCACACACTCTCTCTAAATGTTATTCTATATGTTTCTTTTTAATTATCTCTCTCTATGTATATATCTGTATCTTGCTCTCTATATCACTATCTCACCCAATGTGTCTCATTTTATCTTTATTTAGTTTCCCCCTTCCTCTCTCGCTCTCTCTCACTCTCTTTCTATCAATCTCTTTGTACCTCTTTATCTATGTCGTCATCTCTGTCGTCGTCATCCTGTTTACATTAAGTACCAAAAATGTTTGCCTGTCCTTTTTCCTAATATTGTTGCCTCAGAATCAGCCAGTTTATTTTGTCAAATATTGATTGATAGTGTCATTCCCTATTCATAATCTGCAATTTTACTTCTTGTAGGATCCAAAAATATAAAATATTGACTAATCTTGCAAGTGTTGAACTTAGTAAATAAAATTATTAACTTACCTCAGATATTTCATCAGAAATCAACAGTCTGAAAATGCTAGATGATTATTAAGCATTCATTCTTTCTATAAAGTATAATCCTCCTCATAAATGGATTTTTAGTTTCATTCATCTTGGGAAGAACTTCAATTTACTCATCTAGAGGAATCATAAACGTATCAACCATTTCTGTACAATTAATCAAGCACCAGTGATCTTAACTATAGAATAAATTTTTTAATTAATCTACATAGTAGCAAGGGTTTTCTGCTAGAAAGATCCAGATTCTAGATATATATTTATATATAGAAAACATCATAATAAATGATGAATGAAGGTCGCATGAGCGGGACGGTGGCTAGTGACGTCTGTATTTTTTTTTATAAGTGGAATCTGAACAATTAAATTAAAAACTATCAAAATATCTTAAAACGACTAAGATATTGGGCCAGGCCCAATCTCTACACGTGTCACGTGAAAGAATAGACAATTATTTATTATAAAATAATGTACTTTTTATTCATTAATCTCTGAATAGAAACAAGTATTAAGCGTGGGCGGCCAAGATCTAGAGAGAGAGATATAAAGATAGAAAGCGATGGAGAGAGAGATGGAAAGAGAGAGAAAGAAGACGTGGAAGGACAGCAGAGGCTTTTTGTCGGGCACGGGATTTCCGCTAAAAAGATCTAGAGAGAGATAGAAAAACAGGTCGGAAAAGAGATGTATAAAAGATAGAAAGAGAGATAAGATAGAGTAGAGAGGGAAGACAAGGAAACGGAGCTGAGACTTCATATTGGGCAAGATTTAGAGAGAGATCTATGATGAGATAGAAAGAGAGATGAATAAAGATAGAGAGCGATGGAGAGCTCTGGTTTCATGTTGGGCAATATCTAGAAAGAGATATGAGAGCTGAGGCTTCATGTTGGGCAAGATCTAGGGAGAGATATGAGAGCTGAGGCTTCATGTTGGGCACGATCTAGAGAGAGATATGAGAGCTGAGGCTTCATGTTGGGCGAGATCTAGAGAGAGATATGAGAGCTGAGGCTTCATGTTGGGCGAGATCTAGAGAGAGATATGAGAGCTGAGGCTTCATGTTGGGCGAGATCTAGAGAGAGATATGAGAGCTGAGGCTTCATGTTGGGCGAGATCTAGAGAGAGATATGAGAGCTGAGGCTTCATGTTGGGCGAGATCTAGAGAGAGATATGAGAGCTGAGGCTTCATGTTGGGCGAGATCTAGAGAGAGATATGAGAGCTGAGGGTTTATGTTGGGCAAGATCTAGAGAGATATGAGAGCTGAGGCTTCATGTTGGGCGAGATCTAGAGAGAGATATGGAGAGCTGAGGCTTCATGTTGGGCGAGATCTAGAGAGAGATATGAGAGCTGAGGCTTCATGTTGGGCGAGATCTAGAGAGAGATATGAGAGCTGAGGCTTCATGTTGGGCGAGATCTAGAGAGAGATATGAGAGCTGAGGCTTCATGTTGGGCGAGATCTAGAGAGAGATATGGAGAGCTGAGGCTTCATGTTGGGCGAGATCTAGAGAGAGATATGAGAGCTGAGGCTTCTTGTTGGGCAAGATCTAGATCTAGATATATATATAAAGAGAGAGAAAGAAAGAGAGAGAGATAGATGGTTAAAGATTGAAAGAGCTAGAGAGAGAGGGAAGATGGAGGAGAGAGAAAGGCTTCTTGTCAGGCAAGGCCTAGAGAGAGAGATTCAAAAAAGGGATAGGAGAGATGGATAAAGAAAGAAAGAGTTAGAGAGAGATGTATAGAGAGAGACAAAGTAGGTGACAATAGAGGACAAAGACGTGGCAGAGAGTGGGAGAGGCTTCTTGTCAGGCAAAACCTAGAGAGGGATTCAAAAAGAGATAGAAAGAGACAGTAAGAGAGAAATAGAAAGAGGAGAGAGAGAGAGAAAGTAACAGAGAGAGGGCAACGAGGAGGGAGATGGAGGCCTATTGTCTGGCATAACCTAGAGAGAGAATTAAAAAGAGATAGAAAGAGAGATAGATAAAAATTGAAAGAGCTAGAGAGAGAGATGAAGAGAACAAGAGAGAGAGTAAATGATAATAGAGAGAGGGAAGACGTGGGAGGAGAGAGAGTGCCGTCATGTCAGGCAAGACCTACATAGAGAGAGATTTAAAAAGAGATAGGAAGAGAGATGTAAAAAGATAGAAAGAGCTAGAGAGAGAGAGAGGATAGAGGAGAGAGAGCAAGCGAGAGAGAGAGGCTTCTTGTCTGGCCAGACCTACATAGAGAGAGAATTTAAAAGAGATAGAAAGAGAGATGCAAAAAGATATAAATAGCTAGAGAGAGAGATTGATAGCTAAAGAGATGGATGGATAGAGGAGAGAGTGCAAGAGAGATAGATGGATAGCTAGAGGAGAGAAAGCAAGAGAGAGATAGATAGCTAAATAGATAGACGGATAGAGGAGAGAGAGAGCAAGAGAGAGATGCTTCTTGTCAGGCATGAGAGAGAGAGATGTAAAAGAGATTGCAAGAGAGATGCGTAAAGCTAGAAGTGGCTAGAGAGAGAGATGGATACAGAGAGATTTAAAAAGAGATTGCAGGAGATGCATAAACATAGAAGTGGCTAGAGAGAGAGATTTAAAAAGAGATAGCAAGGGATATGCAGAAAGATAGAAGTAGCTAGAGAGAGAGAGATAAAAAGAGACAGCAAGAGAGAGGCATAATAGAAGTGGCTAGAGAGAGAGATTTAAAAAAAGACCGCAAGAGAGAGGCATAATAGAAGTGGCTAGAGAGAGAGATTTAAAAAAAGACAGCAAGAGAGAGGCATAATAGAAGTGGCTAGAGAGAGAGAGAGATGGATGGAGAGAGATAGAGATGGAGATAGGGAGAGTGATAATAGAGAGAGGGAGACGTGGAAGGGGAGAGAGAGAGAGAGGGAGAGGCCTCTTGTCTGGCATCTTGGCTTCGCCCCAAGGAGGAGATCTCCTCATCTGCGTGCGCTTCCTCGGTAGCGATTGCCGCGATGGCGGGAGGAGGCTGGTGCTGTCCCCCCATGGATCTCATGCGCTCCGAAGCCATGCAGCTCGTTCAGCTCATCATCCCCGTCGAAGCCGCCCATCGCACCCTCTCCTACGTCGGCGATCTCGGCCTCCTCCAGTTCAAAGACGTGAGAAATTTCACTTTTTTTTCCTTTTTTTTGGGGAAATCTTTCATCCCTTTTAAATAATTTAGTCGAGAAGACGGATTTTTGATTGGTTCTGAAGGGGATTCTCTTGTCCGTGATCGTAGAACGATGCGCTGGCCGTGTGGTTTTGATTATGCGTTAAATCGAAGTGAAAATTTTCTAATTTGGCGTGGCGTAAGAACAGAAGAAAATTGATCTTCGCATTTTTTACCTCTTGAACGTGTTGCCATCGGTGGTTATTCTATTGTTAGATTAGGGTCTCTTGGGGATTCTCTTGTCCGCGATCGTAGAAGGATGCGCTGGCCGTGTGGTTTTGATTATGCGTTAAATTGGAGTGAAAATTGTCTAATTTGGGGTGGCGTAAGAACAGAAGAAAATTGATCTTCGCATTGTTTATCTTTTGAACGTGTTGCCGTCAGTGGTTGTTCTATTCTAAGATTAGGTTCTGAAGTCGAGAAGATGGAATTTGGATAGATTCTTTAGGGGATTCTCTTGTCCGAGATCTCAGAACGATGCGCTGGCCGTGCGGTTTTAAGTAGAGGTTAAAATTTTCCAATTCGGCGTGGCATAAGAACAGGAGAAAATTGATATTCGCATTGTTTATCTTTTGAACGTGTTGTAAGATTATCTGATGTAAGATTATCTTTTGTAAGATTATCTGATGTAGTTTGATGAGTCTTCTGGTAGTTTTCGGCTTCTGACCGAATATCAATGTATTTTTTAGTTTTTTCCCCCCTTTTTGAGACTAGAGACTCCTCAGATCCTTAATCGGATGATAAATGCACAGAGACTTCACCTTCTCAGTTCTGTATAATTGCATGATTTGATTATTTTGTTAAACTGATTTCGAGCTTTCCATCAACTTCTCACATCCACCTGAAAATCACCTGAACTATGGTTCGGCACGATCGGTATTTTGTTTTCTGACATAGTCTAGCTACTAGATTCCATAGAGACTGTCCTGACTGGCCTTTCTCTTCTGTGATTTCACTTTTTATTTATCTGTATTCACTAAAACCAATTGTTTGTAAATTTATTTATTCATTTTCTTGTTTAATTCAAATTTTTTTTTCTTGTTTATACTATGTATTATGCTAATCTGTCCTGCTTGGAAGAAAGTCCAGGATAACATATTTGAAGATAAGTGAAGTTTAATCAATTCTAATCTTATTGCTTTGTATCAAGAGAAATGATTGGAAGTTTACTTGATGTTCAACTTTTCATTGAGCTGTTGATGACGTCTTATTTCATGGTGATACTAATTTACTATATTTTCTTCAGCTTAATGCGGATAAGAGCCCGTTCCAGAGAACATATGCGAACCAGGTATTTTTTTGCATCATGTCATCATCTCTTTGTCAGTTCCTAAAGGTGTTTCGAGGCGTTAATATAAAAACTTATTGGGAGAAGTTTGTTTTCTCGTCCAAATTTTACTCTATTTTTTCTTTAGGTAGATATCTTTGAATGCTGATCTCATATGCTGAAATGTTGATTTTAAACATTTTGCTAAAATTTCTTCCAAAAGATCTTGATGAAGTGGTATCTGTGAGAGTAAGGAAATTTATGTCTTCTCTTTAATTTTGTAATCAGTGTGGTTCATCTTTACATATCTTTTATTTCTAGTGCTTTCGTCCATTTACTGTCACCAAAACCTGCAGTATTTTTTTTGGTTTTCTATCTCAATTTCCACTGTAGCATCTTATAGCATTATCTATACTCTGTGGCTATCTCTTTTTTTTTGACTTCCACTCTGTTACAGATCAAGAGATGTGGTGAAATGGCACGCAAACTCCGATTTTTCAGGGATCAAATGTCAAAGGCTGGGATTCTTTCATCCGCAATCCCTGTGCTGGATCGAATTAATTTCGATGACTTGGAAGTATGGCATTTTCAGACTTATGCATTTTTCTGTGCATTGTGATAATGCGATCCCCGATTCTTTCAAAATAAAAAACGATCCCTGATTCCTCTCAGGGGCCTTTCCGTCCTTTGCAAATAAGATTTTCCTTGAAATAGATGTTGGCCTACCCTAAGGAGGGGAGAAAAGGCGTAGCCAGAAGGCCGAATCTTATGTGCAAATGAAGGAAATGTCCTTGAGAAGAGTCTGGGATGATATCATGTTGTCACTTTTTTGGCTTTTGTTGAGAGAAACTTTATGGATGCAGGTCAAGGTGGATGAGCTTGAAGCTGAGCTGATTGAAGTTAATGCCAACAGTGAAAAGCTGCTACGAACCTACAACGAGCTTCTGGAGTACAAGCTTGTTCTTCAGAAGGTTTGGTTATATTTTCTCATCTTCTGAAGTATGCGAACCTTAAGTTAAAATTGTTATCTGTTGTTTATATATTTTGTCAAACCTACTCTCGTGATTAATGGGTAAACATATCTGGCCTGCATTTATCTTTATCCATTGTGCAATCATGAGCAATTTTCCTCGGGATTCAGGGTTGGCTGAGAAATGATTGCCGCAGTATGAAGAATGGACGTCACAAATTTGATTAATCTTGTCGATGGTTGCTGTCACAAATCTTAACCTGCACAGCGATAAGGGTTTAATTAAAAAAACAGATTTGATTAATCTTGATGAAGTGGGAAACCCCCATTATACACAAGATTAATGAGCCTCGTAGCATGGATCTTATTACTCATTTAAAAGGAAGTCCTTTTAGTCATCTAAAGGGAAGCCCTATTTGTCATTCAAGGGGAAGCCCATGTAAGAGTTATCTAAGAGGAAGTTAATAGAGAGAAACTAATGGCGATAGGCTGACACATATGTTGAAGGAGCTGTTAAACTTTAACTTCATTCTTTGAGTTTATTTTTTTTTGAAAAATGATTCATTCTTTGAGTTTAGAGTTCTTGCCTTTAAAAAAGGAAACTATCCCATAGGATTCTTGTTTCTGACGGGCAATCTGAGAGAAAAATCGAGAGTTATAGAGTTCAAGAGAAAGTATCAAGATGGGAATAGTCAAGAAGATGGAGAAGAACACAGAGGGAGAAGGGCTAGAAACAAAATCAAGAATTTGACAAAGGAAATATAGGCCAGGATCACCCCCACAGGGATTTGCCTGTTATCCGAAGTTCTTTGGATTCTCATGCCATCGAGAGTGCACCCTTGCCCCAGTTCCTCGACAGTAATCTTTCCTTCCTTCTAGATCTGTCTTCTTTCTAGTGATGAAGGGATAGATGCCTAAATGATGGCATTTCCCTGTTCATGTTCATAGATATGCAACACTCACCCGTGGAATTTAAGGGGTACTCCATTTCTATCATAGTTAGTTACCTGGGGCAGAAGATTGTGCACTTGACATCAATTTATCGTGTGTTATTTCTGATATAACCTGGTGGTGGGATATTCATTAGAGGAGAAGCAAAATGTCGACTTTCTTCTTAGAGTTGAGACTTGTTACGTTTAGAAAATTTGAGCATGATTATAGAAAACCGTATTGTTTTATGAGAATTACCCAACTTTGTGCAATTGCCTTTTTTCTGGAAATCTTCTGCAAGGTTCAGTTTTCATGTGATTTTTTTGTCTTTGTTACTTTCAGACTGGCGAGTTCTTTTACTCTGCTCAGAGTGATGCAGCTGCCCAGCAAAGGGAGGTTGAAGCACAAAGTATTGGCGATGCTTCAATTGATAGCCCACTACTTGTGGAGCAAGTAAGGATTGATATGATTGCTTTGTTTTAATT
This sequence comes from Wolffia australiana, assembly GCF_029677425.1. Lineage (NCBI taxonomy): Eukaryota > Viridiplantae > Streptophyta > Magnoliopsida > Alismatales > Araceae > Wolffia > Wolffia australiana. The sequence continues at coordinate 5,339,821 of NC_135836.1, read as the reverse complement.
TGTCGATCCACACTAGTGATTGTAGAGTAGAATGGAGAAGAAGAGCAAAGAAAATAAAACTTTAATTCAGCTTCAAAAGATGCACATTACAGCAATACACATCGTTTTTATACTAGCCATCTAATGGCTAGTTTTTCTAACGGCTAGTTTGACTAGCCGTTAAAAAGTTGATGGGCCTGAGTTAGGAAGCCCGAGGGTGGCTCATTTAAGCCCGATACTCTTCCAACTTCATGTGGGCTTATTAGTTGGCCCATGTCTTCAACATAATTTATTTCAAATTTTTATCGGTTATATATTTTGAATAGCATCATATTAATTGCAATTCTCGCATGATCTTCCCTATTCTTTTAAAAATTTCTGATATTAACTGGTTTCATTTTTTTTAGGAAATCTCAACTGATCCGTCCAAGCAAATTAAGCTTGGGTTTATCAGCGGGCTTGTACCAAAAGAAAAATCGCTGCCATTTGAAAGGATTCTCTTTCGTGCGACCAGAGGAAATGTGTTTCTGAGACAAGCATTGGTTGATGATCCTGTCACTGATCCAGTCTCTGGGGAGAAGGTTTGTTGTTCCTAACCCTGAGAGCTAGTTTTCGCTGGAGGATAGGATATAGTTAGCCGGTAACCATTTTTGGGGTAAGAATGAAGGAAAAGTGTAAGCAGTTGATGCCATCTAGCTCGGCTCCTACTGTCGCTGCCTTAAAACTTGTAGTGGAAGAAGAAATATTTATGGGCCTAGAATGTAGTCCACTCACTTTAATGGTACTTACTGGGCCTGATATGATTCTTTTTATATTTGGACCGCTAAAGGAAATTTATACAGGTTGATCACCGTTCAGGGTGATCTTATTTTTTTTCAAAGAGGGCAGTTATTTGAAAAGCTTTTGGTCCCGTGAAAATTTTAATATATTTCTACTCTCCCGTGTTTGTTAAAGAAAATGGATTAGTTTCCTGTTTACTTTTTTCTGCGACTCTAATTTGTGATTGATCAAATGTTAGCTGTCTTTTCTTAGCGATATATTGAGGAGGGTGTTATCTATCAGCATTTCCAGCGGTCTTGAAATAGTTAATCACGTTAATATAGGTTTTGCATTTTTTCTGTATCTTTTTGAGGATGTTATTCTGATAAGCCGTGTCACATTTCTTGGTTTAGTAATGGTATCTATGGGAATATAATTGACTCATCTGCCGTGCAACAGTGCTTAAAAAATGTATTTGTCGTGTTCTATTCTGGAGAAAGAGCAAAAACCAAGATCCTTAAGATCTGTGAAGCTTTTGGAGCCAATCGGTATCCATTCACTGAGGATGTCGGGAAGCAAAGACAGATGATTGAGGAGGTGGGATTCCTCTTTTACAATTTTTTTCAAGTTGTTGATTTTTAATTGGCTCAGATAGTTCTCTAGGGGTTGCCTTTGCACTTGCCACTACTGGTGGTGTATACAGAATGTTTGACGTTTATCTTATTTTCGGTTTGATTAGTTGTATCTTGCATTTAGTGTAAATGCTTTTTACTTTAGAAGTTCAAAAATATATTTTTTGATAATATGATTCGGTTGCTAAGTTCTTAACTCATTCCAAATAATTTTCGGCTTCAAATTTTTGTCATAGAGTTGATAGTCTTGGTTTTTTTCTCCATCCATTTGGAATTTTCTTCATGGAAGGATCACTTTTGAGGGTTTTCTTGAAAGTCTGCGGTGTTTATCATCTGTTTATTTTCCTGTGTAACACTGCAGAATGAGCGTTTCTCTCGGCAGTCGCCAATCAGATTAGGGTTTAGGAAAGACATCTCAAGTCTATTTTTCGTGAGTGACTGGTTTTAATACTAGTGACATAAAACCAGGCCCATTATGAATGAGTCATATGGGAAAGCTCAGAAATGGGCCAAGTAACTTTTGGCCCAGGAGTCAGCGACACACATAAAAGATTAAGGAAGACACAGCAAGGGTGCTGTGTCTAACACCTCCTTATTCCTTCACTGATTGCCGCCTAATATCACAATTAAAATCAAGGACGAGGTCAAAGAGATATTGCTTAAAACGCTTCCAAAAAAAGGTCAAAAAAGTTAGAAAAGACTGTGATGGTGATGGGGTAGGTATATATGAGGAAACAGGAACATAGAAAGTAACGCAGCCACATCATAGAAATGAAAATTTGACGTCATTCTTCGAGAAGTAGCTAGTTTTTTTGAGTCAAAAGAACTAGTTAATGTATGTATGTTGGGGGAATTTGGAAGTGATTTTTAGAATTCTATTGATTAGCTTGTTGTGACGTCAGACTCGATCCTTTGATTCAATTTTGTCTAAATTAGGTACGAATGTTTGTTGCTATCGCTGTTTGGAAAAGATGTAAATTTTTATTGGTTTTGTTAAGCTATCAATTAGTCTTGTTTATTTCTGGTCGTCAAGTGACTGTTTGCATTATATCTTTGCGTCCCTACCTTGTATAAAAATTGATAATTGTGGACGCAAGTTTATTAATACGTGGACCGTTTGTATTGTTCAAAAAAAATATGTGAACCGTTTATACATTGAAACATCTTATGTTGGTTTCCTATTGGTCGTCTCTACTTTATTGAATGTGTTGCGTTATGATTTCCAGGTGCACGGAAGAATATCAGAGTTAAAGACCACAATAGATATTGGACTTATGCATCGGGATAATTTACTCAAGAGTATCAGCCACCAATATGAATCGTGGAATCTTTTGGTCAGTAGCCTCGAATCTGCTGTAATAATTTTTTATACAATTTTTGTAATGCCTTGGGCGTATAAAATTATAAGAAATTATTTTGAAAATTGAAATAGCATATTTCCCGGGAAGAAGAGTTGCTTTATTCTGACTTGTATCTGTCATGGCCCAGGTGAGGAAAGAGAAATCTGTATACCACACGTTGAACATGCTTAGTCTTGACGTTTCCAAGAAATGCCTTGTTGCGGAGGGCTGGAGTCCAAAATTCGCATCCACTCAGGTGTTTGTCACGTGCATTTTATCTTAACTTGTGATAAAGACCTTATGTGGACTAAAATAAACCACATTGTAGAGCAGGGTATTAGAAGTTTTGTTCAACAGATTGGATTTCATTTTTCAACAATTTTTTCTTTCAGTTGAACTAATTTCTATTGTTCTTTAGTAGCCTTAGTAGGTGCAATAATAATGGCTTGTAAAATAATGTTATTTTATACTTCAGTCTTCTTTTGCTAGATTCGATTTTAGTTGCCTTATATATGATAAAATTTGTCATACCATATATATTTTTAACAAAAACATGAGAATCTATAGATAGTATTTAACTTGATATATAGCAATATTTTGAATCTTAATATAACAGGGAAACTACGTAAAATTGGTTAGAGGTTATTTATTTATTTAGTGTCATGCATTATATAACCCCATTTATTTTTCTTTCTGTTCTTCAGATCCAGGATGTTCTGCACCAAGCAACATTGGATAGCAACTCTCAAGTTGAATCTATTTTCCAAGTCTTGCACACTAGAGAACAACCCCCTACTTATTTTCGTATAAATAAGTTTTCCTCTGCGTTTCAAGAGATTGTTGATGCATATGGGTGAGTTATGACTTCTTGATCATCGGTCTATGTACTGAAAAAAAACGTGTTGGTAATAAAGATAAATTTGACAATCATCTCCTTTGGATTCTTTATCAGGGTCGCGAAGTATCAAGAAGCAAATCCAGCTGTATTCACAATCATCACATTCCCTTTTCTCTTTGCTGTCATGTTTGGTGACTGGGGGCATGGCTTATGTTTGTTGCTTGCAACCATGTACTTCATAATCAGAGAGAAAAAACTCTCTAGTCAGGTTTGCAACTGCGAATATCTTCTCCTAATCTTGTTTCTCAGCACACGGTTATTGAAACTTTTGTTGTGTATTTCAAACTTTAGTTGGATCTATTGGTGGCATCTCTGATGACTATGGCAAAAGAACAATGACGAGTGGTCAATGCCCCATCATTCGTGCTCACTCTTACGATGATGAAGTCGTGGACATCATCTATTGTCAGTCGGTAGGATGATGTTGACAATGGTGATTTTGTCTTGTCATCGCCTCTTATCACTCACCATCTATGAATCTCACTTGAATGACGAGCGATGGTGATGAAATAGTCATCATAATCATCATTCTTCTGCGAGTGGCATGATGCTGCTGATGATGAAATCGTCATCTTCACTCAACCTGTTATTGATGATGAGAGACGGTGATGGGTTGGATCTGGACAATTGCACTTTATTCCTTTGGGAACTAGTATAAAGCTGTGCACGATCTTAATGAATGACTTCTGAGTAAATTCAAAAATCTGAGTCGTCCCTTTAATTATAACAGAAGCTGGGAGATATTACGGAAATGACATTTGGGGGGCGCTATGTGATTATGATGATGGCGCTGTTCTCAATTTACACTGGATTGGTGTACAACGAATTCTTTTCCGTACCTTTTGAGCTGTTTGGAAAGTCGGCGTACGCATGCCGTGATTCTTCTTGCAGGTACATTGCTTGTCTCTTTTTGCTCATTGAAGGAATATTAAAGTATCCTGCTTAACTTGTTTAATTTAATTATTTTCCTTAGAGATGCATCTACCAGTGGTTTGGTTAAAGTCCGGAGTACATATCCATTTGGTGTGGATCCTGTATGGCATGGAAGTCGAAGTGAATTACCTTTTCTCAACTCGCTCAAGATGAAGATGTCAATACTCATTGGAGTGGCGCAGATGAATCTCGGCATCTTGCTTAGCTATTTCAATGGGAAATTCTTTAGCAATAGCCTCAATATCTGGTGAGTGGAATTTTTCTTTAACTTCGATCTTAAAACGTAGGAAATTCGTTTTATATATTTATGTATTTTTGCTAGTGAATTACCTTTACTCGGCTCACTTAAGATGAAGATGTGGACCTCGACCTCTTGTGAGCTATTTTAATTGGATAAATTAATAAAAGTAGCCTTAATATCTGGTGGGTGGAATTTTTCTCTAAGTTTTATCTAAGAATGTGGCAAAGTCTTATGATATATATTTATTTGTTTTTCGACGTGAATTACCTTTTCTTAGTTCGCTTGAAATTAAGATGCAGTTGTACCTCAGTATCTTGCTGACCTATTGGAAGTTCTTTAAAAACAACCTTAATATCCGATGGATTGATATTTTTTCCAATATCTGGTTATATATTTAAAATTTTCAATATATATATATTGTGAACAAGAAAACAATACTTCTTCATAATGAAATGAAAGAGATTACAGGGTTTTATAGGGAGCCCTAATGGGCTGACTAGAGATAGGGCCCTTAATGGGCTAACAGGAGAGAGAAAAATAAAGAAACGTAATAATCATATCAACACTCCCCCTCAAGCTGGAGCATGGATGTTTTCCACACCCAGCTTGGAACAAAGCTCCTCAAACCTAGGGGCATGAAGCCCTTTGGTGAAGATATCTGCAAGTTGTTCAGTGGACGGAACATATGGCGTGCAAAAATCTCCCGATTCAAGCTTCTCTTTGATGAAATGGCGATCGATCTCAATGTGCTTTGTACGATCATGCTGAACGGGGTCATGAGCAATGCTAATCGCCGATTTGTTGTCGCAGAACAGCTGGACAGGGGAGATAACTGGACACCGTAGCTCACGAAGAAGCTGGGTAATCCAAAGTGCTTCACACAGACCATGCGCAAGGGCACGGAACTCCGCTTCAGCACTTGATCGGGAGACCACTTTCTGCTTCTTGCTCCTCCAAGTAATCAGATTGCCGCCCAAGAAGGTGCAATATCCAGATGTGGACCGACGATCAACCACAGAGCCAGCATAATCTGCGTCGGTGTAGACTTCGAGACGCAGGCCGGTATGGCGACGAAACAATAGTCCACGGCCAATGGTGCCCTTCAGGAAACGGAGGAGACGATGAGCAGCATGAAAATGGCTCCTGCGAGGAGTCTGCATAAACTGACTCAGAACACCCACTGAATATGCAATGTCCGGACGAGTGTGGGTGAGATAAATCAGTTTGCCCACAAGTCTTCTATATGGTCCAGGCTCAGCAAGCTCCTCATCCGCATCGGCACCAAGTCGATGGTTTGCATCAATCGGTGTCGAAGAAGGCTTGGAGTCCTCCTTTCCAAGCTCACAGAGAAGGTCCACCGTATACTTTCTCTGACAAATAAAGATCCCGCTCGAAGAATATGCCACCTCTATACCAAGAAAGTACCTTAACGGGCCAAGATGGCGAATAGCAAATTCCGACGAAAGATACATAGCCAGCTCCGTAATGGTCGCCGTATCATCACCCGTAAGAATGATGTCATCCACGTACACAAGAAGAATAGCGACTCCCCCTGACGTGGAATGGCGGTAGAAGAGGGCGTGATCTCCATTACACTGACGGTATCCACGGCGCTTCATGGCCATCGTGAAACGACCAAACCACGCTCGAGGAGATTGCTTCAAGCCATATAGTGCTTTCTTCAGGCGACAGACAACAGACTTTGGAGACAACGGCACTAAGGAAGTGTAGCCAGGAGGTAATGCCATGTAGATCTCCTCAGTCAAATCACCATGCAGAAAAGCGTTCTTCACATCATATTGCTGCAAAATCCAGCCACTATCCGCAGCGAGGGCCAATAATATCCGCACCGTATTCAGCTTGGCGACGGGGGCAAATGTCTCTTGATAATCAATGCCATGCTTCTGAGTAAACCCTTGCGCCACAACCCGGGCTTTGTGCCTCTCAATAGAACCGTCGGAATTATGCTTCACAGCATACACCCAACGGCTACCCACTAGATGCTTCCCGGCCGGTAGAGGAACCAGATCCCACGTCTCATTTTGAGCAAGAGCATGAAGCTCCTCCGCCATAGCCTGACGCCAATGCGGAAACGAAAGGGCAATGTCCACCGTCTTTGGAAGGGAAGTGGCATCAAGTGAGGTGAGAAGGGCATGATAGGATGGTGAGAGACGGTGAGATGAGATGGATGCCTCTAATGGATAGAGAGGAGAAGAACGAGACGAGGGCAGCACGGCTAATGAGGAGGTTTCTGGAGGGGTGGAGGAAGAGGGAGGCGGGACAGCTGGAGAAGAAGAAGCAACCCGAGGTTTTCGACGAGCAAGAGTAATACCGTAGCGTTTTTCAGGCGGGCAGCGACGTATAGGTAGCGGTGGAATCAAGAAGTTTCGGCAGAAGAGGGAATTCAGCAGCAGGGACAGGAGGAGTCTCCACAGGAGGGACTGAGGCGGCGGCCGGAGACGGGTCGGGAGGCACAATCTCTGGAGGAGCAACAGGAGGAGACACTTCTGTCGGGGCCGGCGAAGAGGGACTAGAGACGGATGACGGAGGAGATGGTGGAGGAAGAATTAAGAATTCAAGTGGATCGGATGGAGATGTGGACGATGGTGGTTCTGGAGAAGAGGAGGAATAGTAGGGAAGAAATTCATCAAATGTGGCATCTTTGGTGACGACAAACCGACAAGAGGGTGGATGATAGCATAAATACCCTTTTTGGGTGGAAGAATAACCAACAAACACACATTTGATAGCACGAGGATCTAGTTTATCACGACCAAGTTGATGGTTAGGCGCATAGCAGACACATCCAAATACACGAGGGGTGAGATTAGTTCGGAGAGAGAGAGTGGGAAAGACATGCTGAAGACGGTCAATAGGAGTGGAATAGTCAAGCACTCGAGACGGAAGGCGGTTGAGGAGATGGATGGCGGTGGAGACGGCTTCCCCCCAAAAATACTTGGGCACATGCATATGGAAGAGAAGGCTCCGAGTCATGTCAAAGATGTGGCGGAATTTTCTTTCGGCAACGCCATTTTGCTGGGGTGTATAAGGGCAAGAGGTTTCATGGATAATGCCTTTGTCTCGAAAGAAAGTGCTTAACGAAGTGTTAACGTAGTCTTTAGCATTGTCGGAGCGGAAGCGACGAATTGATGTAGAAAATTGAGTCTGGACAAGTGAGTAGAATTGAGGAATGACACGTGATATCTCCGATTTGTTCTTTAAGAAATATGCCCACGTGAAACGAGTTGCATCGTCAATGAAGATGCATAGCCATCGAGAGCCGGAAGTGCTGTGAATAGGGGATGGTCCCCACACATCGGTGTGAATAAGGGAGAATGGGGTCAAAGAATGAGAAGAAGAGATAGGATACGTAGTGCGATGATGTTTCGCAATTCGACAAGCATTACAAACAAAACGGTCCACAGAATGGCCTTGAAAAAGTTTGGGAAAAGACGATAAAGAGTAGCAAAAGAAGGATGGCCGAGGCGTCGATGAAGAAGCCTGGCAGCTCGTGGGAAGTCGAAGGGAAACTGCCGCAGCAGCAACAGCAAAAGAAGTAACGAGGTCGAACAAGATAGAGCCCCTCATGCTCCTCAGCAATGGAAATCGTCCTCCCGACACCTTATCACGATAAAAACATGAAGTAGGAGAGAATGTAAGGTCTTGGTTCAAGTCGCGAACAAGGCTAGATAAGGAGAAGATGATGAGTAAGGCGTGGAACATGAAGAACTTTAGGTAGATGCATAGAAGAGGAAATAGCCACACGTCCAATACCGCTTGCGGTGAGAAGATCGCCGGAGGCTGTTTTGACTTTGGAGGATCCAGGGACGGGTTCATAAGTCACAAAGGCTCTTGGATTAGGAGTCATGTGGGCGGTGGCACCGGAATCAAGGAGCCAAGTAGAAGAGAAAGGAGAATGGCCAGAAGGGGATGGAGGTGTAGGAAGACCGGTGGACATACCTGCGTGGGCCAAGGAGCATGATCCCACGACTGGAGGATCCAGCAATTGGCGTAGACGTTCCATTTCTTCCGGAGTAAAGCTGGCGGGCGAGGGCGGGAGAAGACCATATGGCATAGGTACTTGACCCGGAGTAGGCACGGGACCGGCAGCAGGTGCGACAGTAGCAAGGTTACTCTGCTGCATGCGTTTCCGTTGAAGCTTGTAGCACGTCTCCTTAGAGTGACCTCGCTTCTTGCAGTAATTGCAAAACAGCGAAGGATCACCCTTCGGAGAATCCTCCGTCCGAGCAGTCTGACCACGCGGCAAAGAACTGGGTGGTGTAGTCGTCGATGGGCGCGCAGACGAAGAGGACTGAGCTACAAGTGCCGAAGCCGAGTTCTGGGCCTGCTGAAAGCGAGATTCTTCAACCCTCACACTGCGGAGCGCATCCTTGAAGGTAGGACCAGTCTCCCGATGTATAAGCTGAGCCCGTACCGCTTCATATTCCGGGTTCAGTCCCATAAGAAACTGGAAAACCCGAAGTTGAAGAGTATATTTGCGGTCCACCGAATGAGGGTCGGGCGGCATGTAGTGGTCAATCTCATTCCACAACGAAATGAGCTCCGTACTGTACTCCATGATAGACCGGTCTCCTTGACGCAGGTTGGCGGCCCGATGCACCAATTCGTACAGAGTCGCAATGTTGTGCTTCTTGGAGTGGCTCTCGAGTGCCGCTTCCCAGACCGCCCGAGCCGACTCTAGAGACAGGAATTCACCTTTAACACTGGGTGAAATACTGTCCAAGAGCCAGCGATGAACTACCCCCTCAACGTCCAGCCAGTCATAATACTTGGGATCGGTCCGGGGAGGTCCGTCTTCTAGAAGATGGCGCAAGAGCATGAGACGCCCCTTTAAAGTGATCTGGACGTACTGGCGCCATTGCAGAAGATTAAATCCAGTAAACATACCATCCGGAGGCATCCTAGGCAGAGAGAATGGCCCAGGAGAGGACGACCAATTCCCGGGCTCAAGAGGCACTGCAGCTGCATGTGGCGTAGATACCGGCGTCGAGTCTGGCGTAACAGTAGAGGTCTGGGCTTCTGGCGAATCAGCAGCAACCGGATTCGTCATTGTAGAATCCGGTGGCTCAATCAGAGTAGATCACAGTCAGAAGGTGCTGAACCAGCCACAAGAAACAACCGCACCGAGCGGTGGGATCTGCAAGAGCTGATGGCTCGACTGAGGCAGATACACGGCGCGGCGGATGCGGCTCGCGGCACGGACCGAGGCAGGTCGATGCGGACCGAAGCACGCGGCTGTGCGCGGCTGGCTGCTGCGCGCGCCGGGAGGCTTCGCGCGGCGGGCGACCGTGCGCGGCTGGCAGCTGCGCACGGCGGGCGGCTGCTCACGCCGGGCAGCTGTGCGCGGCAGCGTCGCGCGGCGGCTGCGCTGCGCGCGCCGGGAGGCTGCGCGCGGCGGGCGACCGTGCGCGGCTGGCAGCTGCGTACGGCAGGCGGTTGCTCGCGGCGGGCGGCTGGCTGCTGGGCGTGGCGAACTGCTGCACGCGACCCCCGGTGCAGGATACAGCGGACGGCGATGGACCGGAGTGCGAGATCAGGCGGTCGTGAGAACCGCCAGAGATCGGAGCGCAAGGTCAAGCCCAGGAAACCCAGATTAGGGTTAGGGTTAGGGCTCTGATACCATGTGAACAAGAAAACAATACTTCTTCATAATGAAATGAAAGAGATTACAGGGTTTTATAGGGAGCCCAAATGGGCTGATTAGAGATAGGGCCCTTAATGGGCTAACAGGAGAGAGAAAAATAAAGAAACGTAATAATCATATCAACATATATTAATTTTTTTCGAAGTGAATTATCTTTTATCAACTCGCATAAGATGAAGATGCAGATATATCTCGCCAACCTGTTGAGCTACTTCAATGAGAAATTCTTTAAAAATAACATAAATATCTTTAAATTTATTCTTATGTTTTTTCTATTTTTCATTTGAAGGATTTTCGTTGATATATCATTATACTGTTTTGTCTATGAGTAACATTTCCCATGGGTTACATTTTACAGGTACCAGTTCATTCCGCAGTTGATATTTCTGAACAGCCTGTTTGGATATCTGTCACTCCTCATAATTGTCAAGTGGTGCACTGGTTCGAAGTCTGATCTCTATCACGTAATGATATACATGTTTCTGAGCCCTACGGACGATCTCGGGGAAAATCAACTTTTCCCTGGACAGAAAACTCTTCAGGTTATTTTCCTAACTACGTGTCCTGCTTATTTTCCTTATTCTCGTAAATATGTGAAATTTTACCATGACACCCGTGTCTACATGTTAACAGCTTGTTTTGCTCCTACTGGCTCTTGTCTCCGTACCATGGATGTTATTTCCAAAGCCCTTTCTCATGAAGAGGGAACATGAGGCGGTGAGTTCTGGCCCCAAAATTTTCTCGTTCTTTTTTCCTTTCTGTTGATTGCTTGATCTTGGGTTGACAGATGATGAAAAAATTTTCATTGTCATTGTCATGTATGCTTAGGCTTCGACATCACTATGATAACGATGGCCATTTATCATCAACGGTGGGATGACAATGATGATGACAGATCTCGGAAACCAACTGATAAAGAAAATCCGTCATTGTCCACTTGTCATCTTTATCAATATCAAACTAAGTATGTCCAAGCATTTGGTTCAGTCATTGATGTAAGAATGATTATGACAATTCAAACGATGATCACCGCTCACGGGAACTAGATGATGATGAAGATGACGATCTGTCATCATTACCTTCCATTTGCCATCGTTTTTCTTGGCCCCAAACTAGGGTTCACAGATGATGGCAAGTTCATCATCATCATCCCCAAAACTCATCATTGTCATCGTCATCCATATTTGGGCCAGAACAAGAGATGATAACGCCTATGAAACTGATAATTCGTCATCCGTATTTGTGATCAACCGATAGATGGCGAAGAAGATGAAACTGATAATTCGTCATCGTCATCATTTTTTGCAAAACTCTAGCTTTGCTTGTAGTTTCACATTAATGAACATTTATACAACTTCCACTTTCAGAGGCATCAGGGACAGTCTTATGCACTGCTTCACAGTTCCGAGACAGACTCTGCAGAAATAGAGGCCGATCACGGAGGCCATGGTCATGGTCATGAAGAGTTTGAGTTCAGTGAGGTCTTCGTCCACCAGCTCATACACACTATAGAGTTTGTCCTTGGAGCTGTATCAAACACTGCCTCGTATCTGCGGTTGTGGGCATTAAGGTTCTCTTTTATTTGTGTAAAGTGATAACTTATAATAGAATAATGTCTCATTTCCTGCTTCAATAACTATATTGAGATTTGATATTTTTGCTTCAGTTTTTTTGATTGTATGCATCATAACTCAATAACTACTTCATTGGCTAGATTGAGTATCTATTTCTCTGCCTTTTAAACGTAGAAAGTTTTTTGCTTCTATTTTTGTTCGGCTGTATGCATCTTCACGGATTATCTACTTCAGTTGTTATTTTTGAGAAAGGATTTTTTGCTTTCTCTAAGAAGGTTTTTAGCTTCGGCTATTGTTTGATTGTAAGCATCTTAATTCACTTTCTATATCGGTAAACCTGTAAATATATTTCCTTTGCCTTTTTATCAAAATGTCTTTTGCTCCTATTTTTTGTTGTATGCGTCGTAACTAATTATCTAATTTCTTTCAATAAAGACTCATTATCTAATTCAATATATTTAAATTAAAAAAAGAATTTTCCCGCCTTCAATTTTGGTAAATATTGTGAGGAATTTTTTGACCTTTTAAGAAATGATATCTACTTAGTATGCATCCTAACTCAGTATCTACTTCAGTAACTTTTAAATTTTTATGCATCACAATTGAATCACTATTTTTGTTTGGTATTTCCCAGTCTGGCTCATTCAGAACTGTCAAGCGTCTTCTACGAAAAAGTACTTCTCCTAGCCTGGGGGTGAGTTCTCCACTAATCACTTTCTCTATTGTTTTTCAACATCTATTTGGCATAGCTCATTAACTTTTTGTCATAAAAAACCAGATATAACAATATCATTATACTCTTTATTGGTGGCATTGTCTTCATCTGTGCAACAATTGGAGTGCTTCTTGTGATGGAAACCCTAAGTGCCTTCCTGCATGCTTTGAGGCTCCACTGGGTGGAGTTCCAGAACAAGTTTTATGAAGGTGATGGCTATAAGTTTGCCCCTTTCTCATTCTCAACTCTGGATGAAGAAGATTAGTTTGAGGACTCCCAGATTGTTGTTTTAAGGGGGACAGTGAAATATTCAGAGTTATGCTCCTCCAAAGATTGCTGTGTATTCATGTTCATTCATCACGCCTCTTCAGATTCTTGTACTCAATAAGAAACCATCATAATTTATGATGAATTGATGTTATGATAATGGTAATGATGAGGTTTGGTTCATGCTTTGTATGCTGACCTTGTTCATGTTTGAGAAAGTGTATGCAGTAACATCAGTAAATTTAGTTCTTCCAATAATGTATATTGTTCATCTTTGGTAATCTTTATTTGGTTTGTTTAATATTTTATCAACTCAGTTTGAATAGAAACATAAATTATTGTGGCTATATATTTACAAAGGGTGGTATGGTAATATAATTTAGTTATGTTTGACTTTTATTAATATTACTATTTCTGTTACATTAATCTTTTTGATGTGCTTTGCATGGTGTAATGTGAGGGTAGTTAAGTTATGTTTGTACTTGTTGGGGTTATCAAGAAGTAACCGGTTTGGCCCATGTTTTATTAACTACCAGTTTTCGCTTGAGATCTGTCAGACATGTCAGATCAGTGTGTAATGTAATTTTTTAGAGTTATTTTATGTTAGGCTCATTAACTCTATTAAATTTCATCCTTTTTACTTGTTGAGTACAATAGACTTGCTTCATCCTTTTTTGTTCCGGATTGTTTATTTGGTATCTGTTTTGTAGCCTATATATTAAGTAATGTACCCCAAAAGTGCATTTTAATAAAGTTTTATTTTATAAGGGAGTCCTCTAGAGATTGTGGATTTCAATCTAATGCTAGTTGATTCAAAGGGCCGAAGTCGTTTGTTTGAAGACCTTTTACTCATAAGGTATATTGCTATGAAGTATGTATGAAGTATAATTTACATAGTAAGAAAGTGAGAAATAAAGAAAATCAACATGATAACTCTTGGTAGGATAAATTAAAATTAAAATTAAGACCAGAAATAAGATTCACAAAACCACAAAACTAGGAAGCACAAAATTGTTATGCAACAGAAATAATAACAGTGTTTAAGGGAACAAATAAAAAATCATGTTACTAAGGCTATTTTACGGCAACAAATTTTACCCATAAAATGGTTGTATCTCGAAAGAAAAATTATTATTATCCTACATAAATTGAGTGTCCTTATTCAGGTCATATAAGAGAGTGAGAGATAAGTGAGAAGAGTTTACATACTGCAAAAATCTTGACAAATCATGCATATTGGGGATAACAGAGATATATATTACTTATGACATTCACTTATACATCATAATATGACGAATTTTCCGTCTAAATAATTATTAAAAAATAGATACTCACATGCTATCTAGTATCATTCGAAAAAATGGGAATTTCAATACGAACCGAATTTACACTAAATATTTTTGAGCATTTAGCCTATATCATTCAATTCTCCTCTCAGCCCTTAGACTTTTGAAATGAAAATTAAACGCATTGATGAAAGAATTTGAATCAATTTTCAAGATTTTGTATAATATTAAAAATCATTTAAATGGATTTTTGTGAGTTTAAAGGTTTACTTTGGTCATCAATGAAAATAAAAAGGAATATATTCTGACACTTAGACAAGATCAAAGGGGCCTTTTGGTTTCTCATTGAAGGGGGGAAGTTTGGTTAGGACTTCCAGGACTTCCAGGTTGACAAGGGGGCTTAGCAATCTGAACCACTGAGTATACAAATTGAGACTTGGGGACTACATGGTATCCTAGATCAGCCCCTTTCTTTACACACTGACATCCAGTGAGATACTAATGGGCCAAGAGGGAAGAGTGGGTTCAGGTTAATTGTTTGTATTTCATTCTTACATTTTTTTTAAAACGGAATGACATATATAACTGGCAGAAAATGAAGCACACCCTTCTTAACATGTTTCAAACTATGAGATGGGGGATAAAAAATATTAATCAGTTACTAACATATAATACACTAAGTACTGGATTAATCTACTTGCATTAAAATGATTAAATACATGTGCTATTAAGCCTAAAATAATCAAATTTATATGTAGAATTTATGGAATTTCATCATATTTTGGTATTTTTTTGAAGTTTCTGCTTTAGTATTTTTAAAGAAAATAATGTTCAGTTTGGATATAGTTTTCTGGGAAATTTCTGACATTAAATTTAATAATAAATTATTTTATAAGTTGGAATATATATTTTACTGTTTTTTCCAAGTTATTTATATTTTATTATGAATTGGTTGTGTTTAAGATCTTATTTTCTTAAATATCCAAAATACTCCAATTTTTGGGATGCCATAATGGCCCATCATTAACCAACCAGATCTTTATTTTTTTATTCCCAAGGGCGAGGTGGAAAAATAGAAAAAACATGTTAAAATAAAAATTGATCCCAGTCTGGGCAACAATAAAAAAGCACCATGTGTAATCGATTATTATTCTAAAGGTTTACTCGACATTTGAAAAGTTAAAAGCTGAAGCTGTTACATGTGGCTCGCTAGTCTAACACTCCGATTTATAAAATGAAAAAGTGCACTGATGTGGTATGCTATGATGCGTCACCAAATCATTGTAAATCATTTCTTTCACTGTTTTATTTTTCAAGGACGTGCGGAAGCTGATGAATCATATATTGGGTTTCTAGTTTATGAGCTGATGAATAAATTATATTATATAATGTCGTTTAAGGCTTCTAGTTTATGAGCATAGAGCTAGTATTGTATATGTGAATTATATTTATTTTAGCAATTAATCTAATTTTTACAAAAACTTGTGAAAATTAATTCAAAATGATATGAGGAAGGTCATAGAATATTAATCTTATTTAATATAATTTATTTAGACTTTTTAAAATATTTTGAGATTTTTTTAAATAATTTGAAATACTAATTAATTGTAATTATAATATCATATCACCGGATCAGGTGATTGTTGATCAAGGGTCAAGTGAAGAAACAAAATACCACTACTGATTACAATTGAGATGGTGGGAGATGCATGCGGGTGAACAAAGCAGGGGCAAGTGATGAGGATTTATCGTCCCTAGTGGCAACAAAGATGAGATGGATACAACCAATGCGTGGAATGATTGGTGAAAACATACAAAGATGTGAGCATGAAAATGATGAAGATTACACTAACATCATAGTCATGTACCCAACAGGCCAAGTGATGTTTTTCATTCACATGTCCGAATCAAAACCTGACTCCTTTAACTATTCACTCTTGGAATGAAACAAACCCAAACAAGATTATCAATGAACAAATCACTCTAGTAATCATAATTGGAAACAAAATCCAAGGGCACCATTTTTACAAGAATGGGGGTTCTATTATAGTTCTGAATGGTGGAGGGATGATAACATGTAAATTATGGGGTTAATAATCGGAAAATTATACTTGTTTCTGCATTAACATGAATATAAATGTGTGTTATCAACCTTTAAATGATTAAACCTAATTTTAGATTGATATTATGATTTTTTTCGACTTAATCGAGTTTTAAATGATTTTTATGACACCATATCTTTAAGGAAATGAATTTTCTGATTCAGAATACATTTTTTATGATTTTTTGGACTTATATTTACTGAGATATGAAATTTCTAAGTTTAGATATATATATACACATATATATATATATATTTATTACTTTTTTATAACTTAGTATTTATTTTATAATGATTTATTAATCTAATGTTTTGATATTTTAGCGCTCACCATGTCTTGCCATTCGATTAATCAAATGGCGACCAATGATGGGTATCTGCAATCTTTAGCGAAACTAATCATTGCAAAAAGGCACATTTATATCATTGTGAATCACGTTGCAGTTATGCACCAATCCTTATCCGACATGTTGCATTTTTTTCTACAGGAGGCGACGTGGACTACGAAGGAAAATAAAAAATTCAAATTGCAATAAATGCGATTTGCAATAAAAAATTGTATAAGCAAAGTGAATGTTTACAATAAAAAAATTGTACAAGCAAAGTGAAGAAGATATTACAATAAAAATTAAAGATGGTGCGCATGTGTACTGCCGTGAGTTATTAAAAAGATATTTAAATACTGAATTGGTGCATGGAAACACGTGCCAGGTGAGGCCATCATGGGGGAATATTTCCCTTTTTTGGACGTGAATGACACACATTAGTGTCATTCATTAAGAAGGGAGAAAGACAAAAATAAAGTGACATGGTGTACGATAATGAGTCGCCACATCACGGTTAAATAAGAGTAAAGAAAAAATTATATCTTTTGTCTTTTCTGCAGCACATACACGTGGCAGTCTCGGAACACGTGAGTGCGGAGGAAGAGACGAACATGCCTATGATTGATTTCTTGTGATTAGACAGTTAACTGAAAATGGAAAAGAGGAAGCATTAGTGCTGATGATGAGGAGAGAGAAAAAATAGATGGCTAGGACTGATCCAACTTCAAAGCACAATATCTCATGATCCAGAGGTCAGATTGATCGGAAATTTTCATGGATGCTTTGTCTTACCCTCTTACCATCCTTTAACTTGGTTCACCTATATTCTCCTATATTTATCCTCTGATATATAAATAGAGGTGTGGATCACTGTCAAATCATCCTTAAACTTGGTTCCTACTCATGTGGTCTGACTGAAAGGTAGTGAGTTTTTTAGATCCTTCAAGTGTGCTCTTACATTCTCAAATTGCCGTAATCCTGGCAGAACATAAGGACATATGGTAAGCATCTTTGGCTTACATTCTACGAAGCACATCTTACCGCCTCCACATCATCATCTTATCATTAACTTATTCATCAGTTATTGGATTTGACACATGCCTACACTATTCCCATCATGCCTCAAGTCATCATTATTTCATTCTTGCATTCACTCACTCTCTTCACACCCAGATCATCTGTATCTACTACCTTCTCTCCTCAACTTAATACCACTATCTCGCCTCGTATTTTCTCGTCACATGAATTCATATTTAGTATGTATCTCTTCACATCTCAAAATCACCATATTAAGTATATCAAATCATTAATCATAGTTCCCTATGGAGTCTATCCATAATCATCACCAGATAAGATTACTAAGTGAGTACAGATTTATAATTTTATTAATTAATCTCAAAATACCAGTGAAAAATTAAAAACCTAAAATTGATATTATCAATGGATAGGGGGGGGGGGGGTAAAGAAATAACTACTCTCAAAATTTCAGCCCAAAAAACCTTCTAGATCATTAGATATCATTGTTTGAACTTGGAGAAATCTGAGCCATCTGATTTTTCTCACCCCTCAAATTAGTGTGGCGGATTGCCAACATGGCACAAAATTCTAGGAGTGAAAAACTAAAAAAGTTATAAAAAATAATTAAATGAATTAAGAATAAATATTTGACTTATAAAAATTTTTTGTTTATGAATTAAATGTTATAAAATATTAAAAATATAAAACTATTTCCATACAAATACTACAAAAGTCAGAATCTTATTATAAGTATGTAAGAAACCCTTAAACCCTTTAAAATATTTAAATAAATCGAAATGGATTTTGTCTGACCTGTAAAGAATTTTATTCATGAAGTTACCTTTAGAAAATTATGTAACTAAAATCAAGAAAAATCAGAACCTTATTCTAAAATTATATTGAGTCATTTTATGCTAAAATAACATTCATATATGTTCATTTAAACCAATATAATCACATAAAATTCATGTAAATCCTAGTAAAAATAACATGTTATTTGTTAGTATTTGTGGCTCTCTGATCAAAAGGCATAACATAAGACATAGTGCACGTGTATTTTTTTATTTAATATGTCAATATTTTATTGTCTTATTGTCCTAGGGACATGCAGTGAATGTGAAGCTGTCGATTGAAGTAAATCAATGGCTAATATTATAAAACTTTAAGGCTTGATATTTACAGATCCAGAAAATCAATAAAGATGAAATTTTGAGGGCAGATTTTTTTTCTTCTCTTTCCATCGGTACAGTCAGAGCTATAAGATGAGGTGCTGGTCACCGTACAAGCTGTCTTTGAAGTCACTTCCTAAATTGTCAAGCTAATTGAAAGAGAGTGAGGTTGACGATCCATCTAGTGACTCGTGGTGTTTTGGTGTTTGAGAAGGGACAAAAGAGAATTAGATAAGCTTTCTTGCATCACAAAATCATTGTGCCCTAGTGATAATGGGATTTTTAGTAGTAAACATCTACACATTTTTGAGTTAAGTATATGCATTATCTTTATTCTATTTTAAATTTGCCCTCTATGCCTTATTTTATGAAAATTCTCAACATGAGAATAGGGACGGACACGGTCCGGTCAAGGTCCGGTTTTAGCAAAAACCTAAACCTAGACCTAATGACCGGTTCGGTCTCGGTCTCGGTTCGGTCTCGGTCCGATCCGGTTTTCGGTCCGGTCACATTGAGTAGTCTATGTGAAAGTGAATGCCAATATGAAGAAAATAATTTAAGCAAAAATTAAAAAGTATTTTTTAATCAAATATAGAAACTAAGTTAATATTTTTTTGAGTTTCACTGAAAGTAATCCCATTTCTCCTACTTAGCTCGCCTTTCCTGCACTTGGTTGTTTCGTCGCATCTTACTAGACTGCATCTGAGTGCTTGATATTCTGCATTTGTAGTCTCCATTAGCACTTTTGGTAAAGTACTCCATCACAGGCGATGGTTTTCTACCTTGACAAACCTCTGTTCCCTTCATAGTCAAATCACCATATTATGTAAATAATTTATTCATGACAAAAGTGTAAACAACAATTCAAATTATCATAAATAAACAGAAGAATACCTCATCTTTACCTAACTCCATTGACTCTAAGCAGGTTCTGTTTCGCAAACTGATAATTAGAATGAGAGTGAGAATGAGATTAAGAGTGTGAGAAATGTAGATAATGAGAGGGAGAGAGTGAAATAGGGGAGAAGGGAGAGAGTAAGAAAGTCATAAAGGGAGCTAATGAGAAAGGAAGAGGAAGATAGGGAGGGAGAGCGGGAGAGAGTGAAATCAGGGGAGAGGGACAGAGCGAGAGAGGGAGATAATGAGAGGGGGAGAGAGGGAGAGAGGAATAAGGAGACAATGAGAGAGGGATAGAGTGAAATAGGGGAAGATGGAGAGAGTAAGAGAGTCATAAAGGGAGCTATGAGAAAGGAAGAGGAAGATAGGGAGGGAGAGAGGGAGAGAGTGAAATCAGGGGAGAGGGACAGAGCGAGAGAGGGAGAGAGGGAGAGAATGAGAGGGGGAGAGAGGGAGAGAGGAATAAGGAGACAGTGAGAGAGGGATAGAGTGAAATAGTGTGGGGGGGGGGGCATGAGATAGTGACTTAGTGAGAGAGAGAGAGAGAGAGACAGAGAGAGAGTGAAATAGAGGAATAGGGAGAGGGCGAGAGAGGGAGAGATGGCGCTAAAGGGAAAGGAAGAGTGAGATGGTGAGAGACGTAGAGAGGGGGAGAACGAGAGAGGGAGCTAATGGGAAGGAAGAGCATGGAGGGAGAGAGTGTACTGGGGAGAGTAAAAGCATGAAGGGGGAGAGAGGTTGCCGGGCAGAAGAAGAGGAAATAAGGGAATCGGGAGAGGAAGAGCGAGATGGTGAGAGACGTAGAGAGGGGGAGAGGGAGAGAACGAGAGAGGGAGCTAATGGGAAGGAAGAGCATGGAGGGGGAGAGTGTGCAGGGGAGAGTAAGAGAATGGAGGGGGAGAGAGGGTGCGGGTTAGAGGAAGAGGATGGAGGGCGAGAAAGGGTGCGGGTAGAGGAAGAGGATGGTGGGAAGAGAGGAAGATGAAGGAGGGTGAGAGAGGGCGCGGGTTAGAGGAAGAGGATGGTGAGGGAGAGAGGGTACGGGGAGAGGAAGAGGATGGAGGGGTAGAAGAAGTGCAAGGAGGGAGAGAGAGGGCGCGGAGTAGATGACGTGCATGGAGGGAGAGCAAGGGTGCGGCGGATATGAAGTGCATGGAGGGAGAGATAGAGTGCGGCGGAGAGAAGTGCATAGAGGGAGAGAGACGGAGCGGCAGAGAGGAAGTACATGGGGGAGAGAGAGAGAAAGAGGGTTGGGGGAGAGGAAGAGCATGAGATGGGGAGAGGAAGAGTGTGGGAGGGGGAGAGGACGATCGTGGGAGAGGGAGAAGAAGAGTGTAGGAAGGGGCAAGAGGGAGTGGGGAAGAGGAGTGTGAGAGGGAGGGAATGTGTCGGTAGGAATGAGCGCGGGAGAGGCTGAGAGAGAGAGGGAGAGGGGTGGAGCGAGGCTGGGAGATTGAGAGAGGGAGAGCATGCGAGGGAGGGACTGCGAGAGGGAGAGAGATAGGGAGAAGGAAATGAGGCTTACCAAGTCTCAAATGTGGCAACGGTGAGAGGGTGATGGTGGCAAGAAAGTCTCGACGGCGACAGCGAGAGGGGACTGTGAGAGGGTGGCGGTGACGACTGCGAGGCTGGATCCGCTCCCTCTCATGGAGGAACGTGTTGACGGAGGAATGTATTAGTGGAGGGGAGAGGAACGGGGGGTGGAGGTTGACCCGTTCCTCTTCCTCCACGTTGCTTATTTGTAATTATAATATTATTATTATTTAGGAACGGTCTTCGGTCCGGTTCTACTTGCGAACCTTACCCGGACCGAACGGTTCGGTCAGCCCCAAAATGGCTGACCGCCGGTCCGGTTCGGTCCGGTCTGACCGAAGTTCGGTCAGACCGTGTCCTTCCCTACATGAGAAAGAGTGAGATAGAAAGAGACACGGTGAGAGAGAGAGAGAGAGTTGAGAGAGAGCGGAAGAGAGACTACGCGGCCGAGAAAGCGAAAGAAAGAGGAGAAAAGGAGAGAGTGTGTGTGACCAAAATGGATAAGAAAAACTAAGGGACAAATATAGAGAGAACGAAACAAAGAGAGTGAGAAATGTGAAATTGCGTGCGGGAGGGTGAACGCAAGTGAAATGAACTCGAAGAAAACTGAGAGGCGGAAAAAAAACCGAGAGAGTGAGCTAGCGAGAGAGAGAAAACGAGAGAATGCGAGAGAGTGTGTGTGTGTGTGTGTTAGAAACAGAGATGGAAACGTAGAGAGAAGATGAAGAACGAAGAGCGCAAGTATTAGGAAAGGAAAATTTTCCATAGTTGAATCAAAGGAAGACATGAGTATTTATATGGACGGATGTCCCTTAGTTTATAAGATTGGAATAATGAGTTCGAATGAAGTCCTTTCATGCCCAAATATTTGGGCTTTAGAATGGATCATCTATTTCAACCTTTCATGCCCAAATATTGTGCTTGAAAACACATGATCTTTTCAAGCTTTCATGATAAAAAACTGTGCTTGGAGATGTATGATTTTGTTATTAAAATGACTTTACGACATTTAAGATCGAGCTGGCTAATGGGTTTCCATTTACTAGGTCAGC
Organism: Wolffia australiana; assembly: GCF_029677425.1. Taxonomy (NCBI): domain Eukaryota; kingdom Viridiplantae; phylum Streptophyta; class Magnoliopsida; order Alismatales; family Araceae; genus Wolffia; species Wolffia australiana. The sequence continues at coordinate 5,317,437 of NC_135836.1, read as the reverse complement.
AAAGAAGAGCCGGGTCATGCGAAGAGATCAGTGCTTTAAGTCGGGAAAGCTCCGTGGCAGGTGATCATCTTTCCTCTCTTAGGCTAGCGTTTAGAACACATTGGTCAATTCGGACGCATCTTCGTCTTGCTTACAAAAATGAAATACTGTGTCCCACATAGAGCGTCCTAGAATAATTCGGTAGTTTCATTTCGCACTAGTTCTTCTGGACGTTCATGATACTCCTGGGGCTCCCCTTGAGAGTTCTCGAGGCTTGAGAAAAGATATTGAAAAGGGGGAGCGGATGATATTAGTCTCTGCCCTACTATGAAAGAATGAGAAAGGTGTATCACCGCAAGTTTTTTAAACGTTGATTATCCCGAAGATGAAAGGGTGTCAACCAAAGACGTCCTGCATGGCCCTCGGAGGACAAAACAGAGGGAAGAGAAGAAAACAGCCCTCGTTTTATTATTAGGGGACGCATCACAGTGGCTCAGGCCTCAAACAAGATGTCGTACCCGGGCGGGGTGGAAAGGGCTTGAGACAGAGGCTGTTCCAGGGAGAGCGACACCAACAGATGGCTGATGTCTAGGAAAGAGGAGGTGGGCTGCGACAGGCGACGGCAGGTACAAAGTTGCAGAACATCCGGGCATGAAATCACTGTGGAGAACATCATGGGCGGCTCCTTTAGCATCCAAGGACTTGAATCTGCTGGCTGCAGGTCTTGAGCAACAGGTTAATGTCTCCCGGGATGTTGACCTGACTATAAATTGACTTTGCTAAGGTGCAAAGGCAATATGTGGTCTGTGCAGGCGTAAAGGTTGTAAGCAACTCACAGCAGGTGTTAATGAACACATCAGGGTTTCCCTCGACCTTGATGAGACTGAGTGCTGCATCGCATGCGATAATGCAAACAGGAAGAATTTGGAGCTGTGCGGATGCAATTGTGAAGAAAACCAGGTTTAGTATTAAAAAGGCCGCCACAAAGTCAGTCTTTCCGGCCATTGTAAAGTAGAGACTTGTGGGTGGGGGGGCAACAGAAGTGAGGGAATAAAAATGAGAAAAATGGAGTCCCGGATGATTCCTGTCGGTGGCAATCGCCGCTATTTATAGGGAACCAGAGGGGACAACAACTCGGTTCCAAGCGTCCAACTAAACTCACACTTAAAGGGAGAGAATTGATGACGGTAGCAGTTGGCAGATGGGGGGTGGAGGCAGGGAGATACTGGGCCGTGCCCTCGATGCCTCCTTTTGCATAGTCTTGCCTCTCTAGAAACGGGAAGAATAATATATCGCGCTTGACGGACTGCTGTGAAGGCCACAAACAGCGACCTGGATTTCAAAAAGATATGCTGTGTGGACAGGCCAACACACGCCAAGAAGAGGGCGACGTGTTACCGTGATAGACTTGGAGGAACTCAGTGGACGGCGCCAGCATCACACATCCAGCGTGAAGGCATTTTGTCTTCCTCAACATCATGGGCGATGTTTATCAGCGTCGTGCCAACAATGGCGGAATAAACTTTCATGGCCACATTCGCGTGACAGGTGGACAGCATAAATATTTAGCGAGTGCAATAGGAGAATTAAGCTCGAAAAGTGTGAAATGTTCCCTAGCTGCTTTAAGTATGTCAGGAAAAAATCGAAGGCCCGTTTTGATAGGTTCCCTCTGGGGCCTGGGAAGCATCCGAGAGTGAGACACGCTTCCTAAATCCCAGTAAAATGGGGATCTGCCGTCTGGCTAAACAATCCCAATTATGACATCCCGTAAGGTATGACTAGACTTTTAATCTTGGTGTTGCCCACACAGACGAGAAGGTATCACAAGGTGTAACTCCATTTTATCGATCTTTATCATATTCACAATTTCTAAAGAGCCTCTGTCTCTCTGCCTCAACAACGTCACCATTCTATCTGTCCTCATTGCCCGTCTCCCACAGCCCATTCCCCTAGCAACCCCGAAGTAGGGAACGGCACGTCCGGGACCTGACGCCCCGGACGTGACGGGACGGTGACGAATAGTGACGGGACGAACTGGTCGTCACGTCACCGTCACATCACTCGTCCATGGATTTTGAGGAAAATCGTCACCGAACCGTTACTCGTCCGCAGACCATCGTCACCGTCACGGTACCGTCACGGTACCGTCACGGTGACGGCGTCACCGTCACCGTGACGGTATTTTTAAAATTTTTTATAGGTTACGTATTTTTATTCTTTTGGTCTTATGGACCATTTGATAATGTTTTTTAAATTTTCATTTTTTCCCCTTATTGCAAAGTTACGACTTACGATTCTCCCTCTCTCTCGCAAGTCTCAACTCCGCCAATCTCCCTCTCAACTCCACTGATCTCCCTCTCCTTGTCCCTCTCGCTGGGTCGCTCCCTCAGTCCCTCTTCCTCTTCTCTGAAGTTCGCTCCGTCTCTTTCACCCTCTTCTTTTCCCCTGCTCTCAACACAGCATGCTGCCGCCGCCAATGTTCGAGTTTGGACGGCAATGATCTCTGGCCTCGGAGCTGGCCCTGTTTGAGGTGATGCTGGCCCTCTTTCGCCCTCTTCCGGAACTAATTCTGAACTAATTCTGAATCCCAAATGGTTGCATTGATATGCTTTATTTTTTTTCTTAATATCTTATATTTCACCTGCCTCCAAAAATTTCCCTACTTTACGGATTGCAAATTTCCTCTCTTTATTTAAATCAGAGAAGTTTCTGATTATGTACTAAACCTTGGTGAGCATCTAGGTTTGTGGTGACATACATGGCCAATTTTATGATGTGAAGGAGTTGTTCAAGGTTGGAGGCGACTGTCCAAGTACTAATTATTTGTTTCTTGGAGATTTTGTCGATCGGGGATTTAATTCAGTTGAAACATTCAGTTCAAGGTTTCATTTGTTACACAAATAGTAGATTCAAAGATAATATGCACTCGTTTCATTGGTGGCCCATTGGATATCATGTTATTAGTCATTATTATTCGCGGGAGTGAGGGAGAGTGTTGGAAGTGGGAATAACTTAGTAATTATGTTGATCTTGGTAAGTTCCCTCACCAGAACTAACCGAGTTTTGCACATGTGAGGAGATGTATAGTGACCCTTCTCTCTGCCTGATGCAGCACAGTTAGTTCCCCGCCAAATGCAGCACGAGAACCTTCAAAAGACACTTCAAAAAAATTATGGTCTCAACCCTTCGTCCATACAGAGTTTTATAGCTGGTATCCTTACATATTTAACCAAAATATATTAAATAATACATACTTCCAACACTATATAAATTTATTACAATCCTCTAGTAAGATAATCCTTTTATTATTATCCCCATGTACATAAAATTTTACAAAATGTAACAACAAAACTTTTATTTTCGGTAGACTTTGCGTTTATGAGTCCATAATTTATCGGCCAAAAAATTAATTGGTACAAACACATTCTTGCAGCCCCTGTCAAGCACTCAAGCCTCAACAAATTAGTTGTCAACCTGGATATAAAAAATATCTAAATGTCCCATTTTTTGGTGAATAAATATTTCATTAACTTCTTTAAAATTTCAATCAATACCTTAAATTAAAAACTACCTACATGCGAAATAATAAGGCCATAATTTTATTATCATAAAATTTTAAAACATACATCTCATATTAAACAATTGGATCATTACCAAATAATTACTATTATATTATTAAATTGTATAATAAAATCCGTCACGGATGTCATTGTGACGGAATCATCATCACGCCACCGTCATGGGACACCCGTCACTGTCACCGTCACGGGCTCCGCGTCACCGTCACCGTCACGGGCTCCGCGTCACCGTCACCGTCACGGGCTCCGCGTCACCGTCACCGTCACCATCACGAGCCCTCAGATCCGTCACGTCATACGTCACGGGACCGTCACGGTGACGTGTGACGTGACGGATGACGACTGACGATCCCTACCCCGAAGATCCGCCACCGACACTACCATCGTCATAAACATCTACGAGGCTAGACGGCCTTGGCCATTATACTTGTTGGGGTTTGTCAGCCCCCCCATTACTAGAATGTGGAGGGGGGGTTGACTAGTCAAGCCTCAATATGGAAGGGGAATATGAAAAGGCTGAACCCCCACTCTTGTCTCTTTGTGGGGAATATGAAAAGGCTCAAGGCTCTTCATATTCCAGACCTTTCATATTCCCTGAACATTTAAATGTCCCTCTATATATAGAGGGCAAACCTGTTCTCAATGGATATGCATATGAGTTTTCTGTTCATTCTTCTTGTCTCTTCCTCTCTTCTCCTCTCTCTCTCCCTTGGTTTGTCTTCATCACTCCATGGTGACTACCTTGGCTTGGGAGTTGAAGGAGTTGCTCTGCAGCACCACACGAGAAGCCAGTGCCCTGCACCAAGAGCCTTGTACGTTGACGTCACGCCGGTTACGTAAAGAGGTTCTTGTTATCTGTCTCTATACGCTGACACATTTATCTTGTCCGAGTTGATTCCGCATTTCCACCGTAGCGTCTTGGGTCGTTGGTTTCTTCAACAAGTTTCAACAATACTGAAAGGCCAGCTACTAACTCCTAACTACCAGTGGGCCGCGGCTTCACTTGGAAGTCAGCGTCTAGTATTAAAGCCCGGGCCTAATCTTGAAATCAAAAAGGACAACATGGACAAATGGGTCCTCGGCCCGACCCACTGGTTTAAAACCGGGAGGGGGGTTTGGGAGGGAGACAAAGATAGGGAAAAGAGTGCGAATGAGAGCCAGAGAGAAGAATAGTGAAAAAGACACGCATGGAGAGAGATAGAGATAGAGAAAGAGAGACAGGGATATTGCGCGAGGTAGAGAGATGTGAAAGACCGCCAGAGAGGAAAAAAAGAGAAATAGCGGAGAAGAGAGATGTCGAGAGATAGCGAAGAAGAGAGCGAAAAAGAAAGCCAAGGAGAAAAAAGAGAAATGGCGAAGGAAAGAGAGGGAGAGAGAGAGAGAGATAAAACGGGAGAGAGGCATAGAACAGAGCGAGAAAGAAAGCCATAGAGAGGTAGCGAGAGCGGGAGATCACGAAAAAACAGGCTAGAGAAACGGAGCGACCGACAAAGAATGAAAGAGATAGCGAGAAAGAGAGAAAGACTGCATGTGACAGAAAGAGATAGCAAGAGAGAGAGAAAGATAGAGCGAGAGAGAGAAAGAGAGCGAGACAGCGCGAGCGAGATTGGCAGAGAGAAAGAGTGAAAGACCGACAGAGATTTCGACGGAAAGGAAGAGAGAGAGAGAGCTTGTGAGAGAGCGAGAGAGAAAGTAAGTGAGATTGCGGGAGAGATGGAGAGACAGAGAGAGAGGGAGAGTGAGATGGGGGGTGTGAAGAGGAGTTTTACTCAGCTTCGCAGTCCGCCGAGTCAAGGCCATGGAGGCGGCGAACTCGGCCTCCCAAGCAATCAGCTCGGCGATCAACAGATAGGGACTTAATGAAGATTAGTTAGTAATAAGAAATTAATACTATATACTCGTTAGAGACTAGAGAATAGGATATCATATAAGTTCAAAGATACTATAGGATTAAATTTAGAGTAGGATCAAATATAGACGGCCAGGATTAAATCTAGAATAGGATCAAATATAGACGGCCAGGATTAAACGATAGAGAGTTATAACGGTGAGGATTACCGCACCGATGGGTTCACCGCACCGATCGACGGCTGCGATCGGTGCACCCGAGTCGTTATAATGGTTAGGATTAAACAATAATTCAAATTCATATTTCCGTTGTAATTAGTTACAATGGATATATATAATCGATTCCTCTGAGCCTTCTCTTCTTGTTCCTCTTTCTTCTCTCTTCTTTCTCCATTCTTCTGTCTTTCATATCTTGTGCAACGGCCAAGAAATTTCAACAGCAGGAGAGGCGAAGAGAGAGAGAGAGAGGAGAGTGACATTGCCGTAGATGGAGAGAGAGATGACAGTGATATTACGAGGGAGAAAGAGAGGTAGAGACTAGATTAGATTGCGAGAGAGTAGATGTTGAGGAGTGTGATGGCAATAGACACAGTGTGAGAAAGAGAGAGAGAGAGTTGAGAGAGAGCGGAAGAGAGATTTACACGGCCGCGAAAGCGAAAGAAAGAGTAGAAATGCAGAGAGGGGGGGCGACCAAAATAGATAAGAAAAACAGAGGGACAAAGATAAAGGGAATGAAACAAAGAGAGTAAGAAATGTGAAATTGTGTGAGGGAGGGTGAAAGCAAGTGAAATGAGCTGGAAGAAAAACAGAGAGACAGAAGTTCAAGAGCGGTAGAGCAGAGGAGAAAATGCAAGAGAAAAAGGGAGAAACAGAAACAGTCGTTGAAGTAGAGGAGACAGCGTCCAATAAAAGAGGGAGAGAAAAAGGGAGAGAGACAGAGAGAACTAGAGGCAGGATGGGTCATTAAAAAAAAGGGAGAACGAAAGAGAGATAGTGCGTGAGAGACTGCAAGAGAGCGGAGGACAAAATCCAAAAAGAGAAGGCGAGAAACAGCAACCTGGTCAAAACAGATAGAGAGATCGTTTGAGAAAGAGAGAGATAAGGATAGAAAGAGAGAGACCAGTAGATAGAGAGAGAGAGGGAGAGACTTTAGAAGACACATTAAGAGAGAAATAGGGAGAGAGAGAGACAAAGCCACAAAGTAGGGATTCGAACAGATCGGGCATTCGAACGATCGAATCCAAACACCGATCTGTCCAGTTCAGATCCGATCTGAACACGATCTGCGCGTCTGTTTGGGTTGGATGGTTCGAACAAGATGGCTGTTCGGATCGAATGTTTGAATACGATCTGATTTGAACACGTTGTTCGAAATGGATTGAATCGAATCGAATGTTCGAATCCAGCGGCACCAGCGGCGCCAGCGGCCGATCAGCGCCGCCCAGCGCCAGCTCGTGGCCCCCAGCCCCAGCCAGTGGCGCCAGCACCGGCCAGCGGCCACCAGTGGCGTCCAGCGGCTGCCAGTGACTGCCAGCAACCGCTAAAGAGAGTCGCTGGCAGTCGCTGGCAGTCGCTGGCGCCGCTGGCCATTTGTTCAAACTTGTTCGAACAAGTCCGAACAAATGGCAATCGAACATGAACGAACCAAATTTTTCGTTCGAAACTTTTGATCAAACACGAACAAAGGGTCTGTTCGATCAAAAGATTCAAACGATCCGATCCGATCCGATCCCCGATGTCTACCACAGAGACGAAGCAAGTAAGAGGGGAGACCTAGAGATAGACAGAAAGACGAGGGGAGCCAGAGTGAGAGAAACAGAGTCCGACCAAGAGAGTAGTGGAGAGGCCGAGAGAGAGATAGCGTGAAAAAGAGAGTTAGAGGGAGACCGAGAGAGAGAGAGAGATTAATAGAAATAGCAAGAAGAGATACATTGGCAGAGAGAGACACGCACACATATACACAGAGAAAGAGAACCCTGATATATAATGTGAGGAAGAGCTACATCTTTTGTTGGATGGTTTATCTTGAGTCAGTTATTTTTGGAGTTGATGTTTTGAACAAGTCAAGAAATAAAAAGTCAGCATGGATCATTAGGCTTTAGGGAGATGTGGAGGTAGGAGCTGAGTTCAAGGAGAGCAGAACACTAGGTGTCTTGGAAGACCAAGTACTTGGACAAGTGTGTGGCCATGGTTTGCTTAAGTCCATAGGCAGTTATGGCGGAGTGCCAATGAATATGCATGAGTTCCATTCTTGTACTATGATGTGTGCATCAACTAGATCCTTCCTCTCCCAAAGTGTTCTTTCTTCTTGTTTCTCTGTGTGAGATCAAGAGAGTGAGAGTTTAATCTTTCTTTCTCTGTGTGAAATCAAGAAAGTGAGAAATTAATATTTTTTTCTCCGCGTGAGATCATGAGAGCAAGTGCTTGTGCTTCCCTTTTCTGTGTGAGTTTCTGAAGTGAGAGATCTAGGTTCCAAGATTCGTAAGGTAGAGGTAAAAGAATTTATCGCATGATTGAACACTCTAAGTCAGAATGCTTCTTAAAGATAACCTAAAATGTTTCTTGAAGATCTGATAAAGTTTTCTGTATTGGCATCCTTGAGTGGCAAAGAATGGACTTGGTCTACAAGGGAGTGGACTCTATTATCCATCATATCCTGGCATCATTACGCACAAGGTTTACTAGACATGGTTGCCAATTGATGACATCCTTCAAGTGGTGTGACCTCATTAGGGGTCGACATACACAAAATACTGTTCATTGATGACCAAATATTTGGGCTTCAAAATGGATCATATTTTGAGCCATGGGACCTGACGCAGGCTCGGTCTAGTGTCATGGGACCTGACGCAGTAGGGGTACCAGAGGTACCACTGGTCGGGCCAACAACTGCTCCAATCGCTCGACAACGGCAATCAGGGTGCCAAGTTAAGCTCCACGCTCCTTAGACGAATCCTCCTGGGGTCGATGCAGCTGGTGTGGTCTTCCTTGGGCGTGTCCAGCTCCCTGGCCGTGTACGATGGGGGTCTGGGGTACGGGCTCATCCATGGGATCCTTCCTGTGTGGTCAACGAGTTATCGTCACTATCTCCTCGTTGTCACAAGGGGATGATGCTCCTAGTGACCACGATGTGCTATGGTTTGATCGTGTGCATCCACATCGGGGACGGGTGTTTTCACGTGAACCAAATGATCCCGCGGACCCCTATCGTTGGGTGCTGTCCACCTGAGTTCTGGAGAATGCGGTGAGGTGCCACCTACGGGTGTTGGGGGATGGGCCTCTGAGAGGCGCGTGGGGCTGCCTCTCTCAGACGGCGATGAGCCTTCTCATCGTGGGGAGGTGTATCCTCCCTGATGAATCCTTCTACTGGATTGCGTCTCGACAACAATGGCCAGTATCCTCGGGGGTACCTAAATGAGTTTTCAAAAACAAATTTATGTAGGTGGAATGATTATACGGTAGGGAGGCGATCTGTGGGCAACCACAACCTAGCTCTGATACCAAGATGATGCCAGACATCTTCAGTGATTTTGTTCGACACGTAATTCCATAGGATTATAAAACTACATGATGTAGTGATCCTAGGTGGATGTACATGCAGCCTTTGACTCGTGGGATTTCGGTGAGCTCCAAGCTCTAGGGCTGGCGACTGATGACGGTGACGGTGACCTTCTGACCCTCGTCCGAGTGACGAAGGTGACTATGATGCTGAGAGAAACAATTTCATCGATGCTCACACAAAACAGACATGCTCGATCGGTACCTAATATGTCACCCAACTCATAGTTTTTCTAATATAGTTGTATCTCACCTATTCTAACCTGAGCACAGTGGACTACAACCGATAAGTATACTTGGTGTCGGACGTCATCGGGGACGTCGTCCGGTCGACACCGAGTATGATGGCTCGGTGCCGATAAGTGATGATGGTATCAGACTAAGGCAGTGTTGTCGTCTGATGGATGAACCCTAACGGGTCGATGGAACTACGTTGCGCAAATGAATGTCCTACGTGTCGTACGTGCAGGCTCTGACTCCAGAGAGGCACCAAGCTCCAAGCTTGGACGGGGTCACCGGGTGACGGTGACGATGGCCTCTCGAACCTCATCGGAGCGACGAAGGTGTCTACGGCCAAATGGAATCTATCCGTGGGGCTCGCACGTAATGAACGTACTCGTCTATACAGGTAAGACACTCAACTAGGTTGCAATTTTCTCTCAATTCTTCTTCTCTCACCTACCTAGCCCGAGCGCGGTGGAGTCAAGACAAAAATATACTGCAAGAGATAAATAAACGAGCGATGGGAGAGGACGGCGTACCTCGTCGGCGGTGGCTCGTAGTGCAGTGTCGTCAACGATCAACGGCGATTTCGGAGTGGGTGGGGCGGAGAGTCGTCGGAGAGATCACGACAGCTCGACTTGCGGCACAGCGCAAGAGCGATCTAGGGGGGGGAAGGATCTTTGAGGGCATTCTGCGCTCGGGACGATGACCCCTTCGGGATGGCGAGGAATGCAACCCCGGGGGTCGAGGCGTCGCGGAATGGCGTCGCTCGACGGAGGCGCAGGGGACACGACGATATCCGGTGGCTCAGCCGCTCTAGCGACTGCGGCTGCAACGAGCAGCTATGGCCGCTGCGGTGGCCATGGCCGTTATGAGTAATTACGGCTGCTGCAAGCAGCTACGGCCGCTCGCGGCAGTGCCCACTACTGGCCGCGGCACCCGCTGGTCTCGACGGCGCCTACTTCTGGCGACGGCTCCCTCTGCTTGCTGCGGTGCTCGTTGCTGGTGGCCGCGCCCGCTGCTGGCGGTGGTGTCTGCTGTTGGCGGTGGCATCCGTTGCGGGTGGCGACGTCCACTGCTGGCTGCGAGTCCCGCTGCTGGCCGCGGCTCTCGCTGCTTGGGGCAGCCCGGTAGCGACCGCGGGGCAGCGCGGTGGCGGCGTGTCTGCGGTGGCGGCTGCTTAGGGCTCCGACGAGCGGGCTTTGTCGAACGGAGCCCTAGAACGGGCGCACGGACGGGACGGAACTGGCGCGGCCCCGACCTCGTTCCGTTCCGCCCATTCTCTCTCCTCTCTTCTCTTTCTTTTTTTTCTTCCTTTTCTCCTTTTTTTTTCTTTTCTAAAGGTGAGACCAAGCGAAAAAAAAAAACAATTAACTCTTCTTCTTCTTGGTCTGCCTTCTCTATGGTGCCCCCTCTTCCCTTATATAGGGGAGAGGTCAAATGGGCCCCCTAAATGGGTCAACAAGGGGGAAAATAGGTCCATTAGGGGGCCCTTATAGAATGGGCCCCCATTACACATAGATGGGGAATTAAAATAAAAATGAAATAGGAAAAGGGGAAATAGGGAGGCCCCTTTCCCATGAATATAAAACACGGACACGGGACGCATTGCAGTGCAACAAAAACACGACGACTGCAAAGAGAACACAAGACAGGACTAGAAAACAACAAAAATCAAAACAAGATAATCGAGCAGTTCTTTCACCCGGTCCTCGACGACGACGGCGGGTGGCATGGATGATGTTGTTGAAGACCCTTGATGGCGTGCGCCATCAATACTGCAGAAGATAATTTAACTGACGAGCAAGGGAACAACGTACCTCACCAGTGGTGCCACCCGTCATTGATGTACTCGTCGATGCAAGTGCTGGTGCAGGTAGGCACGGCAGAGGCATGCCAGAGACGGCAAGGCATCACTCGACTAGGGGGGGGGCGTGATGCTGGAAACGACATTGGAGAGCAAAGTCGAGGAAGAGCAATGAGCAACGACAAGGCAACACGAGAGAATGGTCGAAGCTCGGCGAGCGCGACCTTAGTGGTGGATCGACATGGGCGGAGTGCAGCAGGCAAAGTTGCTTGTGTAGAGCACACATGACGCGAGTGGCGGCGTCAATTGCGTTGGCATCGCACGGATGGGCAGCACATGTGCGCAGCTGGGGCACGGGGCGTGCTCCAGAGTGGCACGAGTGGTGGATGGATGGTGGGGACCCATCGGCGCAAGGCACAGTGCATCAAGCAGGGCGGCTGCTCGAGCAAGGCCACGACGATGTGGACATTGAGTAGTGCGATTGCACGTAGGAGGTGCATGCGGTCCGGACATATCGTTCTTTCAGCACGGGATAGCGGCGACCAGGCGGTGCAGGTCGGTGGCTCGGAAGGTTGCAATGGTCATGAGCGGCGGTGACACTTAACGCGCCAAGGTAGCGACTGAAAAATGACATCGACACTTGGTCGCGGACTCGTAGCAACGGAGGTCGTGTGTCCGTGGGAATCACGCGAGGCTGCGGCTTGCCATCGACGGTCCTGTACACGTGGGGTTAGGCACAAGCGCGAACTGCATTGACCAGACACGGTGGCGACACAAGACTGCGACTGCGCAACTGCACTGAGCCTCGCAAGGAGCGTCTACCAGGCAGTGGGATCATGCAATGTGGCAGCTCAGCGTCAGGGGTTGAGAAGCAAACGAGTGCACTGAGGTGGCCTGGCAAGGCGTGGTGGCGCTGGAGTGGATTCCCCTTCTTTCCTCCTTTTCTCTCCCTTCTTATTCCTCTCTCTCCTGATCTTATTCTTCTCACGACGAACAATGCTTTTGACCTAACTTAATTTCACAAAATAAACATTGTTACCAGTTTAGGGCGCCCATCATGCCCTGGTATAGGGTCATGATGGGCCCTTACCAAAGGTACACCATCCCTTACCAAGGGTCCTTACCAAGCGGGGGGCGTTATACATAGGGACCCCCCTTTTAAAACAAAACAAATACAAGCCATGACACACACGACGGACACACTAATACGAACACTACAAACATGGTAAACATGACAAACATAACAAGCACGTGTCGAGGAAAATCAAAGCAGTCGAATACTCGGATGTGCTTTACCCGGAGTATTTGAACCCGGGCGTCTTTGTCTTTGCTCTGGCATGCGGGTCCAGTTGGACGCGAATCGACGTGGCTATCGATAACGATGCTGGTGACTATAAAGTGTATCCGATGGAGTAGGCTCGCTTGCTCCATCACAATCACCCTTGTTCAACAATCTCATTGTTTAACAATGACACTTAAATACTTCATGAACTAGTGGCTTAGTTAGGGGGGTCTACTATGTTGTGGGTTGATGGAACCCTTTCCATTACAATATTTCCTCGTGCAATGATCTCCCTAATCAAGTGAAATCGTCTAAGAATGTGTTTTGACTTCTGATGAGACTGTGGCTCTTTCGCTTGTGTTATTGCACCATTGTTGTCGCACAACAATGGAATAGGTTCTGAGATGGAAGGAACAACGCCAAGTTCCGTGGTGAATTTCTTCAACCAAACTGCTTCATTGGCGGCCTCGGCTGCTGTTATGTATTCAGCTTGTGTTGTCGAGTCTGCGGTAGTACTCTACTTGGAACGCTTCCAAGATATCATGCCTCCGTTAAGTGTGAACAGGAATCCATATGTAGATCTACTATCGTCTGGATCCAACTGGAAACTTGGGTCAGTGTAACCTTGGAGCTTCAACTTCTCTCCTCCATAAATTAGAAATAAATCCTTACTCCTTCCCAAGTACTTAAGGATACATTTCAGTACTACCTAGTGTTACTCTCCTGGGTCTGCCTAAAATCTGAAAGTAACACTTAGAGCAAAAGCAACATTATGCCTAGTACATAGCATTACGTAGATCCAATAGCCGAAGCATATGGAACTTTAGACATCATCGCTCTATCTTCAGGAGTCTTAGGTGAGTATTCCTTAGATATTTGAACTCCATATCTCATTGGTATGACACCACTCTTAGAGTTCGCCATGCCAAACCTTTTGACAGTGGCGTCTATGTACGTAGATTGGGATAATCCTAGCAACCTCCTCGTTCTATCTCTATACATATGAATTCCCAATGCGTAGGTTGCCTCTCCCAAATATTTCATGGAGAAATTTTTTGATAACCATGTCTTCACTGATGACAACATTCCTACATCATTCCCAATGAGTAGAATATCATCCACATAAAATCACAAAAGTGATTGCGCTCCTTCTAGTTTTCTTGTATACACACGGTTCATCTTCATTCTTAATGAAGTCATAAGATCTGATAGCCTCATCAAATCTGAGCTTCCAACTCCTCGAAGCTTGTTTTAATCCATAAATGGATATTTGGAACTTGCACACCTTATCTTGAAATTCCTTGTATTCATAATCCTCGAGTTGTATCATATACACCTCTAGCGCAAGGTTTCCATTGAGGAAAACAGTCTTGACATCCATTTGCCAGATCTCATAGTCATGGTGTGCAGCTATGGGGAGAAGACGGTTCGACCCCGTCCTTGGCCTCGGGGAGTGGCGAGCAGCACTCCACTTTCCTCTTTTAAAGAAATAAAAAGATCTTCGAAGGAGCTGAAAAACTCCCCTATCTCTTAGGTAGCGTACTTTACTAGTGACCCGGCCCGGGTTGTTGATTCTGGACTGGAACAACAAACCATGTTAAACGGAGTTCTTGCATAACCTTCCTCGCATGGTACTTAAACGGAGACGGTTCGAGCTTACCCAGGTCAGCCCTTCTCTATGGAAGCCATTATGTAAACATAACCTAACATTCTAACGAATGCCTCTTATCTGTTTCTCGTCGTATGTTTACATAATTAAGCTTTTCATTCTTACCGGTTTCGCTGTTCAGGTTACGAAGTAACTGCAACTAGCAAAAATGTTTCGTTATAGTCAACTCCTTGTCTTTGACGATAACATTTTGCGACAAGTTTGCCTTGTATGTGTCCTTGACCATCTGCATCGATCTTTTTCTTAAAGATCCACTTTCACCTTATAGGTAATATACCTTTGGGAGGGTCAACGAAGTACCATACATGATTTTGGTGTATGGACTAGATTTCAGAATCCATCACTTCTCGCCATCTCTAAGAGTTAGAATCTCAAACTGCCTCATCATATGTCAAAGGATCATCATCCTTAAGATGTAGTGTCTTGACTTCACCTGATGCAATATGTCCGATATATCAATCAGATTGTCTCACTACTCTTCCTTACTTACGTGGCTCTACTTTCCTGAACATGTTCATGAACTGAGCGCTCATCTAATAAGATAGTATTTGTGTCTTGATTTGGAATTTCTTCCAAAACTACTTTACTCTCGCTATCTTCTCTTATAAGATATTCATCCTCTAGGAAGACGGCCCTCTTTGAAACAAAAATGGTTTGTTCCTCCGTGTCAGTAAAAGTATTATCCATGTGTTTCCTTTGGACATTGCACAAATCTACACAGTCGCAGTTCTGGGTTCCAGTCTTTCTGTATCATGCCTCTTCACGTGGGCAGGACATCCCCAAACTCTAGCATACATAAAATTTGGTCTTCTTCCTCTCCATATCCAATATGGTGTGGAAGTTACCAACTTTCTAGGTAACATGTTCAGTATATGCACTGCTATTTCAAGCGCATATCCGCAGAGGAACACTTGTAGTTTGGAGAAGCTCATCATAGATCATACAATGTCTAACAAGGTTCGATTTGTCCTTTCTAACACCCCATTTATTTGTGGTGTGTACGGAAGAATTAGCTGACTTGGGATACCATGTTCCTTCATGTATTGAGTGAACTTTGTACTTAAGTATTGTCCACCTTGATGTGATCGAAGTGTTTTTATACTCTTTTTTAGATTGTTTCTCTACTTCATTCTTAAATTCCTTGAATTTATCAAGAGCTTCGGATTTATACTTTATCAAGTATACCCATCCGTATCTACAGAAATCATCAGTGAAAGCAATGAACTAAGAACAACTACCTCTAACTTGGACAGCCATAGAACCACATACATCAGAATGTACGAGTTACAAAATGCCCATGGCATGCTCCCCATTCCCCGAGAATGGTGATTTGGATATTCTACCTATAATACAAAGTTCACAGGTTGCATATGATTCAAAATCAAATGAACCCAAGTATGCATCCTTATGCAACTTTAATAATCTTCCATTTCCAACATGCCCAAGCTGGCAATGCTATAAATAGGCTGTGCAGACCAATTTTTTACTATTCTTAAGAGTAACCTCTAGTTGGAGATTATAACAAGAAACATCCATCAAGTAAAACCCATTGACCAATAGTGCTGATGGAACCAATTTATTCTTGAAATAAACAGAGCAACATTTGTTTATAATGGTCATAGTGTACCCGAGTCTATCCAAACATGAAATAGATACGATGTTATTTATTATGCTAGGAACATAATAGTAGTCTTCTCAAGAAAAGAAATCTCTAGATGGAAGCTTGAGGTTCACTGTCCCCATAGTGATAACAGCAACTCTTGTGCCATTCCCCATTCTTGGCTCCAACTCACCTTTGCTCAGCTTTCTTTTAGTTGTCAGCATGATGCAGGACAACAGGTGATGATGGATGTAGAACGACTGAGGTGACGAAAAAAGAACAATGGAGGTGCTAGATATTGGGCTGGTTTAAGGTGGGGATGGATATAATAGACCACAAATCACACGGTCGGTTTCAAAGACTTAAATCCGGTGAGATAGCAGTGGTGCAGCCCCCTTTCCTCGTGGAGGCGGGAGTATTGTCTCCAACCACCGCGATGATGCTAAGCACCAAAACCAATACAATCGAATTCACATCTGCTGAAAAACTCAAGAAATACCTAATCCACTAGTCTTTGAAAATTTCTAGAAAATCTAAAAGAAATCCAACGGCGGTGGAAGAACTTCTCGTGGAACACTAGACGAAGAACACCGGACACCAAAGAGCTTAGGGGTACCTCTGCACCAGGGGTGTGTGACGAGGATGCAGGGAATTCTCGACGCATTGTTGGCGGGACGATTGACGTGCACTTCGACAGGGTGTCGCGGATCCAACTACGTGGTCAGTTGGCGGGGGGTCAAGTGGGGAGTCCCCCCTTGCGGGGTGCGGGGCAGCGCCCCAACACCTAAATGGTATGCACGGCGACCAGTGGTTGCGAGGGCGTCCGAGAGCACGGTGGGCGCGTGCTGGCGGTTGGGGACTCGACAGCTTGGGCACTGGGCGGCCCTGGAGAGGGGCGGCCTGGCACTTGGGCGGTCGGGCACCGGGCAGCCTGATCGCTCTAACGGCCTGGGCGTTGGGCGGCCCTGGCAAAGGGGTGGCCTGGCGCTGGGCAACCGGTGCTAGGCGCTCGACGGCCTGGGCGCTGGGCGGTCCTAGCGAAGGGCAGCCTGGAGCATGGCCGGCCAGACGCTGGGCGGCAGGGTCGCTTTGGCGGTTTGGGTGACCTAGCACTGGGGTGGCCTGGCGTTGGCAGCTAGGCACTGGGCAGCAAGGCATGAGCGGGCACAGAGAAGGAGCGGTGGCCATCGGCGTGAGGCAATGGCGATGGTGGAGGCGGCGATAGTCCGATGGGAAGAGGGTTAAGGCAAATCCTCAAAAAAGAAAACTCAATTCTTGAAAAAACAATTGCCAAGTGTTTCTTGCAACATTGGCCTACATATAGGCCTTGGAGGAAAGAGAAAATATGAGAAATGACATAAAATAAAAGTGGACGACGTGTAATCATGTCACATCAAAGGGAAGTTCTGGATCTGTCGTTAGACATGGGCGTGCGGTGCGGTGCGGATATTCGCACCAGGTGTGCAAATTTCCGCACACACAAATGGGCTTGGGCGGTGGGCGGTGCGGTTTTGTGCGCATAAACGCACCGCACACCGCACCAAATCGCACATTTTGTTGTTTTTTAAAGTAATTTTATTAAACATTATTAAATACTTCATTCATAATATATGTGGTAAACATACTATGTTTAAATCATAGTCAACTTTGTTGAATTAAGCACGTTCGTGGCCTTGACATCGCCATGACTGATCGGCGGCATGCAGTCATGGTGAAGATAAGCGACGGCGTGAGCAAGCCCGAGCACGATATCCATTCTCGTCTCCCACTCCCCCGCCCCCTTCCCCCCGCCATGGATGAACGATCCCAAGCTCCCGTTCGGGTGGTAGCTGTAAAACAGCAGCTTATTCGGCCCGTTCACCGCCCAACCGAGCAGCCGAGTGATATTCCTGTGCCGGATTGACCCAGCGTAGAAATCTCGTTCCGAAAGCAGTGATGACTCTCAATATGTCATCAATTATTAAGGATTTCTTGAGCATTAAAGTATCATTTGCATTCATTTAATCCATATCGGTTATATCTCATGTACATTATTTTCCTACTTACTAACCCCACTTGATTCTTTGAATCAAGTGGATTAGATCTCACTTATTGGATTTAATGAGTTCAGATATGGATCAAGCACCAAGAAAAATGCACTTGACTAAGAGGAGCTGGCGAAAAACTATAAGGAAGAAAAAGCCCTAAAAATCTCCAAGAAGCATAATTGAGAGAAACCTATAAATAGCCTCTTGAGGGTTCATTTTAGGTTGTCCAAAATTTCAACCTGAACAGGCTAGGGCTTGGAGGAGAAGAGTTCTGCACCCTCCAAGAGCTGATGAGCATTGGAGCAGGGAGAGAAGCAAGCTGAGGCGTGGCTAGAGCAAAACGATCGCCACCTAGCCGGAAGGGTGTGACACAAGGTGGGGTGATTGTTCTAGTTTCAGTGCGGTCTTCTTCTCCCTTCTAAGACAATTACAGTTGGAACTGGAAGGGTACTCAGTAGAGTTTCCATTGTTTCCAACCAGATTGTTCATTGTCAAATTCGAGTTTGTTTATTGTTCTATCGATTTCGTTTGTTTTCCTCTTGAATCGCCATCAATCCAGTTGTTCAATTCGCATTTCAGTCTTCAGCCCTAGCTGCACACAGCAAGGCCGTGCGCAGCACAGCCGCACGCAGCCACACCTGCGTGCAGCCCTCGCCGCGCGCAGGCCAGGCCAACCCGCGCGCAGCACCCGCCGCACGCAGGCCAACCCGCTTGCAGTAGACGCCGCACGCAGGCCACACCGGCGTGCAGCCCTCACTGCGCGCGGCCACGCCCGCGCGCAGCACCCGCCGCACGCAGCCCAACCCGTGTGCAGCAAACGCCGCACACAGGCCACGCCCGCGTGCAGCCCTCGCCGCGCGCAGGCTCAACCCACGCGCAACATACTCTGCGCGCAAACCACACCTGCGTGCATGCGCGCAGGGTGTTTGTTGGATTGCCCAAGCCTCGGACGTAAGCCTGTGAAGAAAAAAAGAGACCATTTGAAGTGCTAATTCTCATAAACTAATACGGAGGCAGATTTTATTATTCTACTGAGGGATTATTTCACATATCTTTTCTGAGGAAATTCAATTGATTTACTGAAGATAATTCCTCTGATTGTTGAACTTAGTACAATAATCTGATAAGTTAAACTGAATTGAAAAGGAATTGATATTGCCCTGCCTGCTCCCTGTGGATCGACACCTTAGTCGCCCTAAGGCTGTGAGGTTAAAAATTTTGTTGCAAAGTTCAATTCCTCACATGACTAACCAAAAATAACCAGTAAAAACCCACATAAATTGAGCTGATCAAGCAGCCGTCGTCTTCCTCTGCCTTCTCCGGAGCCGGCAACAACCACATCTTCTTCACGACGACGGTCTCTCCGCCAGGAACCGCCACTCTGTACACCACGCCGGAGCTTCCTACGCCAATGATATTCCCTGAAGTTAACTCCCTTGCCACCGAGCTCATTGTCAAGTCGAGCTTCTGGAAGAAGGTGACCTCCCAAGACCTGCCGTCGTCGCCGGTGAGGCGGCGGCTGCACCGGCGCCTCCGGATTACGTAGATGGCGGCGACTGTCAAGTGACAGCTTGAAACGAGCAGCACGGCGATGGAGGCCTTCACGGCGGCGCTGCGCGCGACACCACTGGCGAGCCCGCGGGAGAAGCCGTTGTTGGAGATGCTGAGAATGAGCAGGTTCTGTAACCCGGCTATGGCGGAGAGCCCGCCGGTTAGCTGGTTATGGGACAGGTCAAGAGAGCCCAGCCTCTTTAGTCTGGAGAACTGCGGGGGGATGTCGCCCGAGAGGTGATTACAGCTCCGGGGGGATTGGCCCGGAGAAGCTGTTCTTCCCCAGATCGATGACTTGGAGCTTTTTTCAGGAGCCCAGCTCGGAAGGGATGAAGCCGGAGAAGTTGTTCTCGCCGAGGATGAGCTTTGTTAGCAGACTGAGCACGCCGATCTTTGCGCTAAGCGGGCCGCTGAGATGGTTATCTCCCACATCGAGGATTTGCAGGCTGGAAGGGAGACGCTCAGGAAGAGGCCCGGAGAGAGCGTTGGAGTGTAAGTCGAGGAACTCAAGCTTACTACAGTCGGAGATGGCCGGCGGGATCTCCCTGGAGAGGAGATTACCGCGGAGGTCGAGGAAGTTGAGCTCCGCCAGCCGGCCCATCTCCGGCGGGATAACCCCTGACAGCGTGTTACCTCCTGCTCCGAATCTGAACAGTTTGGAGCAGGCTCTGATCTCTCGCGGAAGCTTCCCTGAGAGATTATTCTTGAGGAGTAGCAGCTCAGTGAGGTTCTGCAGAGAGAAAATCTTGCCGGGAATCTCGCCGGAGAGGCCATTGAAGGAGAGATCGAGGAGTTGCAGCGAGCGAGACTGTGACAGGCTCGCCGGGACTCCCCCGGTTAGATTGTTCTACCAGGCGATGAAGGAAGCGACCAGCGAGAGAGGACAGCTGCGAGAAGTCCAGCCGGATCTCGCCGGAGAGATAGTTTATGTCGAGCTCCAAGGCTATGAGGGAGGCGCAGGAGGAGAGCTCCAATGGGATGGGGCCGACGAGGCTGTTGGAGCTCAGCTGAAGCTCTTCCATGGCGGAGAGATTGCCCAGGCTGGGGGGGATGAAGCCGAAGAGAGAGTTCGCGGACAAGTCGAGAACTTTGAGCTCGGAGAAGTTGCCCAGTTCAGCGGGGATGGCATCAGAGAGATTATTCCCCCAGAGAACAAGATTCTGCAATGCGAGCAGCTTCCTGAGCTGAGAGGGGATAAACACAGAGAGGGAGTTCTGGTGGAGGTAGAGGTCTCTGAGGCTGACGCAGTCGGCGAGCTATGAAGGAATGGCGCCGGAGAGATTAGCGGTGTAGATGGCCATTGTTTGGAGCTTCTTCAAGGATCTGACAGAGGGGGGGATCTCGTCGGAGATGGCGGTCTCGGAGAGGCCAAGCGTGGTGAGCTCGCCGCAGTTGCTTATCTCCAGCGGAAGGGGGCCGGAGAGCGAGGGATTGCCGCCGGCGCGGAGGAGTTGAAGGCGGCGGAGCTGGCCGATGGTCGGCGGGATGTCGCCGGAGAGGCGGTTGTTGAAGAGAGTGAGGTTGACGAGGTGGGAGAGAAGGCCGATTTTGGGGGGATTCTCCCGGAGAGGGAATTGGAGTGGAGATGGAGGGCTTGGAGATGGCGGAGACGGGAGATGGACGGTGGGATTTCGCCGGTGAGGCGATTGCAGCTTAGGTCAAGAGGGTGGGAGCCAGGAGGTGGAGGGGGCGGACTGCGGCGGAGGGGGGCAACAGCAGAGAGAGGGCGGGAGGTGGAGGGCGGGCTTAAACGTTTTGTACAATGTCGAATTTTTGCACCGCACCGACCCCTTTGCGGTGGGCGGTGCGGTGTGCAAAAATTGTGTGTGAAAATTTGCACAACCGCCCCGCACATGCACCCATCCGCACGAGCGCGATCCGCTCGCACGGTTTGGACCATGTCTATCTGTCGTTGACGATGTGTCATGATGCGTGACGGCTCAGGAGGCGGTGGTGGCACGTCCGAAGATGGTGCGTTCGTCGTCTGTGCGTTCTTCAGTTGATATTGAAGACGAGTCTGCATACAAGGCGTGTCGGATGACGTTGGCACTGCGTCCGAGGTTGGTTCGTCGACGTCGTCGCCAGCACAACACCTTCAAGTCATTGCAGATATCAGCGGTACATTCAGTATCCAATACCCAAGATGATGAATATCTACAAGACAATTATCTATCACATAGATACATGAAGCATCGCCATGATTCTTTTGAGCTATCTCATTGAGGTTCTTCTTGTAGTTCCTCTTCTAGTGGACCTTTATTCCGCAGTGGAAGCACGTGCCTTTCACGCCATTGTCCTTCTTTGCTCGTGGTGCTTTCACTTGTTTCTTCCCTTTGTCTCACCTTGAAGAGACATCACCTTTCTCTTCTTGTTGGTCTTACCAAAAAAGAGAACTTAGGGCTTGTCCTTTTGAAGGTTGCCCTTGGTAGTGGTAAGCATGTTAAGCAGCTCTGGAAGAGTCATTTGAATTTTGTTTATGTTAAATTTTACAATGAACAAGGAGAATAAATTATGTAAGGATTGAGGAATGAGGTTGATGTAACACGATGGCCATGAGCGAGTGGCTCGTATTACACCACAGGGAACTGGTGAGAATATGTAATGCAACAAGTTCAAATGATGCAATTGGCATAACAAAATCAGCGAGAAGTACGTCAATAAGTCAAACGATTGGGATGTAAATACAATTGTTGACACGAAGGGACAATGCGCGGTGGCTCCCAATGGTCCGCATGATCAGTTTGAAGACTGACGGAGGGGGGAACGATCTTCATCCATGGTTATCCACACCATCGATGTGAACGAACGGATCTGACACCATCAAAGGAAATTTACTTAACATAAGCAAGATGGCTAGTCCTATTAACTTTGTATTAATTCTCTCGTGGCAGAGGAGGCATCGAAAAAGAAAAGCACTGAAAGGCGTAATGATACTGCTAAATATAAGGAAGAAGATGTGACTTGGGGCGGGGGCTGAGTCAGGTGCGAGTCGAGATCATCAATGAAGGACCAAGGAATCTGGTCGTGATGATATCAACGTCGTCGGTGAGCGTTTTCGCCCAAGGGCTCAAGGCGAGTACACCAAGTCTTGTCCATCGTAGAGGATCATGAAAATCTTTGTGATGGTCAGATGACTGTTCAATGGAGTTTGTGTAGTCTTCACGGAGGAAATAGGCAAATTCCACAACAACCAATAAATACAATGGCAGATCCCAGACCACGTGAGTGCCTTGGTAGAGTCTACTTCAACGGTGGCAGCACGAATTTGTGTTGTGGTTGCAGCACACAATTCTTGATGCGTCGAGAGTCACAAATTACCCAGCGTTGACTCAATATGCTACAGAATACCACTGTCTTGGGGAAAATACAATCACAATCAGGCAGAAGGTTGGGACGGTCATAGAGAGTAGCGATCAATGCGTCTAGGTCCACTGATCGTGTGCTTGCTTCTGGAAATAATGTAGCTTTGAGTTCATTCGAGAGGCTTCGGCGGCGTTGGAGGACACCAAAATGATCCATAGAGACACGAGGCCACAAGAACTTTGCGATCGTATCGGTCGACTATCTAGAATGATGGTTAAACGTGTAGAATCAATTCAATCATCAGAGTCAGGGTATCGTTCTTTAGAGTAATTCCTGAAGAAATCCCGATGAAGGATGAAGACATATGCCTTGATCGATCGACCTGACAATTGACCCAATCTCTCACAATATTGTTACTATAAACTATTATTCCTTTCTTCAAAGGAGCAAACACAGAAATGGTGGGTCGAATTTCTGACCAGTGAATACTTGCGCAAACGAGTGATGGTCAACACTGAGAGGGGAAGATCGATTGGATCAATAAATACCTTTGATGTGGACATCGTTCTCCTTTGACCTGAAGTGCAGTTGTCTCTAGAGAACAGAGCGAGAAGAAGAACACCACCAAGAAACAAAACAAGATCTCCTTTCTTCGGAAAGGGCAATAACTGCTACTTCAAATTCATATCTGGATCTTCGAAAAAGAACAAGCCTCATCTCGCATGTCCACCCCCACCCTCTTTATAGAGAGAAAGGGCAGTTATGGGATGCCCAAACGGGGCTCCTTTTAAGGGGGAAGCTTATTGGGCTTCCCCTTAAAAGGGTTCTTTAGGGGGAGAAGAAGCCCAACATGAATTTCCTCCCCCTAAAGCAAATAAAACCTTACGAGGGGGCCTGTACTCACACAAGAGGGGCCACCCTATAATCCGAAGACGGCAAAAAAGACTAATACAACACAAAGATGGGACTCGTATACGAGAAGCAAGCTGCCATAAAACCACAAAGACACATAACACGAAGCAAAACAATGCGATATGGCTTCTCAAACCTGCTAGTTTAACCAAGCAACTAATTTAACCAAGAAACTAATTTAACCAAACAAATAAAACCATATGAGGGGGCCTGTACTCACGTAGGAGGAGCCACCCTACAACTCGAACATGACGAAAATGACTAATACAACACAAAGATGGGACTCATATACCAAAAGTGAGCCACCATAAAATCACAAAGACACACGACACAAAGAAAAACAACGCGAATATGTCTTCTCAAACCTGCTAGCAGAAATTCAGATACTTCACATCGGCATGGGCTCTGCAAAGTGGCTAATGACGAGTCCAGATGCACTCGAGTGGATGGTCCTCCATTAGAGGTCCATTCTACTCTCAACGGGGAGTTCAATTCCCAGAATTACGAACCTTTCTATCCACTCAATCATCTTTAGTACATGACTTTGTAAGGAAGACAATTCGGTCATGCGTGCCCTGAATAGGCTCTTTAATATCTCATATCTTTGAGTCCTACTCTGTTCGGCAAATAACTCCATCAAATGATTTAGCATTGGCCTTGGGGCCATATCTTCATGTTGCCTCTGCAACTTATTGGACACAGAAGCTAGCATATAGCATTGGACCGTAGTGGAATCATCTTTCTACTTCTGATATTCCATAATGTCCCCTTCGATTGCATCCGATGCAAGCTCTCTCTGGCCATCACTCTCAAGGACGTAGGCTATGTGCTCAGACTTAAGGATGATCTTTAAGTTCTTGAGCCAATCAGTAAAGTCCATTCCAATCAATCGTCTGGCATCCATTATGCCACGTATCGGGTAGCTCCACGACATCTTTGCCCGCACGAGATATATCTAATGAATTACCAGTTCAAGCAGATTCTAAGTTCATCGAATATATAGCTCCCGCTAAAATTTATCATTCCATACAACCCTCAAATGTACAAAAGTGGAGAAAGTGACTATCTCATAGTGAGGATCAGAATTTCAACATGTGTAATACGACCTCAAATATACCCCCACTAATTATAATACACATAATTGAACACCCATCTCATGGGACTTGCAACTATTTGCAATATCCAATCATATTTTGGTCCCCAACGCTCATGCGGCTTAGAGTATATCCCCCACCAACCATTGAGTTTGGTTTGAGCAATACCATCGTTACTTGTCAAAAATAGATATCCGTGTAATCCTAGAGTATACCCCCACCAAACTACATGATTCCTCCATCTCATCCTCGTGTCACACACTAGCTCTTAGTTCCTTCTCTCGAAGAAGTAAGCCTGGAGTTGACTCCGCCAACCTAGCTTAATAGGGACTTGGATCCTAAGACTATAACTACGGAGGACCACGCTTAAGTTCGTCATTTTCATGTTGCGGCTCAAATTTTAAGGAGAGGGATTTGGATATGGTCTCTTGGATGACATATGCACATGTAATATCTCATATTAACATATGTGCTAACTTATGTGTGGTGTATGAATTTGCCTATGAAAGTGTAAGCTGACTCTCTCATATAGTCAACTTCACATTCCAATCTCATTGGTCGACTAACTTAAGGGAATCTACCTTTAGTCCACCTATGTATTGAATTTCCACATCATATTAACCATGCCGCATATTTATATCACAAATGAAATCACATACAAATGCTATATAGCACAACTATTTAAATATTTACAGAATTCTAGTAAAGAAACATGACTTTCTTGCCTACAAATTCAATAAATAATTATTTAAACACTTAAAATAATTTATGGAATTTTATTGAAGGCTATAATAATTTAACTCTTAAATTATTTCATTCAATAAATCCAAAATTTTATTTTTTATAATTTTATCATCCTCAAGTATTTTTTATTTTAATTTATTTGAGATAATAAAAATTAAGGAATATTCTCTTGAATTTTTCTGCCATTTATTTATCCTTAAATAATTTATTTCTAATTTATTTAAATTAATAATTTACATATGAAAGTATTTAAAAGTAATGTATATATATCTATATATATAAAAGAGCAAGGGGTGGCGCATTTCCTTTCTCTCTCCCAGAAGTGCGGGAGCCGGGTTTGAATCCCAGCTCCCGCATTTCCTTATAAAAATAAATGTATTTTTGGCAGATCAGATCCGACCGAATCCTTCCCGATCAGTTCTGACCTAATCTGACCCGATCGGGTTGGATCGGATCAAATCCGATCCATAGATCAGACCCGATCGGATCGGGTCTGACCTGGTCGACCTGGTCGACCCGACGACCCCGGTCGAACCTAATCGACCTGGCAACCTGAGTCCAACCCAATCAACCCAGATCCCACCAAATCGACTCGATCTGATCTTGGGCGCCCTTGGGTGTCAAGCGCCAGCACAAGGCCCCAAGGAGGCCAGGAAAAAATGTCCTTTTGCATAGGTTTTCATGTTTTGAATGAGCCAGCGTACTCCAAACCTAGCTCAGATACCATTGTTGGGTTCGGTGCCTTGGTTTGTCCATGGAAAACACATTTCCATGGATGCGAAAGCATGTCAATCAATTCATAATCGATATTTAAAATTAAACATTGAATGTACCTTTTGGGGAATTCGTTCCACCCTTGACTTTGCCACTTCGACATCATCCTGAAGTCGTTCATGCGTTCGGCCTCCAGAAGTATCCACGCAATCACTCGGCGCTTGGATCTCCACGTCTTGTTGTTCAACTCTTCTTGAAAATCTAGAATATATTCTCACCATGAAGACACTTTCCTTGGATGAGTGGAGAAGAGAGCGGAGAGAGGGAGGGCTCTCAAAACTGGCTTGCATGGGTGCTTGAAATGAGAACCCTTTCCTTCTTTAAATTTCACTTAAAGTTTTTCTCAAAAACCTTAAAGTAAAATATATCAAACCAAGGTCCTCATGACCTTATGCATGTGACCCTCTAGGCCCATGTATTGTTCTAGTTAATAACTTTAGTGGATTAATAACAATTATTGAGCAAGCTTATTAATTAACGATACTAATATAGAGATTAATTAAATAAGGATTGATTTAACTCAATCGATAGGTTAAGTTTCCAGCCCGTGGTGTGCCAAGCTACACCTCATGCTCTAGAAGATACTGAGTAGTGTTGAACTCTCTGATGGAACCTTTACCATCATCGGTTACCGTATATGTATAATCCATCATCCGACCGGGACTCTCGAATGACTTAGGGTATGGTTTATAGTCAAACCCTAAATCTGGCATTCAATTAGTACCGATGCATAACATGGATCATTGGAGAACACCTTTTCCAATATCCTCACTACCGTGGCCAGGGATATTTCTGGATCGTCTTCCTTGAGTTGATCTCCTCTTATATCAAGGGCGGATGATCCCCTCTTGACCACACAATCTTCTCTGCGAGCTTCTTTCGACATCCGAGCTATGATTTGTTTGAATCTCATGATTATAGGCTCGTAAGTCGTAGTCAGAGTGTATCGTCCATTCACGAGATGTCCTTGGTGTATCAGATTAGTGGATCACTTATACGACCGTGGCATGAATCAACCTGATTGATGTTTAAGTATAATACCATTCAGAGATTCATACCGATCAATGCAGTAATTTCTATCTCCAAAGAGAACCCACTATCTCTCCTTAGTGGCACCACACTAGTAGCCACAATATCAGCTATACTTATCATATTAGTAGGATCAGCTAGTCCTATTATGTCCAGATAATTTGGTGTCCGTCATGACTATCCATCGAATAGGAATATTTGGAATACATGTTTAAAGACTTGTGATCACTGTGTTTTAATCTCATCATATTTACTAAGTCATCCATTTATTCATGGACTTCATAATAAAAACCACACAGAATAAGAATGAACCTAAATATTTATTCAATGAACTTAAATAAACTTAGTACTGTAATTTTCTTGATGGCTACATAATATCCATCATCATTGATGGAGGACGATCTCATCACCGACATAGAAAGATGGCAGCAGCCACACTGAGCAGCATGAGCCAACACCTATGATCTGTCATTCAAGTATTCGGCTTAATGGCATCGGGCAATGGTTTTATCTTTCTCGTATATTCTCCATTGCAATTTCTTTTCGGATTGTGGATGGGCGTATTCATGTTTTGGGCCTCGTCCTTTGAATTGTTCATTTATTTCATCGTTTTGGGAAGACCGCCCATTAAGAAATGATTCCTTCTTGTTTTGGCACAATTGGGCCTACCTCAACCCTATATAAAGGACAGCATGCCCAAGAGGTCCTTTGGAGTTGATTTGAAAGTTATTTTTTTCATCTTGGCTCCCTCCTCTCTCTTTGGGGGAATTTCTTTATCGCTTTCGTAGTCTAGATCGTGGGAACAACGCTTCCCACCTCTTCCACCACGCCGAAAAGATCGTGGGGATACTGTCGCTGGCACCCGTCGGGTTTGTCCAGAATTTGATCAAGAACGAGTTTTCTTGATTTGTTATCTTCAAGAAGATTCATAGATCATCAATCTGGATCACTCTTCAAGCTTCTTCTTTCCACTTTGGAGTCTGCAATCGCTGTGCCGCCCAATTTTGTCACACCATTGCCACTCTCCGCATGAATTTCCACAAGCTGCCGCCAAATCATCATTGCTGGTGACCTTGCGATTTCATCATTTACCTAGTCCGCCCTACTTGAGCTATTCTTGCGCACCGAGCGCGCGTTCTTGCGCCCTTCCACACCACAAGAATTCTTATCTGTGCGTCTGCATCATTGACTCATTCTTGCGCTCAAGGTGCATGGGCACTCGACTTTTTGCCAATGCCCACGTGTCGTCGTATTAGCCTAACACAGTGTCCAATCGCTGCCATGACCTTGCGCCTACCGTGCTAAGCGTTGTCGCGCCTGCGCAATAGTTGAGCTCAATTTCTGCCGCGCCCTTCACACCAACATCGCCTGAGTGTCACGCGCCGGTGTGCTGCCTGCGTGATGGCGCGGCACCGTCCGACACCGCAGGACCGTCGCTCGAGGAACCCGCATCGTCATCGAGCCTGCCATCGACGCGCGTCCAGCCGACGCAACAAGCCAAACCGACGACACGCACACTCGGGTTCAAGTATTCGGCATGACGATGTGCCATCTTCGACTCGCTTATATTTCATTTCCCGCATCTACGTTGTAGCGAGGGGAAGTTCCCGTATGAGGATATCTTCCCCTCCCGCTAATGGGCCCTAGCCCCCTTAGCCATTCTCCCTTGTTTTATTTTTGTTTTGTTGTTTCAAGGGGCCCATCCACCTACTCCCTATAAGAGGAAGGGGTGGGCGCCCTCCTTAGGTACTCTTTATTTTCTTGGAAAAAAATAACGTTTGGAATTCGAAGAGTCATTACGTTGAGGAGAGAAAGAAGAATAAAGAAGAAGAAGAAAGAAGGAAGAAGAAAGAAGGAAGAAGGAAGAAGGTACCCCTTCCCGCGTCACTCCCCGCGCGCCGGCGTTCACAGCTGCTGGTGCGCCAAGCTCTTGGGTGCCCACGCGACAAACCACCCTCAGCTCCGTGCCCCGCGTGCACCCCGGTGCCACGCCGCTGTGCCACCCCACCGCCTACCGTACGCGTCGCGGCACCATCGAGTCGCCGCTGCCTCTAGTTACCTCTATGGTACCCCTGATATAGATGTCGCCGGACACGACGAAGGTACCCCTTGCCTGCCCTTTACATCTCTTATCTACTTCAGTAGACTTTCGATTTGCCTCCCTCCGCGCTCGGGTTAGACGTAGGTGAGAGTGAGACAGGTTGAGAAAACGTCGACGAATTCTCTGAGAGTCTTACCTGGCTGGTACGAGTCGGGCGAGCCCGACGAGTGTGAGCATCTAAGCGGAAAATTCCCGTTCGGCGTTATAGTCGTCCTCGACCCTCTCGGGCGAGGTTCGGGTGGTCTGGTTGACCATACCCTAGGTGACCCCGTCGGATCTCTGGAACGACACAACTGCACATCGGCACTCGCACGTACTACACGTAGGGCATTTCTCATTTTTTGTCAATATTCATATCTGTCCATCCGCATTATCGGACGACACTGACCGTCGTTGTCTGATAGAGTCCTTATTCGATACCAAGCCGCTACCCTCGGCATCAACCGAACGACATCTAGACGACTTCTGGCATCACTGCGCGCGAGCACCGCGGTGCCCATACGCTATCGTGCCTGTTCTGCCCACATTCACACACGTCTGTACGTTTCCGTGCCCATCAGCGGCCACTTGAGCAACCATGCGCGCCCAACCATCTACATTATCCTTGGTACATCACACTCGCCTAGTGTTCTTCCATTGTTGTGCTACTCGTAGTCCACATACCAGAGACCGTCTGATCCAGCCTGACCATCTCTCAAGCCTTCAGATGTAGGATGACTAGGGGAGACGGGATGCAGGCTGCCTGTGTGGGCAGCGTCCTGTGCATGGGGCAGGCCTATGCGGGTGATGGTCCGCGTGGGCGGCGGCCTGCGCGCAAGTAGGCCTGCGTGGGCGGCGGCCTGCATAGGCGGCGACTTGCGCGCGGGTGGGTTGCACGCGTGGGCAGGCTGCTTGTGTAGGTGGTGGCCTAGGGACGTGGGCGGCCAAGGGCAGGGCGATGGCCTAGGACGTGGAGCGGCGGCCGAAGGCGCAGGGCACGGCGGCGATCAGCGGCGGCGGTGACCGAAACGGGATGGGGAGGATAGGGCAAATCTTCCAAGAAGAAAGAAAACTTCAATTCTTGAAAATAGATTCACCAAATGTTTCTTGCAGCATTGGCCTACATATAGTCCTTGGAGGAAAGAGAAAATACGAGAAATAAAATAAAGTAGACGACGTGTTATCGTGTCACGTCAAAGGGCAGTTCTGGATCTGGCATTGACGACGTGTCATGATGCGGGACTTGGTCATTATCAAGGCAGTTCTTCAGTTGATGTTAGCGACGAGTCAGGATGCAGATCATCTCGAAGGACGGTGGCAGCGCGTCCGAAGATGGTGCGTTGACATCGTCGCCACCACCTTCTCTGCTGCGGATATCAGACCTAGTCCATTCAAGTTCAATTCTCTCCCCTACACTCGTAGTTTTTTTACTTCTTTCAGTATTGTTGATAGTGTGTTCTGCTTCCTTTGAGACTTTGAATCGCCATGTTGAATCTAGCCACTGCCCTTGTGAGAGATAGGAATTTCTTTCGTGGTATCACTAGTCATTACCGAGGAGGATTGGAAGCCACCCGGTAATTAATTTTACCCCTCATTCTCATAGACGCCTAGTTGGTCCGAAGGGACATTGAGAAGTCTGATTGTGATCTAATCAAACTTCGTCAACCTAATTGATCGTCCGAATTGAACAGAATTATCTTGTACTTGTCATTAAAATTTTAAAGAAAGTTACATCTCATTAATATCGCATATCATGGCACGTATCCATACCTTCTTGTGTTGTAACACGTGCCGATCGATCCCGGCCGACTACGTGTTACATCAATCATGCCCAAATATTGTGCTTGAAAACACATGATCTTTTTCAAACTTATATGATCAAATACGTTTCTTAGAGATGGATGATTTTGTTTTTAAAATGACTTTACAATGTTTAAGATTGAGCTGGCTTATGGGTCTGCATTTGCTGGGTCGGCAAAGAAGAGCAGGGTCACGCGGAGAGATCAGTACCTTTAGTCGGGAAAGCTCCGTGAAAATGGATCATCTTTGCTCTCTTAGTCTAGTGTTTATAGCACATTGGTCAATTGGGACGCATCTTCCTCTTGCTTCTGAAAATGAAATACTGTGTGTCGTGTAGAGCATCCTATAATTCGGTAGTTTCATTTTGCACTGGTTCTTCCGGATGTTAATGATACTCTTTGGGCTTCTCTTGAGAGTTCTCGAGGCTTACGAAAATATATTGAAAAGGGTGAGCGGATGTTATTAGTCTCTGCCCCACAATGAAAAAAGCCAACACAGAGGTGTATCATTGCAATTTTTTTAAGGTTTATTGTCTTGAAGATGTCTTGCACGGCCCTCATAGGACAAAAAATGAGGAAGAGAAGAAAGGACACCTCACTTTGTTATCAGAGACCCATCATAGTGGCTCAGCCCTTAAACCAGATGTCGTACCCGGGGTGGTTCAAAAGGGCTTAAGACAAGAGCAATTACAAGGAGATAGACATGGACAAATGGCTGATGACTAGGAAAGAGGAGGTGGGTTGTGGCAAAGGAGGGCTGGTACAAAGTTGCAGTACATCCGGTAATGAAAGCAGTGCAGAGAACATCGCGAACGGCTTTTTTAGCATCCAAAGACTTGAACCTGCTGGCCGCAAGCCTTGAGCAACAGGTTAATGACTCCCGGGATGTTGATGTCCGTGCCGAGCACACGATTATTTGACTTGGCTATGCTGCATAGGCACTAACGGGCCTCTGCTGGCGTAGAGTTTGGTATCACTTCACAGCAGAAGTTCATGAGGTTGTCCGGGTTTCCCTCCATCTTGATGAGCGGGAGTATAGAACCACACGCGATAACAAAACTTCTAAGAGTTATGAGCAGCTGTGTAGATGCAAGTGGGAAGAGAACCAGGTTTAGTATCAATTAGGCCACCACAAGTTTAGACTTCATGGACATGGTAAAGTAGAGACTTGAGGGATGGTAACAGAAGGCAGGGAAATAAAGATGAGAAATAAGGAGGCCTAGATGATTTCTGTAGGGAACCCAAAGAGGCCAAGAATCCGGGCCAAGAAATGGGAAGAAAATATCTCACGGCTGACGGACTGATATTAAGGCCAGAAACAAGGACATAGATTTCAAAAAGATATGATATGTGGCCAGGGCAATGCATGTCGAGAAGAGGACAACGTGTTCCATGATAGACTTGGAGGTTGATGTGGATGCAAACTTATGCTTGGAGGAACTGAGGTAACATGGCCAGTATCACACATCCAGCGTAAGTACATTAGGGCATCTTCAACATCTTGGGCAATGTCAATCAGCGTCGCGCCAATGAGGGGGGATTAAGCTTTAACAGCCACATTCGTGTGAGAGGTGGACACCTTAAATATTTAACAGGTTCAAAAGGCAAATTAAGCTTGGAAAGTGTGAAATGTTCCTGAAGTGCATTAAGTAGGAATCGAATGCCATGTTTTACTTGGTCCCCCTTGGGGCCTACGAAGCATCCGACAGTGAGACCCGCTTCCTAAATCTGAGTATAATGGGATCTGCCATCTGCCTAAACAAATCCAGTTAAGACATCCCGAAAGGTATGACTAGGCATTTAATCTTGGTGTCACCCACACAGCCAAGGTTGTATCACAAGTTTCTACACTACTATGCCTCTCTCTATCATTTTCACAATTTCTAAAGGGCCTTCGTCTGTCTGCCTCAACGACGTCACCATTCTATCCGTCCTTATTGCCCGTCTCCCACAGCCCATTCCCCTAGCAACCCCGAAGATCCGCCACCGACACTAACATCGTCATAAACATCTAGAAGGCTAGATGGCCTTGGCCATAAGACTAAAAGGCCAGCTACTAACTCCTAACCGCCATTGGCCTTGGGCTCCAGCAGAGGCCATTATAACTAAGGAGATGTTTACTCCAGAAAGGGGGGATTCACATGGGAGTCAGCATCATGTATTAAAGGCTAGACCTAATCTAGAAATTAAAAAAAAAGACAACATGGACAAATGGGTCCTCGGCCTGACCCACTCGTTGAAAATCCTATGTGGGCCTTAGCGACATAACCCATGCGCAAACCAAGGGACAGGCCACAAGAAAATTTGACAAAAAAACAACAAAACCTGTAGAGAGATAAAAATTGGTAGTGGGGTTTGGGAGGGAGACAAAGATCGCGAAAAGATAGAGCAAAGGAGAGCCAGAGACAAGGATAGTGAAATGACATGTAGGGAGAGAGATAGAGATAGGGAAAGAGAGACATGTGTTAAGGAAGATAAAAATGAAGAGGAAGAATAGAGTAAAAAACTCGGCAGCCACATACTTACTTGCTAATTGTAATGTTAAATTGATGAAGAGTGCGCCAGATATATGTGTTTTAGTAGCCATACTTGTATGTTATCATAATTAAATGGACATAAATGGCTTGCGCTATTTTTTATGATTGTTTTTATTTTGTTGTATTTTTTACATGACATTTAACATCAGTGCATTGAAGAATTATTTTTTTCCGCAGGGCATAAAATACTTGGCTAGAGGTCTTTAATGATTTTACTAATATTTTTAGAATTTTTCATATTTTTTATATTTTTCTGACTATTATATAGCCAAGAATAATTTTTAGAATTAAAATAATTTATTTTATAATTTATTTGACATTTTTAAAAATATTTTTTTAGCTAAATCTGTGTGCCATCCACGTTGTTCGCCCACTAAAAAGTTATAATCTCTCTCTCTTATCAACGATAATGATTTTGATGTTTTCTGAGCAGAACGACGTGGTAGCGTGTGATCTGAGGGCAGAGAAACAAGGCGATGAATCAGAAAATGATACTTCTATTTGCGTGGATGAGAGATAAAAAAAGATCCAATGGCTAGGATTATTCACCACTAAAATGGCAATATCTTGAGATCTAGCCATCCAATTGTGCCCCAATTTTGAGGGTATGTTTGTCTTTTCACCCTCTACAATCCATAAGGGTTGATCTTAAAATAAAGGTTGGGAAGAAGGGGAAAACTATCGACGAAGATCTCCCCCAATATTTTGGCCAGGAACGACACACGGTTTGCTTCTGAAGTTGACAGATCTTGGTTCAAGCATCAAAATTGTAAGTTTCTTCGTGAACGATTTCCAAAATGCTAGGGCATGGGCGAAATGTACATGCCCTTGGAGTTGATTTTCATGGTGACTAGGATTACAATTTGAATCTGATTCAGCATCTGATCTTATATTCTTAGTTCTACCTTGATTTTTATCTCAATCTGTATCTTAGCTCCCTATATTAGAGTCAAATTTCATCTATAATTCATTTTCCCCCAATGTTTTATACTTTCTCCCTCTCTAAGTTATTTCGTCTGCTTTCTCTTTTGTCAACATTTAAAATAACTAAATTCAAAATTTCATTGAAAAATCCGTCCATCTTCGAACCCAATTTTAAGACCCCTTTCTTAATTATAAATTCCCAATTTTAATACAAAAAGTTGTGTTGATAAATCAGATTGATTCAAACTTTGGTAATCTGAATTAATCTAATACAAGAATCAAAACTATGCTATCTAGAGTGTTTTGACCGGAAATATTAGGATCCGTATTAAGATTTTGCTTAATTTTAATTAATTACAAAACAAAATTAAACACCATAAAGGCCCATTAAATCTAAAAGTTAGTTCTTTCTTGAATAAATTCATTGGAATTAGGATAAAAATTATTTCAAAGAGCCTCTTATTGGTTCGACCCATTTCTCATCATAAAGTTTCTATATTTTTAAAAAGGGAGTTCTATAAATTTATTGTATAAGCTTAAATCAAAACGACACTTCTAAACTTGCATTTAACAACACCAAAATTAGCCTTATTAATTGGTGCCATTTCTGGGGAGGCACATTGAGTATCAAAAACATAATACATAAAAAATATACATATCTAGTGAGCATCACTGTTTTGCTACATTCTGTATTTGAATTCAAAATTTTCATTTAATTCAGAATTTTGATTTTTTTCAAAACATATAGTGAAAATTCCAAATTTGTCATTTTTCCTTTTTATTTTGGTTTTCTTGTTCAGATAATCTGACTTGTTCTCAAAATAAAATATCAGAGATTCAATTGTTAAAACAAACTATCAGAGATTTTTATATTTTATTATTGCTGGAACTAATGTGAACTAACCTTGTTCTTGAGTGGATGTGTTTTAAAAGAAGGTGATCCTCGCATTTGGGACTTCTAGGCATCCATTGAGGTAAATTTTTTTTTTGATTTTTTATTCTCACACTCTGATATTACAGAAAGGGAAGACTATCGCAGAGGAGAAAATGGAACATAATAGAAGTCCAGCAAGCAATAAAATCCTAGGACAAGGTACGCCATCGTAAACCGATTACGAAAATGATGGAATTGAGTGACTGTTTACATTATTCTACACATTCATTAGATTCCTATGAAGATACCACTCGTAAGAAACTAAGAGAATTTTATGAGCACCAAGTTTTGAAGAATATCTTGCATTTAAGGAAAACTCTTATAGGAATCAGGGAGAAGGAAATTATAGAGATGATCCAAGGGAAAACTTAAAGGGTTTTGAATAAGGAAAAACAGGATCTCTTGAAAACCCTAATTTTGAGTTCGATGATCCTCTGGAATATCCTAGATATCAGAAGTCACAATCTCATAAAGCCATAAATCAAGATATAGACTCTTCTACTAAAAGAATAGATATGAGTGCTCCTATCAATACTAGTAGTAGCCCCAACTTAATATCCCTACTAGATCAAGTTCTCTGATGACCAAGGAATCACATATGAGTGCTCCTATCGCTGATCATTCTCACATATTTCCAGTAGTCCAATCTATTATATCCATGTTATCTCAAGTGAAGGATCATACGATGGAATTCAATGAAAGAATTACAAAAATAGAGAACGATAGATGTCAAGGACATATAGATGACATGGTAAGCAAAGAGAATAGTGGAGGATTAGTCAAATTAGGAGATAAAGTAGGAGTGCCAACATGCCAAAACCCTCAAGTCACATTAGAAAAACTTGTAGCAAAACCTCCTAGGAGGAGGAACTTATATAAGAAAACATTGGAACAAAGAGTGTTTAAAATTACATGTGAAATTGGAGGAACAAAATTTAAGAATGTAGTTATAGATCTTGGTTCCAATCTGAATATCATGCCTTCTTCAATGTTTGAGAGACACTCTATAGGAAAGATAATGCCCTACTTTGATGTTTCTTGTTTTGATGATGGAGTCGAGATAGCTTACTGAGGAAAAATTTCCAATATTTGCATTGATATAGAGGGGTGTCGATTCAGATCTGATTTTGTAAGCCGAGAGGGAAAATCAAAGAAAACACCCTTAGTTTTTGGAATATCTTTCCTAAAAACAGCAAGCGCTATGATTGATATTGAGGAAGGAGAGGTAATCCTTAGAAAAGGAGAGGCATGTGTCCCTTATTTTAAGTAGTTCTAATAGCAGAAGTGTATACTTTGAGGACAAAATTAAAAATATTTTTATGGAATAGACTGAGATAGGCGATTTATTTTCTCAATCTAGTTCTACCTTGGAGTTTAAAAGACATTGATAGGACTAGCCACCTTTGTTGAGAGTTAGGGATTCATTTTTTGATATCGGTAGAGTTGCTATCATAGGTCGCGGACGCGGACCGCGGACGCCCTACGACACTTTGTTGTCCCCCTCGTCATAGGTCGTCTAACCAGAAAACTGGATCATTGTGAGCTTGATTTCTGCCTAGCCTCTCTAGTCTCTTCATTGATCATCAATCTAATCAGAAATTGCCGCCTATTTCTCATTGAATTTCTATGCATCTGCATACATTCGTACATGTTGCATACATCTCTCATCATCTTCCCCTGTGGTATAACATGAGTCGTCCGATCGCGATAGTCGTGTTACATCTGCCAGAGAGGAAAAAAGAAAAAATATCAAAGAAAAGCAATGGCAACAGATCCCGAAGAAGAGAGCGAGAAAGAGAGCCAGGGAGAAAAAAAATGGCAAAGGAAAGAAAGGGAGAGAGAGAGAGATAAAATGGGATAGAGAGATCGCAAAGAAGAGAGCGAGAGAGAGAGATAGCGAGAGGTGGAGAGAGCGGGAGATAACAAAAAACACGGCTAGAAAAACAGAGCCACAATCAAAGAGATAGCGAGAGAGTGAGAGAGAAAGACTGTGAATGACAGAAAGAGATTGCAAGCGAAAGAGAAAGAGAGAGAGAAAGAGAGATTTAGAGAGAAAAAGAGGGTGAGAGGGTGTGCGAGCGAGATTGGCAAAGAAAGACAGACATAGATATTGCAGAGAGGGAGAGCTTGCATGAGACAGAGTGAGAGAGGGAGAGTGAGATTGCAGGATGGAGTAAGATAGACGACAATTAGACTGCGAGAGAGAAAGAGAGGTATAGACTAAGTGAGATTGCGAGAGAGGAGAGGCCGAGAAGGTGTGAGATGGTGAGAGATTCAATGTGGGAAAGAAATAGAGAGTTGAAAGAGAGCGGAAGAGAGATTTATGCAGCGAGCGTAGAAATTTAGCGAAAAAAAGAGTAGAAATGCAGCGAGCGTGTTCGACCAAAAAAGATAAGAAAAACAGAGGGACAAAAGTAGAGGGAATGAAATAAAGAGAGTAAGAAATGTAAAATTGTGTGCGAGAGGGTGAACGCAAGTAAAATGAGCTGGAAGAAAAACTGAGAGATGGAAGTTCAAGAGCGATAGCGCAGAGGAGAAAATGAAAGAGGAAAAGGGAGAAACAGAA
The DNA here is from genome assembly GCF_029677425.1 of Wolffia australiana. Lineage (NCBI taxonomy): Eukaryota > Viridiplantae > Streptophyta > Magnoliopsida > Alismatales > Araceae > Wolffia > Wolffia australiana. The sequence continues at coordinate 5,279,620 of NC_135836.1, read as the reverse complement.
GCAGTCGTTAAAGTACAAGAGAGAACGTCCAGTAAAAGAGGGAGAAAAAGGGAGTGAGACAGAGGGAACTAGAGTGGTTGGGTGATTAAAAAAAGGAGAGAACAAAAGAGAGATAGTGCATGAGAGATGGAAAGAGATTGACCAAAACCCTGGTCGAAAAAAAGAAGAAAGACATAAAGAAAAGGCGTGAAATTGAGATAGGGAGTGAGAGAGAGGGAGGGAAATAGAGAGGGGGATACAGGCGAAGAGATCACTAGTGAGAAAGTAAGAGAGAGACCAAGAATAGAGTGTAAGAGAGGGGCCAAGGGATAGGGAGAGAGAAAGTAAGAGAGAGACCAAGAGATAGAGAGAGAGAGAGAGAGGGAGAAACTTTAAGAGACACATTAAGAGAGAAAGAGGGTGAGAGACAGAGACATAGAGAAAGACAGAGCCAGAGAGACAAAGCAAGTAAGAGGGAGACCAAGAGAGAGACACAAAGACAAGGGAGACAGAGTGAGAGAAACAGAATCAAACAAAAAGAGTAATAGAGAGGCCGAGAGCGAGTGCAAGAGGGAGAGGTAGACAGTGATAGATTGAATGAGAGAAAGAGAGTCAAATGCAGACCAAAAGAGGAGTGAGGGAGAGATAGAGAGGGGTTGAGAGAAATCATAAAGAGGTAAAATTGCGGAGAGAGAGAAAGACAAAGAGAGAGAGGCACACAGAGAGAAGGAGACTCCTGATATATAATCTAAGGACGAACTACATCTGTAAGGTTGAGGGTAAAGAATCTATCACATGATTGAATACTTGATGGAGGACCACCCCAATGATGAAGCCCTAGCCGACGTGAAGAATCGGAGTTTCTGTTATCATGCTTGATGACAGATCCCTAGTGCTCGTTTATTTCCTGCGGGTGGAGTTTATTTCATAGATTTTATGGAGGCCCAACCCGTGTTACGGGCCTCCTCATGTTCTTTTTCGTGTTTTGTTTTTTGGTTCTGGCAATTAGGGGAGAGTCCTTGTTTGTGGACATCTCCCCGAAGGTGGCACATTAGGGCTACCACCCCAATCCTATATAAGGATTGGTATGCAGGTGTGTCTTTTTATTAGAACCATATTTGAACAATTGAAAGTTTTGTTTCTTTCTCTTTAGGGTTTCCCCACATTCGCAACCATGGAAAACTAGTCTGCAGGTTCTTTTTTAAAAGTACTACAAAAGGAACCATTGTTCGTCGTCAACGCTTCCTTACGTTCATCTGTTGAAGGCCAACAGTGCTCATTGAATCCAACGTCAGCGACCCGGCCTTTGTCAACTGCAAGTCCAGCGCCCGGCCTGCGACCCGTAATATCTACCTCGTTCACCACAGCTACTAGGAATCACCGTTCTTGCTTTGTCTCCTCGACTCCCGCTGACGATCCGTGATCGGCCACCTTCTTCCACTTCATCAAGACCGCCAGTTCGATGTTAGCTCGATTGCAATCGACAAACACTGCACCGATCAACAAATTGGGCGGCCGGTTGTGTCTCAGTCCACAGCCGATCAGGCCGCAAATTCCATCGCACGTGGACGCGTGGATGTCCACTCAGATTCCCTGTTCAGATCCACCACCGCGACCCGCGGCCTCTCCTCCTCAATTCATCCAACCTCGGCTCCCCTACAGGGACGTGATGGGGGACCATCTAGTTTCTAACATACTGTCTTGACCAATTCGTTGAGTAAGAGATGACGCGCGCAGTCCGACCTTCAATGCACTTGGCCTAGTCAATGGGCCCTAAAGGGTTGACTTTATTTTTCGCCTATCTTTCTTATTTCGTAGGCCTTGTACGTGTGGCCACGTACGTGTAGCGTGTGTTAGTTCACACGTTTTTGGGCCCTCGTAAGGTCCTACATGTTTGTCCGTGAACGTGCTTGTGTATGGCCATGTTTGTGGGCCTCTCTACTATTAGGTACCCTTAGGACCCCTTATTTGGGCCTTCTCCCCTTTATTTCTGAGGGGACATGCCCATATTTACCACCTATAAGAGGGGAGGGGGTGCACCCAATAGGAGGAGAAGAAGAATTTGAAACAAAATGTGAAGTTAGACTCACCAAAAAACTGTCACTGCCTTCGCCTATGCTTTGTCCGCCACTACTGCAAACCCTCCCGCACGCTATCGTCCTGCACGCTGCCGCTGCATTTGCTTGTGCTGCCGCTATGGCCGCCAGTCGCTCATCAACGCCTGCAGCCGCAGGTCATCATCGGCCGGCCTCACGCCGGCCAGCTCCGTTATTGCTGACACAAACGTTAGGTCCATAACGAAACTAGTACACTCACACTTATTTATTTTTATGCATTCATTTACTTCTTTCACGACCTCTCGAGCATTCTCTAATTTTGGGGTTAGGTTAGTGATTTATAGGAGTGAAATATAGGGGGATAGGTTTCAATCGGTACGACCTTGGTTGGCGCATCGATAGTGCACGCACTAGCGGCAGTAGCCATGCTTGTACAGTCGGCCTTCAACCTTTTGTTAGGGTCATTAGGAGCCTAGTGGCATTCTCATGTCACGTTTACCATGCCCTAGTGGTTGTTGGTGTCCGTCGACGATAGATTTATACTTGTTATTTATTTCATCGTCGCATTATCACATGCATTATGCCCACATTATTCGTCTCCATCGCATGACATGAGTACCCCTGCCCTCCTTGTGGTGTCGCACGAGCCGTTTGATCCTGGCGTAAGTCATGTTACAACAGTTTTGGACCAGGTTCCTAGTGGTAAAGGTGATGGAGGACCACCCCATCAAGCACGTCCAAGCTCGTCGTCAGCCACGTCACATAGCCCGAGCCGACGTGAAGAACGCGAGCTTCCACTACCAGGCTCAAAATCATCTCCGCATCGTGTTGTTTTGTTTCGTGCTGTTTTACAGTTTTTACGGAGGTCCTTCACAGTTTTATGGAAGCCCTCTTCGCATCGCTTGTTTTTATTTCGTCAGCCGTGGACTGCAGGGAGGCCCCCTCCTGCGTGTATATGGGCCTCCCCCATGAGAGTCTTGTGTTTTGTGTCTTTTGGTTTACACTCACAGCACGTCTTCGTACCCGCATCATAGCATCTGTTTTTCATAATTTTGAAAATGTGTCTAGGACTAACCATGGCCGTTGAGATGCAATCTAGTAGACAGATGCAACCTGGAGGTTTGATGCCGATGTAAAGAGCATCGAGCCCAGATCCAAAAGAGCGTCCGAGCCGACGTCTCCATCTTCAAAGGGTCGCGAAAGCCGAAGGAGTTCATCGACTAGGAGTCGAGCATCAACCCCTACTTTCGACGGTACCGGACCGATGACAACCAGTGCATCAAATATGCAGAGACGAGACTTGGCAGACAAGCCAAGATCTTTTTGGAGAACGAGCGCGTCTCCTCAAAGCGACAAGGAAGGCCCATCACCACATGGACCAAGATGGCTCAAAAACTGAGGAGCAAGTATGTGCCCAGTCAGTACCAGATGACACTAGTCCTCTGATGGGGGACCATCTCGCCACGAGCACAGAACAACATCATCACGCACGCCGAGCTACTTGAGCCGATGCCCGCAACATGTAGTTCAAGGACCTTGCTTCACGACACTTCAGTGAGCGCTCGTTTTTTAACGCTTATTTTGAATGTAATTTTCCTTTCAAATTGTGGGCAGGCCTATTGTGTTTGGGACCTCGTCCTTTTGAATGGTTTTATTTTTGTCATTCTGAGAGGGTGATGCAGGATGACTAGATGTGACAGAGCTAGGTGATGACGGGAACTGGATCCTAGGACAACTAGGGGTGATGGGATAAAACAGACCACAAATCACATGATCAAGTTCGAAAATTAAATCCGGTGAAAATACTGATGGTGCAGGCCCTCTCCTCGTCAAGGGCAGGAGCACTGTCTTACAACCACAGTGGTGATGCAAAGCACCAAAATCAATAACTTCGAACGGCGATCGCTAGAAGATTCGAAGGCCTAACGGATGAACACTTGAAGAATATTGGACAAAGAACACGGACACCAAAGAGTGTAGAAGCACCTCTGCACTAGATAGTGCATGAAGAGGCTGTAGGAAATTATCGACGCGTCGTTGGCGGGACGATTGCGTGTGCTTCGACAGGGTGTTCGCGGATCCAACTGCGCAGTCAGTTGGCAAGGGTTCTTTTAAAGGGGGAGTCGCCCCCTTGTGGGATGGGGGGCAACGCCCCAACACCTAAACGGTATGCGCGGCGACCAGCAGCCGCTAGGGCGTCCAGGGGCACGGTGGGTACGCGCTGGCGCCCGGGGACTCTACAAGCACAGGCGGACAAGGCGCAGTTGGCATAGACGGCAGAGGGGCGCGGGCGCGGGCGGCCAAGCGCGTGGCGGGTGCAGGCGGCCAGGGGCATAGGGGCATAGTGGCCACGGGCGGCCGGGGCGCAGTGCGGTGGCCAAGGGCGCAGAGCGCGATGGCGATCAGCGGCGGTGGTGATCGGTGGAGGCGGCGACCAAAACGGGACGGGGAAGATAGGGCGAGCCTTCCAAGGGGGGGAAAACTTCAACTCTTGAAATAAACTCGCTAAGTGTCCGTTTGCAACATTGGCCTACATATAGGCCTTGGAGGAAAGAGAAAATAAGAAATTAAATAACCATCAAGGACAAGGTGACGTGTCAACTCGTCACATCACGAATGGTTCTGCAGTTGTTGTTGGCGATGTGTCATGACGCGGGATATGTCATGCGTAAGTGGAGGCACGTCCGTCGTCAGTGCATTGATGTGGTCGTCATCATGGCGGTTCTTCAGTTGACGTTGATGACGAGTTAGGATGCGAGGCATCTTGGATGACGGTGGCGGCACGTCCGAAGATGGTGCGTTGACGTCGTCGCCACCAGAGGGCCACTCGTCAAGAGACGGTTCCCTCCTGTGATGGCCAATTGGGCATGCCTCGACCCTATATAAAGGCCGCCATGCCAAAGAGGACCTGTAGATGAAATTGAATTGAAAGTTGAAGTTGAGTTTTCTTAGTTCTTTCTTTCGGCGAATAGATAGATCATCTAGTAGATCGTGGGATCATGGCCTCCTCTCCACATCCACCCACGGACCTGCTTGCGTGCCCACATCTCGTCGTGCGCCCCCTTTTGTTGCAAGGCCCTGCGCCCGCAGCACGCCTGTATTGCCCGCACCACGTCTTGCCCGTGCGCATACCACCTATCACGCGCGTGCCTGCACCTGTCACGCACTGGCGCCCTACCGCGTCGTATCCTGCCGTGCGCCCGCCTTCAGCTGCGCACGCCTACACCCACTGCTCATCAGCGCCTCATTTCACCCATATCCCATCGTGCGCCCGCCTTCTGCCACGCACACCTGTGCCCGCCGCTCGTTTGGACCCTGTCGCGCGCCAACCACTACAGCGCCTCTGCCCTTAGTTGTGTGTGCATGCGCCCGTTGCCCCTGGTGCTGATGCCTGACGTCGTCGCGACGTCATCCGGTCGTCAACGAGGGTAAGGGCTCGGTATCGTATCAAGTAACTAATCGGACTACGTCGATGGACGTCGTCCGATGAATGCGGGTGGACAGAGGATAATGACGAGATAAATGAATGAAAGCCCTAATATAGTACTTGCGTGCGCCGACGAGCAGTGATTGCCATCCCAGAGAAATGACGGGTCGCCTGAGTGAAGCCTGACGGGCCTCCTGAACCTCGCCCGAGAGGGTCGGGGGCGAGTACGTTGCCGAACGGGAAATTTCCCGCTGAAGTGCTCACACGCATCGGGTATTCCTGACTCGTACCGGACGGGTAAAGACTCTCAAGAAATGTCGTCGTTGGCTCGACCTGTCTCACGCTCACCTATCTAACCCGAGCGCGGTAGAGGCGAACCGAAAGTGCACTGAAGAAGGTAAAGGACGTAAAGGAGAGTGGGTGAGGGGAATACCGTCGTCACGCTGGCGACTGATTCGTAATCGGAGGTCCGTGAGGACGCGGGAATCCGGGGCAGCAGGCAGGAGATGTCGAAGGTGGGGGCGCAGGAGAAACCGTCGCCATCAGCAGCTCGCACGTAGTTGAGGGGCACCCAATCGGGACGACGCCGACTGTTGGATCCGATGACGGGCACGGGCCGCACTCATTGAACGCTTACTAGCCAGAACGGGTCACCGCCGGTGGGAGGGTAGGGTGATCGGTTGGTGGTGTTTCGGCGAAGGGGGGAGCCGAAGGGCAGATGATGGGGATAAGGAAGCGTAGAGGTGGTGGGGTGAGGAATTAGGTGGGTGATCGTGGTAAATGGAGTTAGCGCGGCGGGATAAGAAAAGGAGGGCGCGATGGCTGAGCTGAGAAAAGAAAAGAAAAGAAGCCTGAGAGGGGGTGTGGTCGACCGGAGGGAGACGGAGCGACGGGCAGAAAGCAGGAAGCGGGTAGAAGGCACGGCCGAGCGGGTGCAACGGCCGCACGGGAAGAATGGGTGAGGAGAGGGCGTACGGCTGCGGAATGAGGAGGGGGGCGGTGGTAGGAGACGAAGAGGGGAAAGGGCGGTCGTGAAACGGCGGGGACGGCGGAATTGACGAACAGACTGACAGGAGCGGCGCCGGCAGTTTTTTTACGGCCGCGGGCGGCAGCTGGGCGGCGAATGGCGGCGGTGGGGCGGCGAACGTCGACGAGCGCAGGCGGAGGGTGCTCTTCTCCCTCTTTCTTTCTTCCCTCTCCTCCTACTTCTCCTTTCCCTTCTTCTCCTCCTCCTTTCTTCTTCTTCTTCTCTTCTTCTTCTTCTCTTCTTCTTCTTCTTCTTCTTCTTCTTCTTCTTCTTCTTCTTCTTCTTCTTTCCTTCTTCCTCTCCGCGAACGTGACTCTTCGACTCCACGTAGAAAATAACTTCCCAATTTGTTCAAAGAGTGGTCTTGGACGCCCACCTCTTCCCTTTATATAATGGGTCAAGGTGGGCCCCCTTTTAACAACAAAGAAAAAGATAAGAAAATAAGAAAAGAAAAGATAATGGGCTTGTCAGGCCCATGTGAGGGGAAGATGTCCTCATATGGGCTCTTCCCCTCACTACACGACGACACAAAAGACACGGTGACGAAAAATAAAAGATGTAAAGAGACGACAGATAAGATACGAAACGAAAGCGAAGGGGAAAAGTGGGCTGCTCCGATGATAATGTGCGCGTACGTCATGCCGAGTATTTGAACTCGGGGTCGCGCATTACTGCAGCAGCTCATCGTGTCAGCTGGACACGTGACGGTGGCGGGCTCGATGATGATGGTGGCTCCTCACGATCTGGCTTGATGACGTCCGGTGTCTCCTCGCGTGCTGGCTCGATGACGTCCGGTGATGCTGCGCCATCAACCCTCCCGGGGTGGGAAGGACTCGACTCCTGCGAGTCAGGGTGGATGAACGGCAGCGGCTGGAGAAGATCTAGCCGAAGGCGTTGGAGCTCCTGCTCCGTGATCCACGTGTCGTCCGTGCAGGTATGTCCCGTCCACCGCACTAGGAACCTCCTCGATATTCCCTCACCTGCATGGTCAATTACCTCCTGCAGTACACAATTGATTGCCTCGTGCCTATCAGGTGAAACAATCGGGGGAGTGGTCGCGGCAAACTCACTCACACTAAAGGGGTCGAGAGAGGCTGGGGCAAGGGGGAGAGAAGGGGCCCGGAGCTAGGTCCACCACATTGAATGTTAAGCCTATTCCCCAAGTAGGTGGAATCTCGACGACATACGCGTTGTCGCCCACTCTTCGGAGGATCGGGAACGGGCCGGCACTACGAGCATGCAGCTTCGTAGCCGTCCCGGGAGAGTACCTCTCTGGCCTAAGTCTGACCATCACTAAGTCTCCCACGTCAAATGCTCTGGGTCGGCGATGCAAGTCGGCGGCTTGCTTGTACAATGCATTCTGCTGAGTGATCCTATCATGAATGCGATGATGCAATGTAGAGACATGCTGGGCAAATGCAAGTGCGTCCTCGGAAACCCTAACATGAGGATCTATGGGAGCTAGGTCTAGGGGTCGACGGGGTGCCTGGCCGTAGGCAATCTCAAATGGGCTCAACCCGGTGGTTCGGTTCACCGAGGAGTTATATGCGAACTCAGCGCGTGGTATGATGAGATCCCACGACGCGAGATGTTCGCCTACTAGGGAACGGAGTAGGTTGCCCAAGCTCCGATTAACTACCTCCGTCTGACCATCGGTTTGTGGATGATAGGCAGTCGAGAATTTGAGCTTCGTGCCCAAGAGGCTCCACAAGGTCCTCCATAAGTAACTTGTGAAGCGCACGTCACGATCGGACACGATTGAGGATGGCAGGCTGTGAAGGCGCACGATCTCCCAGAAGAAGAGTTGGGCGACCTTCACGGCATTTGACATCTTTGCGCAAGGCACGAAGTGGGCCATCTTTGAAAACCTATCCATGACTACTATGATGGAGTCGTGGTGCCTCGCTGTGCGAGGCAATCCCAAGACGAAATCCATGCTCACGTCGTCCCACGGACGCTTCGGCGTCGGTAGTGGGGTATATAGTCCTGCGCTCTTCTTGACATGCTTGGCCAAGGCACAAACACGGCACTGGGCAACTATGTTGCCAACATCGCGCTTCAAGGAAGGCCAGTAGAATTGGCCTTCTACAGTTGCGATCGTCTTGTCGCGGCCGAAGTGACCGCTAAGGCCTCCGACGTGACATTCCCACCTGAGGAAGTCACGCAATGACGTGCGGGGCACACATAATCTGTTCTTAAAGAACAGATATCCATCAGTGAGGACATAGTCCTTGTGATCCGGGGATGGTCCTCATCGAACCTCGGCGATGACAGGGCTGAAATCTGGCAGCTGTCGTACCCGTCGCAGACAGTCTCGAACCCTAGGATCGTCACCTTCATGACGTTCAGCACATGGGATCTCCTGCTAAGTGCGTCAGCAACGACGTTGTCCTTGCCTTCTTGTGCTTGATTACGAAGGTGTAATCCTGTAGGTACTCGACCCACCTAGTGTGTCGATCGCTCAGTTTCTGTTGCGAGTGCAGATACTTGAGCGCCTTGTGGTCCGAGAAGAGTACGAACTCCGAAGACAGGAGGTAGTGCCGCCAATGCCGTAGGGCCTGTATAATGGTATAGAATTCCTTGTCGTAGGTGGAGTACCGCAGCTTCGCATCATTCAGCTTTTCGCTGAAGAACTCGACGGGATGACCCTCCTGGCTGAGGACGCCTCTGATGCCGATGCCCGAAGCATCGCATGTAACCTCGAATACCTTCCCGAAGTCGGGAAGGCGTAGAACCGGCGCCTATGTCATCATGAGCTGTATCTGCTGAAAAGCTCTCTGCTATCGGTGTCCAAGCGAACGACTCCTCCTTGAGGCAGTTGGTGATGGGTGGCGTAACGGAACTAAAGTTCCGTATGAATCGCCTATAGAAGGTCGCAAGACTTATGAAACTCCTAACGTCGTGCATATTTGCCGGTGTCGGCCACGACGTGATGGCCCGGACCTTCTCCGGGTCGGCGGCAACGCCCTGGGCTGAGACGATGAAGCCGAGGAAGGCAACCTCCGAGGTGAGGAAGCTGCACTTCTTCGGGTGGGCGTAGAGCTGCTCGCACCGTAGGACTGTGCAAACCTGCCGGAGGTGGTCTAGGTGCTCGTCTCTGGATCGACTATAGACGAGGATGTCGTCAAAGTAAACGACTACGAATCTCCCTATGAACGCGCGCAGTACCTCATTCATGAGGCGCTGGAAGGTACTAGGCGCGTTGGAGAGGCCGAATGGCATAACTCTCCACTCGTATAAACTGTCCTTTATCTTAAAGGCGGTCTTCCATTCGTCGCCCGGACAAATCCGTACCTGATGGTATCCGCTCCTGAGATCTATCTTGGAGAAGATAGTGGATCCTGCCATCATGTCGAATAAGTCCTGTACCCGGGGAATGGGAAAACGGTACTTGACCGTTATCTTGTTGATGGCACGACTATCACAGCACATGCGCCACGTTCCATCCTTCTTCGGCGCTAAGAGGGCGGGTACCGCGCAGGGACTCATGCTCTCCTGAACGAGGCCCTTTTCCAAGAGCTCCTTGACCTGCCGTAGTAGCTCCTCGTACTTCGGCGGCTCCATGCGATAATGCGGGAGGTTCGGTAGCGAGGCACTAGGTACCAAGTCGATTGCATGCTCTATGTTCCGCATCGGGAGCAATCCACTTGGTAGCTCATCCGGGAAGACATCTCCGAACTCCGATATGAGAGCCGCTACCTCGGGCGAACGAGGGGCAGCTGGAGTGTTGGAGGGGACGTCGAGGGTGACGGCTAAACACAAAGGTGTGTCGTCTCCCTCGTGACCCAGGTCACGAGCGAACAAGGGCCCTCTAATGACCACCAACCCTACGGGTCTGGTCGTAGCCAGCTTGTTCGCCGGCTTCATGGTGTAGGGATGCCAAGTAACCCGTCGTCCCTGATACATGAACGAGCAGGTGTTGGCACGTCCGGCCAAGGTGACATCGTGATCGTACAACCATGGACGGCCGAGGATGATGCTACCCACCTTCATGGGTAGTACATCGCAGAGGACGTCCTCGGCATAGGTGTTCACCTTCAGCGGGACGTGACATTGACGCTTCACAGATAGTGATGAAGCGTCGATCCATGAGACATCATACGGAGTAGGGTGCTCGATCGCGGTCAACCCTAATCCGGTGACCATAGTATCGGAAATCGCATTGATGCAGCTGCCGCTGTCCACAATCACCTTGCACGCCTTGCCATTGATCTTGATGTACGTGTAGAAGATCGAAGTACGAACGGCCACATCAATAAACGGTGTCGGCTGAGGTGCAGCCAGAGGGGTCCTAGTGGGAGTGGTCAACCGCGGAGATGGTCGGCCTCTACTAGTGCCGGGTGTGTCGACGGCGATGTTGGCCAATGGCCGGGTGGATGCACGGCGTGCCACGGGGGTGGTCCCTCGTGCCTCGATGATCTGTATATATCCGATCTGACCATCGGGCTCCTCGTACTCAAGGGCACACTCCTCATTCCCATGGTAGTGGTCCTCTTGGGGCACGTCCACTCCATCGTAATGATCCTGCTCAACGTCACCGGCCTCGATCAAAAGTGCCGATGGGCATTGGTGTGCTCGGTGTCCTCGTCCTTGGCACTTGTAGCACGTGATATGTGCTTGACTGGTAGCAGCGCTACGGGCCAGCATATTGCTAGTGGCGGCCCGAGCCTGTGGGGTGGACCCCACTGAGGTGACCGGGGGGGTTCCTTGTCCCCCGGTGGACGGGGTGACCCGTGTAGTCGCGGGTGGCGTAGTGCGAGCGGGAGAAGGCCGAACGGGTAGAGGTCGTGTGCGGTGTGTACGCTAGGTGCCGGGGTGTCCTCGGCGGGTGGATCCATGTGTTCCACTAGATGGTAGGCTTCGTCGACCTCGGCCGGTTGGCACTCGAGGACCTTGCTACGCAAGGTCGGCCGGAGACCGTGGGCGAAGAGCCCTATGATAACACGTGGATCCTCTACGAAGCAGCAACGCATCCTGCATTCCTCGAAAGCCTCGATGTGCTCCGTCATGGGGAGTCGACCTTGCTTCAGGTCGAGCCACGAGAGGAAGAGTGACATCTGATACTGGCGAGGAACGTACTTGTTCCTTAACTTCTGCGCCATCTCCACCCAAGACACAATGGGTCGTCCTCGTCGTTCGGCGGAGAATTGCTCGTTCTCCCAAAGATCTTGGCCTGTCCGCCAAGTCGTGTCTCCGCGTACTCAACACAGAGGTCATCGTCCATCCGATACCACCTAAAGTACGAGTTCATATTCGACTCCCAGTCGATGAACTCCTTAGGCTTCCTAGAGCCCTCAAAGACGGATACGTTGGCGCGCACGCTCCTCTGGATGCGTGCGCGATGCTCCTCGCGCCGACGCTCATCATCGTCGAAGTGCCGTTTGGGCACTGGGTAGTCCCCGCGTCGCGGTTCCATGGGACGACGGGGCGGGAACGGCTCATGGCCGCGATCGTCCCAAAGGTGGGGAGGACCATCCCGCGGTGCTCGGTCCAAAGGCACCGGACGGTGTGGAGGAAGGGGGACGTCGTAAACCCCGTAATATGGTGGGGGAGGTGGCCGATAGTAGTCGTCGCGGCGCGCCGGTGGGTCAACCATCCGTGGATCTCGGAATGGGATGGGATCATATCGTCGGGCCGGATAGTCATGGCCCATGTCTCGCTCGTACGGTCGAGCGTACGGGTCATAGCGTACAGCACGGTCCACGTCGTAATCGCGGGCGTGGTCATCCCGCGGGCGATGCATATCCCAAGCGCGGACATCCTGGGGGTCGCGCGCTGGTTCCCTACCTAGGCGTACCGGTGGTGGAACGCCGTCTGATCTACGATCAAAGACCTCATAATCTACGTTGAGGTCCTAGATAAGAGGGCCATGGGGGTCGTGTCGACCTATCCCGGGTGCGTGACGAGGTCGCCCTCGGGCGGCCGGTCCCACCTCAACTCCGTGCTCTGACGCCCGTTGGTCGGCAAACATGCGCTCCATGCGTTCCATCCTAGCAGCCATGGCGCGGAAGTGAGCTCCTTGGTCGTCCGGAAGTTCTTCTCTTGGCGGGTGCTGGTGAGTGGTGCCTCCTCGTCCTCGTCCTTGACCCCGTGTGGGGGTCACTCTGGGGGTGTACTCGACAACGGGAGAATTCCTGTGGGGCCGTCGTCCTGTGACGGCTCTATCCTCGTAATCACTAGATGGCGTGTCATCGAGGACTCGCGGTGTGCCGCGTGGAGAGTGTTGCGGCTCGCATAGCTCAACGGAGGGGTCCGGTGGGCCCGATGTGCCGGGGGCACCTGTGACGTCGGGTGGGGTCCGCTTAGCCTCGACATAAGGTAGGACAGGGTCTGCAAGGCCTCGACATAAGCCTCGACATAAGGTAGGACACATATCGTCGTGCGCCCCCCTTTGTTGCGTGTGCCTGCACCCACAGCACGCTGGCACTCTGCCCGTGCCACGTCTTGCCCGTGCGCATACCGCCTATCACGCGCGTGCCTGCACCTATCGCGCAATGGCGCCCTACCACATCGTATCCTGCCGTGCGCCCACCTTCAGCTGTGCACGCGTACACCCACCACTCACCGGCGCCCCATTGCACCCATATCCCATCGTGCGCACGTCTTCTACCCCGCACGCCTGTGCCCGTCGCTCGTTTGGGCCCTGCTGAGCACCAACCACTGCAGCGCCTCTACCCCTAGTTGTGTGTGCATGCGACCGTTGCCCCTGGTACCCTGGCCGCACACGAGCCCTGCCATCCCCTACGTGATACCCACGCACCACGCCCACCGGTGCGCCTGCCCTTTGATTGGAATTACCCTTTCGGCCTTACTACACCAACGACAGAAATCACCCATCAGGTTCTACCATTATCCCCTTCGTTTGCAGCTCAGTTACTTCTTTCAGTGTTGTAGATTTGTGCTCCATGCCTTCGAGAGATTCCTTGACATACGTCAATTTAGAATATAGCCCTCGTAGTGAGATATAGGATCTTCTTTGGGGTAAACCACTAGTTAATTATTGAGGTGGTATGGACGCCGACGGGTAATTAACTTTACCCCTCAACTAGTAGCATCTATGTGGTCCAAAGGGACGTCGAGGAATTGATTGTGATTAAAATTGAAATTCATCGACTTAATTGATCGTCGACTTTTAATAGTCCTTCTCCGTACTTGTCGTTGACTTTAAATATAACATCTTATCACACTTGCATCGTCGTGCACATTTCTCTTCCTTGTGTTGTAACACGTGCCGCTCAATCCCGGCCGACTACATGTTACATCATCCTCTGTGGCTCGATCTAAAGCAAGGTCAGCAATCCGTGATAGAATACGTGGAGTCCTTCGAAGAATGTCAGATACGATGTCGATTCATGGAGAACCCACGGATCGTCATTGGTCTATTTGCCCACAGGCTTCGACCAACCCTGTGCAGCGAGGTGCTTAAATGCAATCCATCCGAATTCGACGAAGCCTCTCACATCGTGGAACATCTAGATCACCCGTGAGATGAAGCCGTCATCCACCTTACCCCATCTGCACCTTGAGCCATCCCCACTCGAACTACCCCATCTATGACCACACAGACCTTGCAGGTTATCAGAGGCCCAAAAAATGCCCCGACCACGTCAATAGGCTCAGCCCTATCAGTTCGGGTCATCACAACTGACACCACTGCCCAAAGCCCTATCATAAACAAAGCACACATAACGTGCTTCAAGTGCCAAGGAAAGCGGCATCGAGCCAGCCAATGTACGTCGTCGGCCCTCCTAATAGAGGTTGATGGCGTCGACCAAAACCGTGTGTAAGAGGTATGACAACAACTGACGTAGGACGACTACAGAATGGATGACTGAAGAATGGACGATTGGATTAACGGGGCTGGCTATGGATGGATGACGGCTAGGAAGGAATGGGTACTGGAGGGATAAAACAGCCCACACAAAATTCACACGATCGGATTCGGATTTTAAAACCGATGAAAATGTGGTGGTGCAGCTCCGACCCTTATCAAGGGGGGGAGTACTGTCTTCCCCCACCACGACGATGCCTAAGCACCGAAATCAATACCCGAATTCGCGTCACGAGGAAACACTCGAGAAAGAGGGAGAAGAAAGAAAATCCAAACCAAATCTAATTCTGACGGCGGTGGAAACTTCTCGAGAAAATACTGAGCGGGGAACACTTCGACACCAAAGAGTTCAGGCATACCTCAGCATCGTAGTGCATGAAGAGGTTGCGGGGAATTCAGATCGTGACGAGACTTGGCGAATCCGGGCGTTGAGAGGCCCACTGGATGAGGAAGATTCTGGGCATTATGGGCGTTGAATGGCCCTGGTCAAGAGTAGATGTCATTGTCACAGAGTCAGGCGTAGGCGAATACCCGGAGTCGGGCGTAGGGTACGCGGAGCACGCAGAGCACTGGCGCGCGCAGAGTGCGCGGAGGGCGTGCAGCACACCCGGAGCGCGCGTAGCGCGCGCAGCTGAAAGCGTCGGACGGCGTCGGTGACGACCGGCGCCGCCGGTGTCGAAGTCTTGCAGGGCGGCCTGGGTGGCCCTGGTTGGGGTGGCCCCAAGCGGGCAGCCTAGGGGTGGCCTTAGCGGCCCTGGCAGGGGCGGCCTTGGCGGCCCTGGCAGGGACGGCCTGGGCGGCCCTGGTTGGGGCAGCCTGGGCGGCCCTAGCAGGGACGGCCTGGGCGGCCCTGGTTGGGGCGGCCTGGGCGGCCCTGGTTAGGGTGGCCTGGGCGGCCTTTGGGTGGCCCCAAGCGGGCGGCCTGGGGGCAGCCTTGGCGGCCCTGGCAAGGGCAACCTGGGCGGCCCTGGTTGGGGCGGCCTGGGCGGCCTTTGGGCGGCCCCAAGCGGGCGGCCTGGGGGCCGCCTTGGCAGCCCTGTCATGGACAGCCTGGACGGCCTTGGTTGGGGCGGCCTGGGCGGCCTTTGGCCGACCCCAAGCGGGTGGCCTGGGGGTGGCCTTGGGCGTCCTTTGGAAGGCGAGAGAGAGAGAGGGAGAGAGAGAGAGAGTAAGAGAGAGAGAGAGGATGGAGAGAGAGGATGGAAGGCCGACGTCGCGAGACGGCGGCGGTGGCGGCAACAGCGGCGCTAGGGCTGGCGAGATTGGGAGGCTTGGGCAGTCCTCCAATAAGAGTTAAACAAAACTCAATTCTTGAAATATGACTGCCTAACTGTTTCTTGAAAACAATGGCCTATATATAGGCCTTGGAGGAAATAGAAAATGACGAGAAATTAAAGATGTGCTTCATGTCACGCCAAGACAGTTGTTGATCTGCCTCTGGCGACGTGTCATGACGCATGTAAGGACGTGTGCGGGTGGAGACGTGCGTGACGACGGTTGCGATGTGTCCGTGGCGGAGATGTTGACTTCGGTTGACTTTGCCATTGTGTCCGTAGCGGGAGTGTTGACTTTGGTTGACCGTATCGACGCCCCCGATGATGATGTGTTGGCGTCCTTGTCATCAACAACTCAAAGACGAGTATCACGTCGACGAGGAGTTCACAAACGAGTAGGAGGAACCCGACGAGCGAGTCGGGTACATCCAGATCGCAGAAGCTCGTGCAACCCCGACACCCGTCCCACCCCCCACTACCTGACAGCTGGCCAGCCTAGCGGTCAACCGCCCTAGCACTAGTGGGTTGCAAGCCCCACACCGAGTGTCCCCGCAAGTTACTGCTGCAATTGTTTCACCGGGACGGACCCGAGGGCCGATGCAACCTCCGCACGTCGATCTTCTACATGTTTGTCAACCTCAATGACAATGTGTGTAAGTTGATCATGGACAGCGGCCATTGTATCAATGCCATCTCAGACAAAATGGTCGCCCGATTGGGGTTGATAGCCTAGTCCCACCCGTTTCCGTACGACGTTTCGTGGATTAATGCTTCATCACTATCGGTGAAGCAGCCCTGCCACGTGCCGTTAAAGGTGAGCACGTATGATGAGAACAGCCTCTGTGACGTCCTTCCTATGAAGGCAGGAAGCATCATCATGGGTTGTCTATAGTTATATGACCACGGCGTTACCACTACCGGGGGGACGAACACATGTTCGGGCTAATGGTCGTCCATCATCTCGGCCCCCCCCCCCCCCCCCCCCCCCGAGAGCTGGCGCGCGATAACGACGACACCCCACTATGCTTGGCCGACCGCACCGGTCACTGAGTAGCCCGTGCAGCCCGCCTAGAGCAAGAGCATGTCATTTTTCCTAGACTTAAGAGAGTTGGAGTCCCGGGGCGACCCCTACACTCTTCGCCCTAGAAAGGGATGGTACGACACGCTTGTGTCGTGATTTCTGTGCCATCCCTCAGACAATGGTCGTGCACCATTTTCCTATTCCTTGCGCCAAGCGAGCGCTGAACTCCCAAGTGAGTCGCCCCGCCAGGTTGAGTCCTTCGAAGATCGCCTTTGGCCATGTTGCTCGTCGACACACCGCACTAGCACCCATAGAACGTCATGGTTTTGCATCCGCCCTGCATGTTTTATCTTTGTATCAGCATTCTCATGCTAGGACCATGAGTGTCATTGCATCGTACAAGCAAGCTGCCGACTCGCATCACCAGTTCTGAGTGTTCGACGTGGGACACCGTATGGTGGTGAAAATCAGACCAGAGAGTTATTCTCCAAAGGATGATAACAAAGGTACGTGTTCGTAGCGCCGGCCCGTCCTCGATCCTCCAACGAGTGGACGATCCCGCCTACGTCGTCGACATCCCTCCCTTGTGGGGGATTAGCTCTATATGTAACGTGGCGGACCTGGTTCCGTACCGAGCCCCATTTCTCCCCCCTGACTCGGCCTTTCTAGACCAAATCAGTGTGACGGAGTTTACCCCCACCACCCCCTCGATACTATCGCCCGCTTGGCATGAGTCAGTCAAAGGTATACGACAATAGATAATTAACCATGCAGGGGATGAGGACTCGTGAAGATTTTCAGTGCAAGGACAGGAGTGCACATGTGCATGCTCTACATGGAAGCCCATTGACGACCTACGATGCCGGACGCCGAATCTCCATCAGCCACCGCCACCTACGACCCCAACACATCGGAGCTGAGTTCTTCCCACCCCAAGAGGATTGATGGAGCAAGAGATCCCACACCACAAAGGGCAGCGATGAAGCCCATGTCGTTACCGGCAAGAGCCGATGGCTCGAGCCCTGCCAGATCGGCACGCCAAGAGGAAGGCGAAGGTACTTTCGTGATTTTAATTTTTGGGCCATACCTGCACGCACTGCCCTTCCTTTTCCTCATCGAACTGCTGTTTTATGTGTTTATTTTTTTTGTTTTAAGAGGGGCCCCTATGCTATTGGGCCCCCTCATATGGACCCTTTGTTCGGGCCCATTACCATCCCTATATAAGGGATGGAGGAGATGCCCTAGTTTTTTTTTATTCTAGTTGAATTTCTGCAAAAAGGATCGTTCATGATTGTGATAGAAAGAAGAGGAAGGAGGAAGAGAAGAGAAAAGGGAGGAGAGAGAGAGCGGCACCGCCCCCTCCCACCGGGCACCGCCGCTGCGCCGCCAACATGCTGCCGCTCGCACCGCCGCCCACGCCGCCGTCGCACCGCTGCTCGTATCGCTTCCCTTGCTGCCACCGCGCCGACTCGCTGCCCCACCATTGCCGCGCTACGACTGCAGTGACTCGCCACCTGTGCCGTTGTTGTGCCGCCGCCCATGCTGATGTCGCGCCGCCGCCCACGCCACTTCTTGCGCCACCGCCGCGCCGACTCGCCACTCGCACCGTCGCTGTGCTACCACCACAGTGACTCACCGCCCGAGTCGCCGCTTAAGGTGCCGCCACCACCGCTGGACACCGCCGCCCGTACTGCTTCCTGCGCTGCCTCCGTGCCGTCGGCGTGCGAACCCCCGGATTGTTGCGCCGCTGCCCACGCCGCCGCCCCCGCGGCCTCATGTCTGCCTTACCTCCTCCACTCTTGCATCACAACTCCAGAGCTGCATCACACCGCCAGTTGAGCGATGTTGTGCCCATCTCCGGCACAACTCTATCGACTTCACCCACATGTTCCCACATCGGCAAGTACTACGACTCCGGGACGACGTCACCACAAAGGTACCTCACTCCCCTCACCCGCTCGTTAATTTATCTTTTTTCATATATCTTTTGATTGCAATCTACTGTGCTCAGGCTATAGTAGGTGAGAGGATAAACGCACACGAGAGAAATCTACCGAGCATCTTCACTAGGTACGGGCCGAGCTCGTCCGTTACGTGAGAGCACCCATGGACTCAGTCTGTTCGGCGCCATAGACATTGTCGTTGCTTCGACGAGGGTCAGGAGGTCACCGTCACCATCATCAGTCGCCCGCCCTGGAGCCCGAATGATGTAGGACGACATCCGTGATGTCATCTGGTCAGTACCGAGATGATCCTCGTGTACCGGTGTGATGTTGGACCTTATCCGATTAGGTATCAAGGCGATGCTCAAATACCGCGGTGATAGCAGACATCGTCGAATGCGTCGTTTGTCGGGTATGGATCTACGGAGATGCGACAACGTGATGCATAGACTCCTAGGTGGTTGTACGTATAAGCCCCAACTCGTGGGGTTCGCCAAGCTCCATGCTCTAGGGCGGGCGACCGATGACAGTAACGGTGACCTCCTGACTCTCGTCGGAGCGACAACGGTGACTACGGCACTAAACGGACTAAGTCCGTGGGTGCTCCCACGTAACGGACGAGCTCGACCGGTACCTAGGGAAAATGCTCGGTAGGTCCTCTCGTGTCTATTTATCCTCTCACCTATTCTAACCCGAGCACGGTGGAGTGCAATCTAAAGATATACGACAAAAGAAAATTTAACTAGCGGGCGAGGGGAGCGAGGTACCTCTGTCTTGTCATATTCTCGGAGTCATGGAACTTGTCGTTGTAGGAAGCGGTAGGCAGAGTCGATGAAGCTGTGCAAAAGACGGGCCGTCATCGCTCGACTAGCACCATTGTCGCAGCTCAGGAGTCGTGACGGGGGAGCGGAGGAGAAAGGGGAGTGAGGCGCGGGGTGCAGCGACAGCAGCGCGGTGGCAGTGCAGCGGCGGCACAGGTGGCGATGTATCGCGAGCACCGGAGCGACAATGGCGTGGGTGGCAACACAAGGGGGTGCGGGCGACGGCGTAGGCGTAGGCGCAGCGGGGGCAACGGCACAACAACGGCAGAACCTTGTGGCGGTGGCGGCGTGGGCAGCAGTAGGGGCGGTGGTGGTGGTGGCAGAAGGACGGCGGCATGGTCGGTAGCATGGGCGACAGTGGCAATGGCGACGGCGCGTGTGGAGGTAATGGCACGGGCTGCAGCGACGGCGCGGGTGGCAGTGGCGGCGGTGGCAGCAGCACATGCGGCAGTGGCGGCGTGGGTTGTGGGAGTTGTGCCGGCGCCAGTGCGAGCAGAGGCAATGTCATGGGCAGCACCGGCGACATGGGCAACGGTGGCGATTGGAAGCGGCAGCGGTGCGGACGGCGGCAGGGGCGGCGACTAGAAGCAGCAGTGTGAGTGTCAGCAACGCGGGATGCACCAACATTGCTGGCTGCAGTGGCAGCGTGGGCTGCAGTGGCAGCCTGGGTAGTGGCGGCAGCGCGGGCAATGGTGGCAGAGCGGGCGGCGGCGCTGATGGTGCGGGCGATGGCGGCTCTAGTAGTGGCACGGCAATGGCGCGGCGGCAGTGGTGGCGGTGGTCGGCGGTGCTGGCCCCCCTCCTTTCCTCTTCTTCCTCCTCTCTCTCCTTCTTCTTTTCTCCTTCTTCTTTTCTCACATGGTCGTGAAATATTTTCCAAAAATTCAACAAGACTTGAAATTTAGGGCACTCTCTCCATCCCTTATATAGGGATGGTGATGGACCCAAACAAAGGGTCCATAAGAGGGGGCCCATTAGCATATGGGCCCATCTTAAAACACAAAAATAAAACACATACAAAACAACAGTTCAACGAGGAAAAGGATGGGCCGTGCGCGGAGATATGGCCCAAAAACTTACGAGTGATGAAGTGCCTTCGCATTCCTCTTGGCGTGCTGATGTAGCGGGGCTCGAGCCAGCAGCTGTCGCTGATGATAGCATGGGCTTTGGCGTCGTCCTTGATGGAGTGGGATCTCCTGCTCCATCAATCCTCACAGGGTTGAAAGAACTCGGCTCCGACAAGTTGGGGCAGTAGACAGCGGCGGCTAATGGAGATTCGGTGGCTGGCGTCGTAGGTTGTCCTTGGGCTTCCACATAGAACCTGCATGTGTGCATCCCTATCCCTTGACCAAGAGTCTTCGCGAGCCCTCCCCTGCATGGTTAACTATCTCTCGCCGTATACCTTTGAATGACTCATGCCAATCGGACAATAGTAGGGGGGGAGTGGTCGCAGCAAACTCCCACACATAGAGTTGGTCTAGAAAGGCCGGGTCAAGGGGGAGAAAGAGGCCTTGGTACAGAACCAGGTCCACCACGTTACATGTGGAGCTAGTCACCCACAAGGGAGGGATGTCGGCAACGTAGGCGAGATCGCCCGCTCATTGGAAGATCGAGGACGGGCCGACGCTATGAACATGTAGCTTTGTTGTCGTCCTCGGAGAATAACTCTCCGGTCTGATTCTCACCACCATACAGTGTCCCACGTCGAACACTCGGAACTGGTGATGCGAGTCAGCAGCCTGCTTGTACGATGTAATGAGACTCGTGGTCCTAGCATAAAGATGCTGATGCAAAAGTAAAATGTGAAGGGCGAATGTGAAACCATGACATTCTACGGGTGCTAGTGTGGTGGGTCGATAAGGAACATGGCCGAAGGTGATCTTCATAGGACTCAACCCGGCGTGGCGACTTACTAGGAAGTGTAGGACAATGGTGCTCGACCATTTTCTGGGAAAGGGCACGGTGATCGCAACATAGGTGCGTCGTACCATCCCTCTCTGGGGCGAAGAGTGTAGGGGTCACCTTGGGACTACAACTCTCTTGAGTGAGTCTTGGCGGGATGACACGCCCTTGCTCTAGGCGGTCTGCGCGGGCTACTCGGTGAGCGGCGCAGCCGGCCGAGCATTGTGGGGTTGTCGTTGCTATCGCACCCTAGCTCTCGGGGAAGCATGGGATGACGGACGACCGTTAGCCTGACCGATCTGTTCGGGGCAGTCTTCATTGCCAATTTTGTGGTGTAAGGGTGTAACATTGCCCGTTGCCCTCGGTGCAGGAACAAACAAGTGTTTGTCCACCCGGTAATGGTGATGTGTGATCATATAACCACAGACGACCCAAGATGATGCTTCCTACCTTCATAGGAAGGACGTCACAGAGGACGTTCTCATCATACATGCTCACCATTAGCGACACGTGATAGTGCCACTTCATCGGTTGTGACGAAGCATCAATCCACGAGGCATCGTAGGGAGATGGGTGGTACAGGGCTGTCAACCCCAATCGGGCGACCATTTTGTCGCAAATGGCATTGATACAACTACCGCTGTCCATGATCAACTTACACACGTTGTCATTGAGGTTGAGAAATGTGTAGAAGATCGACGTGCAGAGGGCCGCGTCGGCCCTCAGGCCCGTTCTCGGTGGAATGGTTGCAGGTGTAACATGCGATGACACTCGGTGTGGGGATTTGATGACTCTAAAATATGTCATCAAATAATCAAGTTCTCAAGTTTAAATTCATTACAATTATCTTGTGAATTCATGCTAAGTTCATGCAACTGTATTGTTTTATGAAATCACTAACCCCACTTGATTCTTTGAATCAAGTGGAATATATTTAACGTTTTATGGCTAGTGAACATTCAGAAACAGGTTAAGAAGATCAAGGAAGATAGGAGGATCAACAGAAGTGGGCAAAAATTTGAAGTGGCAAAAATTACGAAAATGCCCCTGGGCATGACTTAAGAGAAAACCTATAAATACTCTCTTGAGAGAGGAGTTTAGGTGTTCAGAATTTTCTCTAAGGAAACTAGGGCTTGGAGAAGAGGATTTCTGCACCCTCCAGGAGCTGATGACCTTTTGGAGTTGGAGAGGAAGAACAGACTGAAGATAGCTTGGATTGAAGAACCACGCCTCGCCGCAAGGACGTGACACCCGACGTGGGGAAATCGCAAGCTTCAGCCCTGTAATCCCTCTCTTCTCAGACAATTTTGCTGGGTTGGAAGAGTCACAAGATCTTCCAATGTTTCCCAACCGAGGATTGTTTCGTTTAGATTTGATTTCAGTTTAAACTTTGTTCCTTTGTTGTTCAAATCGTCTTCCCCAAATCTTCCAAAAGAACAGAACTCCTCCGCATCTCCACCACGCGTGTGCAGCAAAGCGCCCGCTCAGCCGTGCAAAGTCGCGACGCAGCACGCAGCCGCGATGCACCAGCGTAATCAGACACGCATACAGCGCAAGCGCGTGCAGCAGCCGCTGCAGTCACAAGACAGCCGCAAGCCAGCGCGCAGCGGCCGCGCAGCCCGCAGCGACGCAGCACGCGCAGCGCACTGCGCGACAGCCGCGACGCAGCACGCAACCGCGTGCAGCACGCAACAGCCGCCTGCCGCGAAGACGCAGCCCGCAGCACGCAAAGCCGCGCGCAGCACGCAGCGCCGCAGCACGCTGTTGCGCAGGCATTCCGCGCATAGGCAGCCGCCGCTGCATAGTCAGCGCCGCAGAGGCCGCTACACGCAACACCTTGCGCCGCAGGTTATCCCCTGCACGCAAGGTGTTCGATCCTTGCCCCAAAGGGCAAAGGATCTGTCTTCAGAGAAATTCTCTGTAGACGGCTTGATTAAGTTGCACTTTAACGCATCTGAAAAGGAATTTCCTGCTGTTTTCTTTTGCTCCATGTGGATCGACCCTCACTCGCCCTAACTTGTGAGGTTTATAAATTCGTTGAATAAGCTTAATCCTCACACATGTTACTGATAAATAACCAGTAAAAAACACAGTAAAACTGAGCTTATCAACTGGCGCCATGCCGGGAGCACGGTATTACAGTAGAAAATTCTATTTTCTCTGAATCTACAGTTATCTCTCTAAACCTACAGTCATTTTGGTGAATCTACAGTCATTTTTGTGAATCTACTGTCATTTCTCTAAATCTACAGTCATTTTTGTTGATTTTTCTAGAGCTGCAGGACTTGACAATCCTCAGCTCATTGTTATTCTAACCGCTTGCTGTAGATTTATGGTAGTAACACGCCAGGAGCTGGTGAAAAGTCTGCAGAAAAAGACATTAGAGACGCCACTCCAGATTCTACAAAGGATGACAGAACCAGAAATTCAGCAGAGAAATATGGTGAAGAGATGCACCAGAGAATGAGAGGAGGACTATGCTGGATAGGTCCACACCGTCGGAAGCTTGCGCCAAACCGATGTAAATCTGAACATCGGTGACGGTATTTCCTTCGATATGACAATGCATTAATTCATTCCTTACCTGAATTTAATGGACTGCCTGCTCAAAACCCATTAGAATTCCTTGATGATTTCCACATTAGGTGTTCATCTCAAAACGCTCCAGGGATATCTACAGAAATTTTAAAAATGAAATATTTTCCTCTAACCTTAAAAGATAAAGCATTTTCCTGGTATCGCAATTTAGGAATCACTTTTAATTCATGGAAGAGATGCAGGGAAAATTTCTGCAGAAATTTTACCCTCTCTCCAAAACTAACTTTTATAGAAGGGAAATTCACAACTTCCATCCTCATGATGGTGAGGCGTTTAGTGAATCATGGGAGAGGTTCAATGATCTGTTGAGGAAGTGCCCTCACCATGGAATTGAACAATGTCAACTAGCTCAGATATTTTATGAGTCTCTCTCTGATTTTATGAAAAACAAGGTAAACCTCGCCACGGGTGGAACGTTTTATACTGCATATGAGGATGAAGTCTTTGATATTTTGGAGAGAGTTGCAGAAACTGATTTGCAGGAGATTGGAGCCAATCAGAATGGGAGGAATGTGCAGCCCAAGAGAGCAGGAGTTCTGCAGGTCAACGCCAAGGAGGGAGAGCTACAAGCGGGCCTAAGGGAGACCAACCAGAAATTGGAGGAGCTCACCTCTACCTTGAAGAATGTCTTCCTAGGTAACTCTCCCATCATTAAAGCTAAGATCTGCTCTCTGTTTTAGCAGGAACATGAAGATGGAGCTTGCCAAGCCATGGAAGAAGAGGTGAAGGCTTTCAACCAGCCGCAACAACCGTGGGCGGGTCAAAAGCGGTCAAATTTCCAAACGGAGAGGCCTTCCACCAAGGAAACAAGCCGGCAGCTCAACCCCTGCTCCAGCAGAGACAACAATTCCAGCACAGGCCTCCACAATAGTATCAGGTTTCATCGCAAACTCAACCTGATTTCTCCACATTAACTCCGTCATTTCAGATATGATCGAAAAGCAAAATCAAAAGTTGGGCGGAAATGGAGATGCGGATGCAAGTGATGATGGAGTTTCAAACGAAGCAAATGCTGGATGCTCAAGAGCAGATGAGGAAGATGCTAGAAAGCCTCAGACCTGTCCAATCTGAACACCAAGGTATACCGTTAGATTCTCCTTGCACATCTTATAAACTTCCCACGAAACCGTCCATCAATCCATGCAACTTGTATCATGTGCAGCATTCCATTCATGATGAGACGAATAGAGATGATCCTGAGGTTCTAGCCATCTCAAAATTGAGAAATGGGAAAGAACTTCAGGATCCCTATCAGACTTCTATAGAGAATTCTAAGAAGGGAACCGAACCACAAGAGGGAGAAGGAGAGGACCCCCCCTACGTGGAGGAGCCTCTACCTTCTACGAGTGGGCAGCATGTTCCCTACCCTTCCGCTTTAAATAGAAAAAAACCGATATTTGATTATGAAAACCGACTGCTAGAGAATTTTAGAAAAGCCACCATGACTGTTACTGTCGAAGATATGCTTAGGTGTGCACCTTCCCTAAAGAAGTACCTTAAGGACTCTTGCACCATTAAGAAGCCTAGGGAAGTGGTTAAATTATCTGAAAATGCCTCTAGCATTCTTAATGCCATCCCTATCAAAATGAGAGACCCCGGAGCCCCTTTCATTACATGCGAAATAGGAGGAAACACCTTCTCTAAAGTTTTATTAGATACGGGAGCAAGCATAAGTATCATTCCGACCGCATTATATGAGGAGAGTGGGTTTGGAGAGTTGGAGGAAATTCATATGGACCTACTCTTAGCTGACGGCACTGTTAGGCAACCCGAGGGAAGGTTAACCGATGTCATGATCACTGTAGAGAATTGTGAAATCCCTGTAGACTTTATAGTGACAGATGTAAAGATATCGGGAGACATTAGTTTAGCTCCTATCATCTTAGGTAGACCATTCTTGGTTACGGCAAAAATGATTATGGATTGGGAGAAGGGGACGGTTGAGTTTAAAATTGGAAAGGAGAGAGTTCAACTGGATATATCGAAAATGATGAAATGTCCTGTAGGAAGCAATGAGGAGTTAAAATTGTGTGCAGAAGATGAAGGAGAGGATGTGGTTAAAGAATACTTGTCACAAGTAGAGGGTAGAGAGCTAGAGGGACAGATCATAGACCCCCCTTCGGTAGAGGTAGGGCCAGAATTGAAACCTTTGCCCTCATCCCTCAAATATGCATATCTAGATGAGCAGAAAATCCTACCGGTAATCATATCTTCATCACTATCCTCTGAACAGGAAAAGGACTTGCTAGAGGTACTTAGGGAGCATAGAAATGCCATAGGTTGGACCTTTGATGATATTAGAGGAATTCCATCTTTGATCTGTGAACATAGGATATTTTTAGAAGAGGAAGCAAAACCTTGTAGAGAGCATCAAAGGAGACTCAACCCTTACATGAGAGAAGTTCTTGAGAAAGAAGTGATTAAGTGGTTGAATGCAGGAATAATTTATGCTATATCCGACAGTAGATGGGTGAGTCCTGTACACATGGTACCAAAGAAATCTGGAATTACCGTAGAAGTGAACGAAAAAGGGGAAGAGGTGCAGAAAAGATTGACCACAGGGTGGAGGGTGTGCATTGATTACAGGAAATTAAATAAGGCGACAAAGAAGGATCACTACCCACTACCCTTCATAGATCAAATACTAGAAAAACTGTCAGGGCAGCAATATTTTTGTTTTCTTGATGGTTATTCAGGATACAACCAAGTAAACATCCATCCTGATGATCAAGAGAAGACAACATTTACGAGTCCCGTAGGGACATATGCCTTCAGGCGTATGCCCTTCGGGTTATGCAATGCCCCCGCCACATTTCAGCGATGTATGAATGCCCTATTTTCTGATTTAGTAGGCGAATGTTTAGAAATATTTATGGATGATTTTTCAGTATTTGGATCTACCTTTGAGAACTGCCTCCTAAGCCTCACCAAAGTATTGAAGAGGTGCATTGAGTCCAACCTTGTCCTAAGTTGGGAAAAATCTCATTTCATGGTGCAGGAGGGAGTAGTGCTGGGACACACGGTCAGCAACCGTGGATTGGAAGTGGACAAGGCCAAAATCGAAATCATCCAGGGCCTTCCACCTCCAACCAACCTAAAAACCCTTAGGGGTTTCCTTGGCCACGCGGGTTTCTATAGACGTTTTATCCTTGATTTTGCTAAAATTTCTAAACCCCTTACAAACCTTTTATCGGCTAAAAATAATGATTTTGAACTAACACTAGAGGCTAAAGATGCATTTTATAAATTGAAAGAAGCTTTGGTTAATGCGCCTATCCTGCAAGGGCCCGATTGGACCCTTCCTTTTGAACTAATGTGCGACGCTTCTGATTTTGCAGTAGGTGTAGTGTTAGGCCAAAGAATTGATAAGAAACCCGTGGTGATCTACTACGCCAACAGGACCTTAGTGGACGCACAACTGAATTACACCACCACCGAAAAGGAGCTGCTGGCCATTATTTTCGCTTTAGAAAAGTTTAGGTCTTATTTACTAGGTAG
Organism: Wolffia australiana; assembly: GCF_029677425.1. NCBI lineage: Eukaryota > Viridiplantae > Streptophyta > Magnoliopsida > Alismatales > Araceae > Wolffia > Wolffia australiana. Next base: position 5,252,242 of record NC_135836.1, on the reverse strand, counting down.
TAAAATAACTGTTTATTCTGATCATGCAGCTATTAGATACTTGTTAACGAAGAAAGAGGCTAAACCGAGATTGATTAGATGGGTGCTTTTATTACAGGAATTTGATTTGGAAATTAAAGACAAGAAAGGGTGTGAAAATGTAGTAGCCGACCATCTCTCACGAATCATAGGCGCCCCACCTAAACAAATTAATGATGCATTTCCTGATGAATTTGTCCTAACTGCACAAGGAACATTCGCCTTAGTATGCACATATTGTCAACTTTTTAGTTTCAGGACAAATTACAGGTTGGACTTCCCACGAGAGAAAAAGCTACTCAAGGATGCGCGATTTTATTTTTGGGAAGATCCGAGCTGTTTCACCAAGGACAAGATCAAATTCTCCGACGATGCGCCCCCGAGCGAGCAACGAAGCATCCTAGAATTCTGCCACGCAAAACCAGGAGGGGTCACTACTCGCCAAGGTAACAGCTCATAAGATTGTTGAATCGGGTTTCTTTTGGCCTACATTATTTCATGACGCGCAGAAATTTTATAACAGTTGTTTAGCATGCCAAGCATCCATCAATATCAATAGGAAAGATAGAATGCCCCTACAACCCATCTTAGAAGTGGAAATATTTGATTTATGGGGAATTGATTTTATGGGTCCATTTCTTAGTTCTAACGGTTATGAATACATCTTGATGGCTGTTGACTACGTCTCCAAATGGGTAGGAGCCATTCCGTCGAAAACCAATGACGGTAAGGTAGTGACCAATTTTATTGAAAAACACATTTTTTATAGATATGGATGCCCACGAGCGATCATTAGTGATGGAGGTTCACACTTCACAAATTACAACTTTAGGAATCTCCTCAAAAAGTTTGGTGTTCATCATCGAGTCACTACCCCATATCATCCTCAAGCCAATGGACAAGTTGAATTGTGCAATAGAGAGGTGAAGAAAATTTTGAGGAAAATAGTGCGTCCAGATGGGAAAGATTGGTCCAGGAAGCTAGACGAGGCGTTATGGGCTTATAGGACAGCTTACAAAACCCCTCTCGGCATGTCTACCTTCCGCCTTATCTTTGGCAAAGCTTGTCCCCTACCCCTTGAGTTAGAACACAAGGCCCTTTGGGATATTAGAAAACTCAACCTAGATTTGGATAGAGCCGCAAGCATAGACTTCTTCAATTGAATGAGTTGGAAGAGTTAAGAAATGAGGCTTATGAGAATTCAAAGATTTATAAAGCCAAGATGAAGATGTTTCATGACAAGAGCTTGAGGAGAAGAATTTTTGTGGAGAATCAAAAAGTATGGCTTTACAACTCTAGACTAAAACTCTTTCCAGGTAAATTGAAAACGCGATGGGATGGTCCCTTCCTTGTTCAACAGGTTTTTGAGAATGGAGCCGTTACAATTTTAGATCCTACGTCTCAAAGACGATTCACTGTGAACGGGCAACGGCTCAAACCCTACTTAGAAGAAGAAGATCTTCACAGCCCCATGAATATTACGTTAGAAAAGCCATCGCATGATAGCTCATGATCCGATTAGTTTTTGTTTTTACTACATTTCATATTCTCTGCTTGATTACTTTCCTTGTTTTGTTTTTGTTTCTGCGTTTTTGTTTCTGTTCTCGTGTGCAGCCACTCCGATCCACGCCCACCTAACACGTCACTGGACAACACGCATGCTGATCGCTGCCCTTCCTTCCATGCTTCGGTATTCCTTTCTCCTTTCTCTCATTTATGATTTGTCATGTAGGAACATGCCTTTTATTGAGGGGGGGAGGGGAGTACATTTACATGCATTATCCATGAAATTTTTTTCGTTTTTGCATTCACAAACCATGGATATTTGATGATCTTAGGAGATGATTGTCCAATGATATGCATGATAATTTGATTCTTTTCAAAAGGGTAGAAATGCAAGAGTGGCCAGCTAGGGAATCCTAGGTGAAGTAAGCCTAGCTAGGTGCACTAGGATCCATACCACGACAGTCGTATCTATTACCATTATACTTCTCTCACCTCACCATCCACCTCGGGTTGAGTTAGCACTTACATGCACGAAAATTTTTAGCTTTAGTGGAGAGTAGGGTTAGTGTTAGCTCATTGGCAGTATTATTATGACGTGAGTGAAGCTCCCTGACCCATGAAGGATACATAACTTCGTCGGGGGAATAAGCTGCCGGTCTACTAAGGACGGCACATGGGTAGTGGATAAGCGCCACCAAACTATCAAGTGAAAGCTGCACTGCGCATAAACAAGCAAAAGCTTGCATCATAGTACTAAAGTTGATTGTCATCAAAAATGACCAACAAGCAGAAAATGCCAAATAAAATAAAGGTGGAAAAGCTGTCTCGTGTGTTTGAGCCGATGCTACTATAGCCATAGTATTGAGCTAGCATTAATGCCACTCTCTACACCTCGTTCAGTAGTGCGCTTGGGGTGTTAACTCGATCTTATTCCATATACTATGTACTTACTATATGTACTCCATAGATCATGTGCACTTAGTTGAGGTTTAAGGCTGAGATAGATCCTAAATTTCTTCTACGCTGGTCAATTTTAATTGCTGAAAATACTCCTTGAGAAGAGCATGAATCAAAGTTATCGGAAGTCAAAACTCACCTTGAGATCATCTTTTATTCTCACCTGCATGTCATTACTAAGGGACTAGTAATGATCTAAGTTGGGGGGTGTTTGATGACTCTAAAATATGTCATCAAATAATCAAGTTCTCAAGTTTAAATTCATTACAATTATCTTGTGAATTCATGCTAAGTTCATGCAACTGTATTGTTTTATGAAATCACTAACCCCACTTGATTCTTTGAATCAAGTGGAATATATTTAACGTTTTATGGCTAGTGAACATTCAGAAACAGGTTAAGAAGATCAAGGAAGATAGGAGGATCAACAGAAGTGGGCAAAAATTGAAGTGGCAAAATTACGAAAATGCCCTGGGCATGACTTAAGAGAAAACCTATAAATACTCTCTTGAGAGAGGAGTTTAGGTGTTCAGAATTTTCTCTAAGGAAACTAGGGCTTGGAGAAGAGGATTTCTGCACCCTCCAGGAGCTGATGACCTTTTGGAGTTGGAGAGGAAGAACAGACTGAAGATAGCTTGGATTGAAGAACCACGCCGCCGCAAGGACGTGACACCCGACGTGGGAAATCGCAAGCTTCAGCCCTGTAATCCCTCTCTTCTCAGACAATTTTGTTGGGTTGGAAGAGTCACAAGATCTTCCAATGTTTCCAACTGAGGATTGTTTCTTAGATTTGATTTCAGTTTAAACTTTGTTCCTTTGTTGTTCAAATCGTCTTCCCCAAATCTTCCAAAAGAACAGAACTCCTCGCATCTCCACCACGCCGTGTGCAGCAAAGCCGCCGCTCAGCCGTGCAAAAAGCCGCGCGAGCCAGCCGCGTGCAGCGTGCAACTGTATCGCAGCACACAGCGCGCAACAAGCGCACGCGCGTCGCAGCCAAGACAGCCGCGCAGCCGCGCGTGCGGCAGTGCAGTCGCGCGCCGCCGACGCAGCACGCAGCAGCGCCTGCTGCTGCGCACAGCCGCGCACGCAGCGCAGCCAATCGCTGCAGCACGCAGCGCGCGCAGCCGCAGCGCGCACGCGCAGCAGCGCGCAGCCGCCGCGGCAGCGACGCTGTTGCGTGCAGGCATTCCGTGCATAGGCGCAGCCGCGCTGCATAGTCAGCGCGCAGAGGCCAAGCCGCGCAACACCTTGCGCGCAGGTTCCCTGCACGCAAGGTTTTCGATCCTTTGCCCCAAAGGGCAAAGGATCTGTCTTTAGAGAAATTCTCTGTAGACGGCTTGATTAAGTTGCACTTTAACGTACTGAAAAGGAATTTCCTGCTGTTTTCTTTTGCTCCCTGTGGATCGACCCTCACTCGCCCTAACTTGTGAGGTTTATAAATTCGTTGAATAAGCTTAATCCTCACACATGTTACTGATAAATAACCAGTAAAAAACACAGTAAAATTGAGCTTATCAGGATTGCAACACACTAGTGCTGGGGCAGTTGACCCCTAGGCTGGCCAATTGTCAGCCAGTGGGGCGTGAGACGGGTGTCGGGGTCGCACAAGCTTCTAAGATCTGGATGTACCCAACTCGCTCGCCGGGTTCCTCATACTCATTCGCAAACTCCTCGTCCAGATGATACTCGTCGTCGAGTTGTTGACCCACCTCTTCTACATGGTCCTGGTCGATGCCATCAACCTAAATTAGGAGGGCCAAAGACGAACATTGACTGGCTCGGTGCCTCTTTCCTTGGCATTTGAAGCACGTTATGTGTGCTTGGTTTATGATCGGGCTTTGGGCCGTGGTGTCAATTATGAGGGCCTGAACTGGTGCGTCGGAGCCTACTGATGTGGTCGGGGCATTTCCTAGGCCTCTAGTAACCTACGAGGTATGTGTGGTCATGGACGGGGTAGTGTGAGCAGGGGTGTCACGAGGTACAAATGGGGTAGGGTGGATGACGGCTTCATCGCACGGGTGATCTAGATGCTCCATGACGTGATAGGCTTTGTTGGCTGGCGGTGGCAGGGTGGCGGTGCAACGGCAATGGTTGATGGGGGCAGTGGTGGCGACGGCGTGGGCGGCGGCGACAGCTGGCACGATGGCGACGATGGTGGTGGGGCAGCGGTGCGACGATGGTGCTGGCGGTGGTCGGCGGCACTGTCCCCCCCCCCCCTTACTTTCCTCTTCTTCTTCCTCCCACTCCTTATTCCTCCTCTCCCTCTTATTTTCTCACACGATCGTGGACTATTTTCCAAAAATTCAACAAGACTTGAAATTTAGGGCACCCTCTTCATCCCTTATATAGGGATGGTGATGGGCCCAAACAAAAGGTCCATAAGAAGGGGCCCATTAGCATAGGGGGCCCTCTTAAAACACAAAAATAAAACACATACAAAATAATGGTTCGACGAGGAAAAGGGAGGGTCATGAACAGAGATTTGCCACGAAAACTTATGAGTGATGAAGTGCCTTCGCCTTCCTCTTGGCGTGCCAATCTAGTGGGGCTCGAGCCGGCGGCTATCGTTGTGACGGCATGGGCTTCGGCGTCATCCTTGATGGAGTGGGATCTCTTGCTCCATCACCAGAGCTTGGTGAACCCTACAAGTCAGGCCTACACGTACATCTGCCTAGGAGTTTTTGCATCACGTAGTCGCATCTCCTTAGATCCATATCAGATGAACGACGTCTTCGACGACGTCCGCTTTCACCCTGGTAGTTGAGCATCGTCTCGATACCCTTGTGACGACATCACCGATGTTGTCCTGCATTAGATGGCATGAGAGAGCTTGCGTCAGATGAAACTGAAGGGGAGATTATGGAATATCAGAAGTGGAAATATGATTCTACTACGGTCCAATGCTCCATACTAGCTTCTATGTGCAATGAGTTGTAGAGGCAACATGAAGATATGGAGCCAAGGTCAATGCTACTTCATTTGATAGAGTTATTCACCGAACGGAGTAGGACTAAGAGGTATGAGATATCGAAAAGCCTATTCATGGCTAGCATGACCGAATCATTTTTGGTACAAAGTCATGTCCCAAAGATTATTGAGTGGATAGAAAGGTTGGCAATGCTGGAAGTGGAACTCCTTGTTGACATGAGCATGGACCCCATTATTCAATCCTTACCTGATTCATTCTCCCAATTCATTATTAACTTTAACATGAACAAAATTCAGATGACTCTTTTGGAGTGAGTTTCTTAACATGCTTACTATTGTCGAGGCCAACCTTCAAAAGGACTAGCCCCTAGTTCTCTTTGTTGGTAGGACCAACAAGAAGAGAAAGGTGATGTCTGCCTTAAGGCGAGACAAAAGGAAGAAGCATGTGAAAGCACCACCGACAAAGAAGGACAACGGCAAGAAAGCCATATGCTTCTATTGTGGAACAAAGGGCCATTGAAAGAGGAACTACAAGAAGTACCTCAATGACATAGCTCGAAAGAAGCATGGCGATGCTTTAGGTATCTATGTGATAGATACTTACTTTTCTTGTAGAGATTCGTCATCTTGGGTATTGGATACGGTGTGTGCCTCTCATATCTGCAATGACTTGCAGGTGCTGACAAGTAGAAGAAAGCTGAGCAAAGGCGAGGTGGAGCTGAGAGTGGGGAATTGCACAAGAGTTGCTGCTATCACTGTGGAGACATTGTACCTCAAGCATCCACTCAGAGATCTACTGTCTTTACAAGACTGCTATTTGGTTCGTAGCATAATAAAGAACATCGCATCTATTTCATGTTTGGATAGACTCGGGTACACCATGACCATTATGAACAAATGTTGTTTCATTTTTTTCATAATAAATTGGTTGCATCAGCACCATTGGTCAATGGGTTGTACTTGACGGATGCTTCTTGTTATAATCTCAAGAAGTTGCTCTCAAGAAGAGTAAACAATTAGTGAACATAACCTATTTATGGCACTACCGGCTTGGGCATGTTGGAAATGGAAGATTGCTAAAGTTGCTTAAGGATGCATACTTGGGTTCGTTTGATTTTTAATCATACGCAAGATGTGAATCTTTCAATGTGGGTAAGTTACTCAAATCACCATTCTCAGGGAATGGCGAGCATGCCAAGGGCATCTTGGAACTCGTACATTCTGATGTATGTGGTCCTATGCATGTCCAAGGTAGAGGTGGTTGTTCTTACTTCATTACATTCATTGATGATTTCTCTAGATACGGATGGGTATACTTGATAAAATACAATTCTGAATCTCTTAAGAAATGAAAGGAATTTAAGAATGAAGTATAAAAACAATCTGGAAAAAATATTAAAACACTTCGATTGTATCAAGGTGAAGAATACTTAAGTACAGAGTTCACTCAATACATGAAGGATAATGGTATCCTAATTCAGCTGACTCCTCTATTTACACCACAAATGAATGGGGTGTCAGAAAAAAGAAATCGAACCTCGTTAGACATGGTAAGATCTATGATGAGCTTCTCGAAACTACCAGTGTTCCTCTGGGATATGCACTTGAAACATCAGCGCATATACTGAACATGTTACCTAGCAAGTCGGTAACTTCCACACCATATGAGATATGGAGAGGGAGAAGACTGAATTTTATGTATACTAGAGTATGGGGATGTCCAGCCCACGTTAAGAGGCATGACCTAGGAAAGCTGGAACCCATAACTGAGCTGTGTAGATTTGTTGCATATCCAAAAGAGACACATGGATACCACTTTTACCGGGCCGAGGAACCAACCATATTTGTTTGAAAGAGGGCCATCTTCCTAGAGGATGAATATCTTCTGAGAGAAGATAGTGGGAGTAAAGTAGTTTTGGAAGAAATTCCAAATCAAGACACAAATAGTACCTCATCAGATGAGCACTCAGCTCATGAACATGTTCAGGAAAATATTTTAGGGCCAAGTAAATTAGAATTTCTAATTTATGGAGGAGAGGAGCTGAAGCACCACGGTTACACTGACTCAAGTTTTAAGTCGGATCTAGACGATTGTAGATCTACATCTAGATTCATGTTTACACTGAACGAAGGTGTGATATCTTGGTAGAGTTCCAAGCAGAGTACTGCCGCAGACTCGACGACAGAAGCTGAATACATAGTAGTAGCTGAGGCCACCAAGGAAGTAGTTTGATTGAAGAAATTCATCACGAAACTTGGCGTTGTTCCTTTCATCTCAGAACCTATTCCGTTGTTGTGGGACAACAATGGTGTAATAATACAAGTGAAAGAGCCACGGTCTCATCAGAAGTCAAAAAACACATTTTGAGGCGATTTCACTTGATTAGGAAAATAATTGCACAAGAAGATATTGCGATGGAAAGGGTTCCATTAACCAACAACATAGTAGACCCACTAACTAAGCTACTAGCTCATGAATTTCATTATCTTTACTTTTCTCATTCTCGTCCTTGACTATAGGGAGGCCCCCTCCTGCGCATTTACCGGCCTCCTCCACATGTGTTTGTGCTTGTGTTGTTTCCCTCCCTAAAGGACCCTCTTAAAGGAAGCCCAATAAGCTTCTCCTTAATAGGGGCCCACCATATTTCCATAACTGTTCCCCCTTCTACTATAAGAAGAGTGGGGAAAGGAATGTGGAGGGCAGATCTGATTGTTGAAATTGCAGTTATGATGAAATGGGAAAAAGTCATGTTGTTGTTTCAATAGTTTTTTTCCTCTTGATTTCATCCTCCCAGTCTCATGTGTTAGCCGTTGTCCTGATCAAGCGATAAGAAGAAACGCAGGCCGAAATCATTGTGGATGGCTCATTTCTTCATCCAGCAATTCCCCTACAACTAGTCATCAGACCAGGCCGTCAGTACATAGAAAGTCTTCCCAATTCAAACTTTCCATTGAACTCATCAATTGGAGGAGCTCATACCATGTGGATCATTGGATCTACTTGTAGATGACGCCATCGGGCCCCTATGATAACTTGCAAATTAACAAGATTAATTAATGAATTTTATATTATATTTATGTGTTTTAATGACTATATTTCCATGTTATCATATTAAAATAAAGATAGATCATTTAACCTTTCATTTTATTATTAATTCTGATTTTTTATCATTTTTTATGGAATTTAACTTCATTTCAGAGAAGAAATATTTTTTACAGGGTTTTAAATACTTGGCTAAAGGTTGGTAAGTGTTTCCATGATTTTTCTGGAATTTTCCATATTTTTATATAATTTTTTGACCATTATATAGCCAAGAAATGATTTTTACATATTTAAATAACACATATATTATTTATTTGGCATTTATAATATATTTAAATATTTACTAAGGAGTATCCACGTCATTCGCCCGGGCGAATAAATGGATATATTTATTTAAATAAGAATAAAGAGAGAGAGAGAGAATGAGTGGTTATTATTATATAATAAATAGAGAGAAGAGAGAGAGAAGAATAGTCAACATAAGCGACTATGATTTAAAATATATAAGAGAGAGAAGAATAGTCAACATAAGTGGCTATGATTTAAAATATTTAAAGAGAGAAGAGAGAGAAGAATAGCGGCTTATGATTTAAAATAAAAGAGAGAAGAATGGTCAAAGATTACGGCTAAGAGAATAAAAAAATATATATATATTTTTAAAAAAGACCTTTTGTCCTTTTCTTTTGTTTTTATTATTTCAGGGTGACGTGGAGAATTCCTAGCCGTTCAAATGACGAAATCACTTGCCAATGATTGCGGGTGGACGACGCGCACAACAACGTGTCAGGGCGTGATCCGAGAAAGCGGAAAACGAGAAATAATCATGCTAGCCAATCAAAACGCGCCATTTCCAAGCTTATTGGAGGAGAGATAAATAAATCCAACGGCTCAGATTTTTTCTCACTAAAACCTTGATATCTTGAGATCTACATGTCCGATTGGGCTGAAATTTTGAGGGTAGGTTCGTCTTTTCCCCCTCTACAATCCAGACGGTTGGATCTTTAAATAGAGGTCTGGAAAAGGGCGAAAATCACTTTTGGAGGCTCTCCCCAAGCAATTGGCCAGGAAGGACACAGGAGGCATTCTGGAAGTCGTCAGATCTGGATCTCTTTATCAAATTTGTAAGTTTCTGAATTGTATTTGATCATCTTCTAGAAGGATTCGAAAACGCCTTGGCATGGGCGAAATGTACATGCCCTAGATTCATGTTTTGAATGCATCAGCACTTCTTTTTGATTTGGATTCGAGATCTGACTTTTGATAATTAATTCTTAATCATTTTAGGACATTTCTGCTTCATTACATTTTTAATTTAGGGTCGAAATTGGGGCTTTCCCCAATTTCTTCACTTTCTCTCTCTAGGTTAATTTGATTTTTTCTCTCTCTAGATTTCGGTTTTTATTGTTTAGGAATTTAATTTAATATATAAAAAACCCAAAAATAAAATTTGAACCGAAAATTCATCCATTTTGAACTCCAATTCAAAAATCACTTTCTTGATTATTAAATTCCCAATTTTAATTCTGAAAATTATTATAAATTTTATTAAATTGGAAAATTAATAATTTATATTTTTATGAGCTTAAAATAATAATAATATTCTTATCTGGAATTATCTGACCGAAATCAAAATTAAGTTTTACTTAATTTTGATTATTTTAAGAATATTATTTAATATTAATTGAATTAAATATTGCAAAATTCAAAATTACTTGACTTGATTCATAAAAATTGTTTGAAAATTCTGAATTGTTGCCTCCTTGCGGATCGACCCCTTGCTTGCTCTATATTCTTATTTAGTAACTAAGGGAATTATAAATTTATTGCATAAGTCTAAAAAGCGCAACGACCACGTGATTTTTCGGCTTATCACCCTACCTCTACCAGGGTTCTGTAAATGTTCCGGTTATAGCAAAGACATGCGTTTTCTTCAAGTTGCTGACGCATCGGAATCTGTTCGGCATGATCGAATCTCCACTCTACCGTGAGTCTGATCAACTGGAGGAATCAGATGTTAATATATGTCGGGTGCGAACTATTCTTCATACGTGTTATCCTCAATGTAGATAATTGTCCCACTCGCATGCAATTTTTCCTTCTCGATCGTCCCGGATCAATTTTTCCATCGTTGACGTGCCCTTTGCGACTCGATAGTTTCGACCTCTATTAATTTCTCTGGAATAAGACTATCCACGGCTCCACTCAGAATTTGTCACCACCATCCCTGGTCCGCTACGCTTGGACTTGCGACATTGACTTCCCTAGGAGTCTGTGGAATTATCCAGTCCTACTTTCCACTTGGGAAACTCCGTTCGCACAGGCCCTTCCTCCTCAGTATTCAGACGATTGCATCATGTTGAACTTTCAGACGCCATTTTCCCCTCCCTTGGATCTGCAGTGAACTAAATATCAATTCTTTCAATGCTGAGTTACAGCTCAAGTCGCACTTTGGATCTTCCTTTGGATCTGTCGTGATTTGCTACCGACTCTTCCAACGTCAAATCACAGGTCACGTTCCTCTTCCTTATTATGGTGTTATTATTTATTTTAGTACCGGTCTCTAATTTCTCGTCGCCCGTGAGAATTTTACATCCTTATAGAATTAGTTACCATTCTTGTGTTAAGTAAATTTTCATTAACGGTGTCGGGTCAGTTGGTTCTGATGAATATTATGTGGTCGTCAAGCCAATCACACTACCATTTTTATTTATAATGATTCAATAAAATATTTACATTCATTATTATTCTGTGTGGTGTTTTTAATGAAGTCCATGAATACGTTCAATGAGTTCGTGAATTATGATGAGATCATAATATAGTGATCACTAGTCTTTAAATATGTACTCTAAATATTCCTATTCGATGGATAGTCGAGACAAACATCAAATTATCTGGATAGATTAGTACTAGTGGATCATACTTATACAAAAAATATAGCTGATCCTGTGGCTATTAGTGTGGCGACACTAAGGATGGATAGTGGGTGCTCTTTTGAGAAAGAGTTCACTGAATTGATCCGCATGAATCCCTGAATTTTATTATACCTAAATGTCAATCAGGTTGATTCAAGTCACCGTTGTATAAGTGATCCGCGGACTTGAGACACCAAGGACATCTCGTGAGTGGACAACTACGCTTTGACTATGACATACGAGCCTCTAATCATGGGATTCAAATAAGTTATAGATCGTATGTAGTAAGAAGCTAACGGAGATGATTGAGTCATCAAGACGGAATCATCCGCCCTTGATATAAGAGAAGATTGACTCAAGGAAAATGATGCAGAAAAATCCCTGGCCAGGGCAGTGAGGATATTGGAGAATGCATTCTACAATGATCACCGTTACGTGAGATCAGCGCCTTTGTTCAGGAAATCTCCGTGGCAACTGATCATCGTTCCTCTCTAAGGCTAGTGTTAAGAAGACATATTCGTTGATTCAGACGCTTCTTCGTCTTGCTTACAATAATGAGATCCGTGTCCCGCGTAGAGCCTCCTAGAATGATTCGGTAGTTTCATTTCCCACACTGTCTTCCGGACTTTTATGATACTCTTGGGGCTCCTCTTGAGAGTTCTCGAGGCTTGAGAAAAGATATTGAAAAGCGGAAGCGGATGTTATTAGCTTGTGCCCTACTATGAAAAAGGCCAACACAGAGGTGTATGGCCGCAAGCTTTTTTTTAAGGTTCATTATCTCGTAGATAAATGTGTGTCAACCATAGATGTCTTGCACGGTGCGCGGAGGACAGAACACGAGGAGGAGAAGAGAGGAGCCCTTGCTTTTATTATCAGGGGACGCATCATAGTGGCTCCGGCCTTAAGCAAGATGTCGTACCTGGGCGGGGTGGAAGGGGCGTGAGATAGAGGCTGTTACGGGGGGAGCGACATGAACAGATGGCTGATGACTAGGAAAGATGAGGCGGGTTGTGCCAAGCGAGGGGCGGTACAAAGTTGCGGAACATCCGGCGTGAAATCGGTGCGGAGAACATCGTGGGCAGCTCCCTTAGCATCCAAGGAGTTGAACCTGCTGGCCACAGGCCTTGAGCAACAAGTTAATGTCCCCTGGGAGGTTGACGTCGACAATCCCAAGAACGTTAATCTTGGCTACGTCGCAGAGGCATTTACTGGCCTGGACATGCGTAAGGGTTGTAATCAACGCACAGCAGGTGCTCGTGACCGCGTCAGTGATTCCGCCTATCTTGATGAGGTTGAGTGCAGGACTGCATGCGGCAACTTGGAGGAGGCCGCCGACGCAACTAGTAATAGCCATGACCAGTTGTGCGGACGCAAGTGGGAAGAAAACTAGGTTTAGGATCAAGAAGGCCGCCACAAGTTCAGTCTTCCCGGTCATGGTAAAGTGGAGATTTGGGGGGTGGGAACGGAAGGCAGGGAAATAAAAATGAGAAGGATGGAGGCCCAGATGATTTCTGTAGGTGGCATGCGCCGCTATATATTGGGAACCCGGAGGGGCCAAGAGTCCGGGTCCAAGCATCCATGAAAAGTCTCACTAAAAGGGAGAGGTTTCAGGACGGCGGCAGTTGGCGAATGGGGTGGGCGAAAGATCTAGAGGCACACACTCGTGGCCTCCTTTTGCATAGTCTTGCCTCTCGTGAAACGGGAATAAAAACATCTCGCGGTTGAAGGACTGATATTAAGGCCACGAACAGCGACACGGATTTCACAAAGAAGAGAAATGAGAAAATCGGGCTGGAGAAACAGAGCCACCGATGAAGAGATGGCTAGAGAGAGAGAGAGAGGGAGAGAGAGAGAGAGACTGCAAGTGGCACAAAGAGATATATGGTGAAGTTTAGGGTTGGTGATACATTATTCCTTCTGAATGAGAAAATATCTTCCAAAGTGGTTTCCGGAATGAACTTTACAGCGCACAAAACATTGCATTGATAGAAGGTTTTGGAGCATTTTATGAATAAAATGTAACTCAGCATTTAATTTTATTACTTTCGTGGTTAAAGTAATTTACAGGTCTTAGAGATAGGTATTTTGATTTATAAAAATTTGGCTTTATTATATTTTTAGTGTGATTTTTTTGGGTTTCTGGGTTTTCTAGTTTTTTAAAATAATATTTTAAAGGTTATTGTATTTATTACTCTAAAGGTTTCATGAAAATAATATTTTAGTCAAAAGTTTTATATATTAATTTATTTGAATATTTTTAAATAAATTTGGAGACTGTACACTACTAGAATTGTGTGCCATGCTGTCAATCTGCAACACAAATCGATTGAGAGAGCAAATTGGATTGCTCAAATTGCTCCCAATTCAGACAATGATATCTAACAACACACAAGAGTTGTGGCAAAATTTGGATAGTGTATCGTTCTCTTCTCTATCCATTCATCATCTCTGATCTATAAAAATTACCCCCATCATTGTAAAAGGGGCACCTTGGATTTTGTTCCTAATTTAGATTTGCTGAGTGATTTGCTCATTCAAAATCTTGTTTGAAGGAGTGATGTTCAGAGCAAGACAAGTGAAGAAAAAGTATCACTCAGTTCCTTGGGCACGAAATGACAAGGTCAGTGAGATGTTCATCTTTTTGTGACTCACATCTCCATCTTTTATGTGAGGTTTCCACCATCACACACACCACCTCCAACTCCACCACTCATGGGCGCATGTCTAAGTCCATCTCCACTGTACCGGTGTCGGTACAATCATTACTTCCCCCCGTTCATTTGATCGTCGACATGCATATCTCATCATCTCCTTCGCAATAAGCAACAATATCTCTTTTATCCATCTCACTTATGACCATCGCCATCAAGTGTCTCACAACTCTGCCAAAGTGCCAACGAAAATGTTTATTTGGAATTAATTAGTATTTTCAACAATAAAATTGTACGGAACTAGTTGAGTATTTTATATATTCAGGATTTATCAGGTTAATTAGGACAATTATTTTATAATAATTTTTATAATTACTTTGATTAACTTTCCAAGTTGGTTTGTTTAATTTAGATTAAATTCCTAAAATAAAAAATTCTAGAAATTAAAGCTAAAATTCACTAATTTAATACATAATGTGGATCAGACAGTTTCCCTATGCTCAGAAGAAAATTATAAATATTCTTGCATAAACCAAAAGCCATAAATGACATAGTTAACCTCAATTTCTAGGTCATCAATTATCTACCTCTAATAGAAATCATACCACATGAATTCACTCACCCACATCCCAAACAAGAAGTTGGCAGCCAAGAACTTTGGACCCAACCCCTCAGGTCGAAGGTTTACGACATGGGTTTACCACAAAAAGCGACTGTTTCGAATTGTGAACAGTGTCATCCTTGCCGCCTCCCAGACAACATCTACCATCTCTTCTTCTCTCTCATTTCCTTTCTTCCTTCTGTCCTCTCCAACTCAAGACCCAGAACAGTTGATATTTTAATTGGAATATTTTGGAGTTACTTTTCGGTTTGTAACAGATCCCTGATTGGGATCACCACTACCACTATCATCATCACCAGCAGCATAGAACATAGGTTAATAAGGGAGAATCTACGGCCCGAAGCAGCACCACCACCACTACCATCAGCATCTTCAGTATGAAATATTAAGTATTATGATGGGATGACGATTCATCATTGTCATCGCCAAACTGTTATCATCATCCTGCATGCCAAATCCATACGACCATATAGAACAAGGGAAAACTGTAGATCATATGGCAAATAGATAACGTTTCAAAGTCAGGCAGATACATCCAAAGGGTCTTCTTGTTTGCATTCAGATATTTATGACAGCCTAGTCACAGTAATATATATACAAAGACCATCTGATAGGATGAAGATAACACACCTTAGTGAAGGGCAGAGACGCTGGAGACCATTGAATCAACCCCACAGACATTGCGACCTCTACAAATCCGGTAGTAGCCCTTCTCTCCCCAGTTCTCGCCCCACGAGTTCTTTATGATCCAGAAGGGCTTCTCCTTGAGCCGAATCGGAGAGTACCCGGCCGAGCCGTAGCCTACGAGAAGCACGCCGTGGTCAAGGTGCCTCCCGCAGATGTATGGGCACGAAACACCCCCGATGTAAGTCTGCATGAACACTGCATTGATACCAACTGCACCGGAAGAAAGCAAACGAAACATTAGCTGTGACCCAGATTTTTCTTATTTTTCTTTTTTTTTTCCATTATCATGCCTTTGATCCATCCTTCGTCAACATAACTTTCTATAGTTAGAATGTCCCAGAGAGAAAGAGAACACCGGAAAGAGAAATTTATGAAAAGAGAGAGACAGAAAGAGAGAAAAAAGAGGGAGAGACGGATGGCCAGAGAGAGAGAGAGAAAGAGAGTGTGTATGTGTGTGTGTGAGGCACATAGACAAAGGGATAGAGAGAGAGACAGAGACAGAAAGATAGGGAACCAGAGATAGAGAGACAATTGGAGAGACAGTGAGAAAGATTGAGAGATACAGAGACAACTAGAGAGAGACACATAGATATAGAGACAATTAGAGAGAGAGACTGAGAGACAGAGCTAGAGACAATGAGAGAGAGACTGATCGACAGATAGATAGAGACAATTAGAGAGAGAGACTGGAGACAGGGAGAGACAGAGAAAAAAAGATAGAGAGACAATTAGAGACAGAGGGCCAGAGAGATAGAGAGGCAGAGGACCAGAGAGATAGAGATAAAGAGTTTGTATATGTGAGGCACATAGACAAAGAGATAGAGAGACAGAGGCAGAGAAGCAGAGATAAAATTGGAGAGACTATTGGAGAGACAGAAAGAGAGAGATTGAGAGACAGAGAGATAGAGAGACCATAAGTGAGAGAGACTGAGAGACAGAGAGATAGAGACAATTGGAGAGACAGAGAGAGATACTGGGAGATAGAGAGTCAATTAGGGAGAGTCTGAGAGACAGAGAGATGGAGACAATTAGAGAAAGCGACCGGAGACAGAGGGAGACAGAGAAAAAGAGATGGAGAGACAATTCGAGAGAGACACAGAGAGAGACAGAGGCAATTAGACAAAGAGACTGAGAGACAGAGAGATAGAGACAATTAGAGAAAGAGATTGAGAGACTGAGAGATAGAGACAATTAGAGAGACAGTGAGAGAGACAGAGATAAAAAGAGATAGAGAGACAGAGAGATAAAGAGACAATTAGAGAGATAGATAGACAATTTGAGAGAGGGAGATAGAAAGACAATTAGAGAGATAGATAGAAAATTTGGGAGAGGGAGATAGATAGACAATTTGAGAGAGGGAGATAGAAAGACAATTAGCGAGATAGACAATTGGAGAGAGGGAGATAGAAAGACAATTAGCGAGATAGACAATTGGAGAGAGGGAGATAGACAATTTGAGAGACAATTGGAGAGACAGAGAGATAGAGAGACAGAGCGAAAGAGAGATAGAGAAACAATTTGAGAGACAGCCGGAGAGACAATTATAGAGACGGAGATAGAGAGAGATAGAGAGACAATTAGAAAGGCATAGAGATGGTGAAAATATTAGAGAGATAGGGAGAAAATTATAGAGACAGAGAGATAGGGAGAAAATTAGAGCGGCATAGAGATAGAGAGAAAATTAGCGAGACAGACTGAGAAGCAGAGGGCTAGAAGACTCAGAAATTCAATGATTCGTGCACTTACTTGCAAGAGGGCCATTCTTTATGAGGTTGGCAGCAATCTGATCTTCATTGACAGAAACCACAGAGAAATTAGACACAGAAGCCGCGATCTTGTTCTTGTCAAATTTGCAAGTGCCGTCTGTCCCGGTGTAAGGATAATCTGCTTCGCTCTCAAGGCCACCAGACTTGAGCAAATAATCAAAGGCAGTTGTCATCAACCCCCCATTGCATCCCGCATCACACGATCTGGGTTCTGATGGATCGCACTACAGAAAAAGAAAAAAAAAAGAAGTTAGTACTATTTTAGGATTCAGAGAGTTGATCAATCAAATGACCAAGATCGAATATAGATTGATTTGCAGAGATCAATATCGTCATCGGTCAAGTGATCCAATCGAGGCGGCCGATCGGCGATAGAGATTGATCTCAAGATTCTGATCAATCAAATTTGATCAAATGGATGGATCAGATCGTGATCCATCAAGGGGATCAATGAGATCGATCTGAACTACAGTTTGGCGCAATCCTACTCAATTGAGTGGATTAATTAGATTGATTCATCGATCTGATGTAATCGATCGAGATTGAGAGTGAGACAGAGAGAAAGAGAGACTCCCGGATCTGTGTGATCCAAATCGCTCAAAAAAATGTTCAGAGCTATCATGATCGATGGAAATCCTTATCGATCAAATCAAAAGACACAGCCTTCTCACTTGTGAGTCAATTTATCAGGATCACACCGAACTCTCACCTGTGCAGTGATGTGGAGTAGGTTGGCGATGAAACAGCGGAAACTAGTTTAAAGTTTTCTCAAAGTGAGGTGATCACGGTAAAAACCCAAGAAACACCGGAAATCTATTCTGTAGGTTGAAACTCATCATTTTTCAAACTTTGAAATGCATTCCATTAACTAAATTAAACAAACGCCCCACTCGATGGAATTTCGGCTCCAAAAGTCAAGAAATTAAACGTCAAAAATAGAAGAGGGGAAACCATGTTCTACACAAAAGAATGAACAAGAATTGATATTTGGGAGATTTAAAGTCACCTCGTGATCGCAATCAACGAGCTGCTGCTCGCTTAGGCTAACGAGATTCCCCGTCGCCAAAAAGTTAGCCGATTCCAGAGCCCCAGCGGCGCTGAACGACCAGCAAGATCCACAAGAACCCTAAAATCACGAAAAAGAATTCAGTCTTAACAAATCGTAACCAGTAGCTGTGGAACGGCGATTGTCGTTGTCTGGAGTTGTTGTGATCGATTGCCCTAATCTGAAAGGGAAAAATTGGCGATTCATATGAAGATCAGATCATTGATTGACGATGACTGATCGACCGTCATGAGTGATCTGATCGGGGCTTGAGGAAAGGCGGAGGAGACAACGCACGTGTCGAGTTTCCCGATCTGATCGATCATTTATTGGATCGGGGAGCTGATCGCTGGTTGCATTACAGATCAGCCATCAGACCCATGAATGGATTGCGTTCCCCCGATCACTTTGAATATTTGATTGTCAAGTTGATTGAGAGGGCCGCGATCTGATCATCGACGTGATAGAGTGGGTCGTCGACAGATCACGATCAGGGTACCCAATCTCATTTCATCGTCAACACGATCAAACTCCAATCGATCAAATCGAATCTCCGTTGCCCACTGGTAATGAGGGCAGTAAAACTTCTAGGGTTGGGTAAACCGATCTGATCGATCGTTGAACGATCGGCAATCTGATCGTCAAGGTGATCGATTGAGTCGCAATCAGATCACGATCAGGGTCTCCAATCAAAATCCAAAAGATCGGATCGAATCTCCCTTCCCTACTGATAACGCGGGCGGTAAAAGCTCTCGGGCTGGGTCACCCGATCTGATCGATCGATGACAGATCATCAATATGATCGTCAAGGTGATCGAGCGCGCTGTGATCAGATCACGCAGACGATCTGATTGTCGAGATGATCGAGGAGGCTGCGATCAGATCACAACCAAACCCGCCAAATCGATCAAATATCTCGGAATATGCAATCAAGACTCAACCGATCACACCAAATCTCCGTTCCCTACCGACCTGATTCTTGACAGGGGTAACAGCACCGCGATCCCTCCAGTCGAAGTTCTCGGGGAGATCGTTGGTGGGCAGGATCGGGGCCTCGTGCGCGCCGCTGCTGCCGACCCTGGAGAACATCGCCGGCTTCCTTCGGTGCAACCCAAGGAACCCCTTTTCGAACTCCTCCGGCGTTAAATCGGAGAACTGAGTGATCCCATGAACAGCCGAGGGATCCAGAAGCTGATGCCTCTTCGCCCGGCGCAAATTCGCCTTGAAAACTGAAAATCGGTACCCATGTTCGGCCTTCGAGGCGTAGGATTTCCCGAACTTGTTCAGGAAGCTCGCGAAATGGGCTTCTGCCCCCAAAATCGCCTCGTCGTGCTCGGAAGCGGCGTCGGCATCGGAGACAACTTGCTTGATCAACAGCCCGTCGTCGGCGTCGGATTTCGAAATCGAGTAGCCATCGGCGATCAGAACCGCGGAGAAGACGACGAACAGGAAGATCGAGAGCGCGGCGCGATCCATCGATGGCGGATCGAGGATTGAACAAGAGTAGAGTTTTCGTTTGGTCAGTTTATATAGGGTGTCGGCCTATCCCTGAAGGGTACGTGTACGTTTCTGAAAGGGCCACGTCAGTTGAAAGGGGGTTTGTTACTGGATATGGGCCCACCTCGAACGTGTGAGGCGTGTACACGACGGAACTGACAAATGACGTAACTACCCTTATGTTGGATAGAAAAAAATCTTGGTTAATTAAAGGTCTTAATTGGTTGATCGGCGGCCCATTAGAATTTTAGCCTAGCTTGGCCCATTAGAATATTTCTAATTAAAAAATAAGGTAATTTAGCTTATTTCGTCTAAATAGGGTATCGGCCTGTCCGGGAAAAGTACGTGTACGTTTCTGAAAGGGCCACGTCAGTTAAAGGGAAATTTGTTACTGGATATGGGCCCCCAGGAACGTGTGGGGCGTGTCTACGACATAAAACCATTAATGTTGGATAGTAAAAATATCTTGACCATTAAAGGTCTTAATGGGCTGTCTAAGGCCCATTAGAATATGCCTATCCAGGATGAGTACGTGTACGTCTCTGAGAGGGCCACGTCACTTGAAGGGGACTTTGTTACTGGATGTGGGCCCACCACGAATCTGTCAGACGTGTCCACGACGGAACTGGAAACTAATAACATACTCTTCGCTGCCCATTCTGTTGGATGGAAAAAATATCTTGATTAATTAAATATCTTAATCGGCGAGGGGTACGTGTCGATTTTGAAGAGAGCCACGAACCCAATTTGCATTCTAATGGACCCCTAGATGATATTTTTCTCTCTCTAAGAACTTGGCCCACGACAACGGCGTGAGGCGTGCTGCGTGAGAATTATGCGGGAAACGGATATTACTTACATGCCCTTTGTCAAACGAGAGATTTGGAAACATTTATTTGTTTATTTTTAATTAAATATATATATATATATATTACATACCTATATATCTATGTATAAATATATATTTGTTAATGGGCAGAGTCAGTTGAGTATGACGATAAATATGTTCCTTTAATGAGGCCTGTCATTTGGTTTTGCTTCACCTCGCAGCATGTATACTCGTGATTGAAGGTAGCTCTGCACGTGCAAGAGCCAATAACTAGTGCCTTGAACTTATGGGGACTTATCTAGCGCGTTGTGCAGGATAGGTCAGCTATCAGCATTGACCATGACTGAAGGCGTTAAAATAAGTGAAACATTTGTTGTAAATATTTAGATTTTATGTTTATTTTGCTATATGATAAATCAAGGGGACAAAAATGAAAATAAGTAATTGTAATTAGATGTTCTTATAATTATGACATTGTTTGATGGATGGGAGGGAATATTACTTGTTATTAATGGTTACCAATTATTATGTTCATGCATTATTATAAGATAGTTTGAAATGAGAAGCGGAATGAAATTTTATTGTTATTTATTGTATAATATATGAAAGGGACTAAAATCCATTTTTTATCATTTGTTTTTAAATAGAAAATATCAGTTAAATATCATCTTCTTTTCTGCTCTAGTAGTTAAATATCATCAGCATGACTATCATCTCGCCTTTCAAATAGTACCTCTTGTACATTACAGATGACTGACCTATAGATAATATGCGCTTTGAGGGCATGTTGGTGGCACGGATGTAGCGATAACGCCTTGCTAAACCTACAAGTTATGGAAAGCAAAGCAACCAATTTTTTCCACCGAAGCAATGGATTCTCTGAAATGCAATCCTCGTAGAATAGTGATGCACGAAAACGTGGTTAGACAATTCAGACAATGTTGATATGGTATGATACATCAGACTCTCCTTGTAAATCATACCCACGGTAAGGT
Organism: Wolffia australiana; assembly: GCF_029677425.1. Classification (NCBI taxonomy): domain Eukaryota; kingdom Viridiplantae; phylum Streptophyta; class Magnoliopsida; order Alismatales; family Araceae; genus Wolffia; species Wolffia australiana. The sequence continues at coordinate 5,230,786 of NC_135836.1, read as the reverse complement.
GTATTAGTATTTTTTGAAAACTCGTTCATTGCCATTTCAAGACTCTAGCATGGATAAGGACTATACATACATGGAAAGTGGTGGTGGTAAAGGCTCCATGAAAGAGTTCAACTCCCCTCTATAAATTTAAGATTATGGGTCGTAGCTTGGCATCCCATGTAGGGGGAACTAAACCTATCAATTGGCTTAAAATAAATTATTGATTTATTAATCTGATGTTGACATAGTTAATTAATAAGGTCAAGAAATAAAAGTTAAATGGTAATTAAAGTTATTCACTAAGCTAATAAATGGGCCCATAGTGTCAAACACTTTATCTATGGATATTGGAGGATACACTTAAAATTATAATGGCTTGAAGAAACTCTTAATAGGATAAAAGTGAGAGTGGAGTACGTTCCATAAAATTAAATAATATCCATCATACATTGGCTTTCATCTTCTGATACATGATATTTGTTTTCTTATATGTCAATCAAAACTTTAGAACCAAACAAATATATCATAATACATTAATCATTAGTCTTTGAACAGATGCTCGAAATATTACTATTATAAGGATACCTAAGATGGACATTGACATATCTAGTCTCATTCATATAATGAGTATAGTTAATCACGTGACCACTTGTGTGGATAAACTAATGACATACTGTGGGTGACCTTTGAGAAGCTGGTCTATTGAATTATATGTACCAGTCCTTTAATGTTATTATACCTTAATTACCAATCAGGCTGATTCGTGTATTGATCGTGTAGTTGGTCTTTAGAATCGAGACAATAAAAAAATATTTAAGAAATATGTTCATGCTTCAATTATGGCCCAAGATTCCCTAATCACGGGGTTCCAAATTTTCTTGGCTCTGATGCAGCAACTACTCTCTGAAAGTGATTGTTTGCTCGAGGTGAGTTATTCCACACTTATACAGTGAAAAATATCAAGGAAAATGGTGTGATCAAGTCCTAAGCTAAGAAAATGGAGCATTGAAGTAGTTCTTCATCGATTTCCCAGATGCATCCCAACATTTTCATTTCAAAGCCTCTTCATGATATACGTCATCTCCATTTTTAGTTGCTTAAGTGACATTATATTGTTATTTATGAGATATGTTCAATAAAACTTGAAAAATATATAAAGAGTGAAGGGGAAGGTAAACAAGACATTTACTTTCCCCTATTATTTTGTTCAGAACTTTTTTATGCTTAATTGCACTCCTAAACACACGATAGAGGAAAATCACAAAATAAAAATATGAAAATCCATAATGACAACAATTTACCAGCAATGACAGAATGATAAACTAAAAATTAAAATATTAATTTGTAAAATCATATTTTTCAAAAGGTTTATAAAAATATTTACTTAAATAAAATACTAGTCAATTGTAAGGATTGTCTCTATCGGAGACGGTGATTAGAAATTTGGTATTATTTTAATAGAGATTAATAATAGGAGAAATAATAATCATACATTTTTAATGAGACGATGAAATATTAATCAAGAAGATGCAAGTTAATTTTGAAAATGATATATATAAAATATTTACAGATATGATCGATATATTTTGAAAGAGCGAGAAGATGAACAAGTATGCGATGATAAAAAGGCTCATTTGAATGGGGTGATTTCAAGTATGAAAAAGACACAATGATGTGATGATGTGGATTATGGTTTTAAGATAACAAATAAGATGAATAGAATACAATGTAAGGTAAGCACACTAACCCTTGGTCCTTACGTTCCACCAGGACCATGGCAATTTGAGAGTGTAGGTAAGCTCATCAACTTTTATGTTGTCTTTTACACCATGTAGGACACCAAGAGAAAGCTTCATGGATCTCTAAATCTCTCTTTTGAAAAGTACCCACAGAAGTAGGAAGTAAGTTTCATGATGATTTAAATATGAATTAGTGCTTGAATTTTCAGATCTAAATGCATAGACAGAAAAGGAGAGCAAGACAGAGCTGAATTCAAAATTTTATCTCAATCAACCTCGTGGGTTGTCCAATATCGCACTTTAACATTTAAACTATCATGGTCATCTATTTTATCTAATTATTTTATCTCTCCTTGTACGCTACATCATTATTATATATATACAATGTGGCAAAGGCATCATTGCATTCCACCTCAATCCATTCCCCATTTTTATTAATGACATATGAACATGAAAAAGTGAATGTGGTGACGTGGTGACTACTGATATATAAAAAAGTGAATGCAACCATTACACTAATGAAGTCATGATGTGGTGACACAGAATGTGGTGCCATGCCAATGTGATTATTTTATTATCTACCAATGAAGTCACAACACATAAGTACGTTGCATTTTGGGAGTTGTTAAGCATCCGTCTGGCAAAATTTTTTTCGTCATTTTTCACCGATTCGTCATTTTCGTCAGGAATGACGGATGACTAACGACATATGACGGGTAGCCCTCCGTTCAGTCATCCGTCCGGCGCTACGGACCATGAAGGATGACGAAGTTTGAACAGACGGATGACGGAACGTCATCGGTCCTACACTTCTATGCCAGATAACGTTGAGATGGATGAGGACAAGTCGTCATCCGCCCCAAACGTTAACCAATTAAAAGTCTTGATGGGCAGTCATGCAGCCCATTAGATTTTCCCAGTAATTCGGCCCGTTAGAATATCACGAATTAAAAATGGCGGTTTCGAAGAGGGGTTTAACGTTGAGTTTCGAAAGATCGCCCTGGGTTTTGCAAAATGGTTCGTCGCGGTGTCGCTGGAGGAAGAAACTCGCCTGCCATCTAACGATCCATTATCGGTTAGCGAGTAGAATCGCAGAAGCAAATGGGCTTCGAAGAGTAAATTTCTTCTTCTTCTTATTTCAATTCTCGTTTTCAGCGGGATTGACTGTTTTTGTAGAACGCTTTGTTTCTTCGTTTCCTAGTTTAAAAATTTTGTAAACTTTTTCATTGGTGATTTTCTCAGTGTATCTTCTCCGCCGGGGATGGGAAATGGGGAGGAGTTTTCATTGAAGTCCCTTGCGGCACCTGTGAAGTCGCAGGTTGATAAATTCCAGCTTCTTCCCGCCTTCTTAAAGGTCTGTTCTTTCGTTAACATCACGGAGTACAATTTATTCTGAATTTTATTTATTTATCTCTCTTTTCCAGCTGTCTGACGGCGATATTGTCTGATGATTTCAGGTCAGGGGATTGGTGAAGCAGCACTTAGATTCCTTTAATTACTTTGTCAACTCTGACATTAAGAAGATAATGAAGGCGAATGATCTGATCGTTTGCCCTTTCGAGCCTAGCCTGTATCTTAGGTGATTTGTTGATCCTCTGCGCTCTAGCGAAATCAGGAAGATCTAGAATTAACTTTTTTTGGATTTTCCTTGACTATCTCAGGTATACTAATATCTATGTTGATGAGCCGTCCGTGGAAGTTGACTTTGTAAAGGAAAAACTTACACCCCACCAATGCCGTCTCTCGGATCGCACGTATGCATAGTAGACCCCTTTGTTGACGATTACAAAGTTTCATTCAGTATATGCTCTCTTGGGTTTTTTTTAATAGACTAAATATAATTCAAGATTGTTAGAACTTTGATGTTCTCGAAAGGTTTTTTTGGGTCGACTGACTTGATGATTTTGTTTCAGTCCCATAATTTAGAAAAGTTTCATATTTTTTTTGGAAGACTAGTCATTAGTATTGTTGGCGACCATTTGTGTCATAAGACAACTGCATTCATGTTGAACATTTTCTTTACGTATTGTGCGGACATACTCATTTGACTTTTTATGTGCGAGTTAATGTTCTGTAGGTATTCTGCTCCAATCAAGGTTGATATAGAGTATACAATGGGGAATCAAGTTTCAAAAACAGTTGTGCTAAAGGTTGCTTAGCTTTTTTTTTGAAGAGAGCTTAACTTTTTATTAAAGATTCGAGATATTTATTTTAAAATATTTGATCATTTTGCTCAGAATATTGATCCTTTTGGATCTTATTTTGCATTATGGGCAGTACCAATCCCCTTCAGGAACACTGTTTAACCCAACAAATTAATTGCGGAAAACCCAAAAAAAAACAAAAAAACGAAGAAAACAATAAAACAAAAATACTCGATCATTTCTTTCATTAATGTTTTCATATTGCAGAAAGATGTCGTGATTGGAAGAATGCCAATTATGCTTCGGAGCGCTTGCTGTGTGTTATATGGAAAAGACGAAGCCGAGCTTGCAAGATTGGGTTTGTATCATCTGTATTTTTCTTTAAATCTCATATCATTCCATATTTTTCAAAGTTTTTCTGAAATGTAAACCATTTTATCATCGGCATGGAAAAGGACTGTTGAGTTTGCCCTGAGCAGAGTCTAGTGTTTGATCAGATTCTGATCGAAGGGTTTTTACATTTATGTCCTCGTATGCATTCTTTTTTGGAGACATTGAAGCCGTCAAACTATTTTTGTTCTTATGTATAGTGCTGCGAATGTGATCAATGTTCCTGGAATACATAGTTGAGCTCCAGGATATTATTCTTTCCAGTCTTTATCTTTTTAGTTTGTACCATTTGTAAAAAACTTCTATCCCAAGCTTATGCTTAGCACTAAGTTTGCAGAGAAAGTATCCTTTGATGGCTTTAAATGAAGATTGACTTGGTATATTTTGTTCTTATTACAAATATGAGCTATACTATGTCAGAATCTGTCCAATCATCGTAGTGCAAAGACAATATTTTCATGAATATTTGCCTTCTTGAGTCCAAATCACTAGTTTCTGTTGATGCGCAGCTCTCCTTAACATTGTCTCCCTTTATCTTGGTTTATTTCTGAATTTTTATTTGTTTCGTTGAAAAGCCATATGCTTAGGAAGAAAACTGATGTTTTTGACTTATGGCATCAATGACTTCGTTTAACTAATCGATTGCTCTGTGATTGTTAGGGGAGTGCCCTCTTGACCCTGGAGGTTACTTTGTTGTGAAGGGAACCGAAAAGGTAACCCTTTTTTCTCATCTGACTAATAATTATCGTAATAATTCCGCAGCGTCTTTTACCTTCTGCAGTACCATTATGAAACTAGTTGGTTTGATGGAAAAGACATGCATAAATTTTACATTCTGCAGTACCATTATGAAACTAGTTGGTTTGATGGAAAAGACATGCATAAATTCTGCAGTACCATTATGAAACTAGTTAGTTTTATAGTTTTTATGTTTAGCTACTTCGAGTTCTCTCTGGTATATCTATTGTAAGTGGGCCATGGGTTATTTATTTATTTTTGAACTATAACGAGGGATGAACATCCGACGAATCGGTGAACCTCCCGTCAGGACCTCACAGGCCCTTTACATGCTTATCAGTCATCATCAAAACCTCCCTTCGCTTCCCGTCGTTTGCAAGGACCATGCTGCCTTAAGTCCTTCTGCTTCATGTATAGCTCCATCGGTAGAAACCCTTCTTCCTCAGAACAACACCTCGTTTCTATGTAGCCAGATGGCCCACAACATGGCTAGTGCTCGGCCCCCTTCCTTGTTTCTTCTTCCCACGAAATGCCGTGCCGAATCCCAAAAGGCCTGTTCAGATGTCACCTTCATCCTTGAGAGTGACTGGCTGGCCCAAACTGTGCGAGCAAAGGAGCATTCAAAGAAAAGATGGTTGCAATCTTCTTCCCCAATCAAACACAGCGCGCATTGTGACGAAGTATTTGGGTATACCTTTTTGCGGAGGACTTTTGTCATTAATTGTTTCCGTGCTAGCAGCCACCCAAAAAACCACACCTTCAATGGGACTTTTTGACGCCATATGAACCTGCATGCTCTGACCAGTGCCATGTCTTCTTCTTGTCCTTCTCGTATCATTGTATAAGCCTTATGAATTGAGAAGGGGTCATTTGTCCATGTCCAACTATCTCGTTCTCCATCTTCTGGTTGTAGCTGAAATAGGGATTGTTGCATGTCCATGTAATCTGACACACGCTGGTCGGATAAGGCTCCTTGTATGATCGGGTTCCACGCGCCCTCCCAGCAGTCACGCACGTGGGCATTCTGATCCTGGACCAATGCATACAGTCGGGGGAATACCTCACCAAGGATTATTGGTGGCCCTCCTCTATATTTAAGAGTCTTTCCTAGATTGGCCCAGCCGCTCTTAACCTAGACTGGACGAGGCCTGGTTTATATAAGCCAGTGTATGTAACTGGCAGATGCCATACGAGAGGAGTTCTTTTGGTGTTATATTAAGGGTATTTTCAAACCCTAACAGGATATGTGGGATGAACGCAGGAAGGAAGAGGGAAAATCAGAATCAACATAAAGAATAAGTTCACACGAGTAACCTCTGGGTTAAGATAATCAATTGGGTGCAAGTGAAAGAGGGTAAACAATCGAAGGGGATTTTTTAATGACTAACTTTTGAGATACTTAATGGGGGTGCTTTTATTATATGTTTATTAGTACGTTTCATTTTTATTGTGTGGAACATATAATTGAATACCATTCGATATTATGTTATCTGTCGCACTATAAGAATGCGTGAATAAAGGTGATTGAGTCGGTTAAATTGGGTATCTCTCATTTCACTCTGGTCTTTATACTTTTGGTTATGCAGTTGGGATCTCAGAAAATTTCATATCTCCCTGGTCATCTCTTCAGTCCTATGTTTTTGCAAGACGTTTATTTTGTCAATTTTTTTGCCATTAGGTGATCCTGATTCAGGAGCAACTGTCAAAGAACCGCATAATTATTGACTCTGATAGTAAGGGTCGGTAAGTGATGTCCCTGAAAAAATAATACTCTATTGATTCTACACTTGTTTCACGCAGTGGGTTTCAGCGTGCTTTATTTATCAGCTTTAAAAATCGTTTTAACACATCACCGTCAATTTCTTGTCCTAAAAATGGTTGGTAAATCAAATAGTATGCTGCTTAAATTGGATATAAGTGGACTTCTTCATGGTTTCTGCTGATAGAAATTCCTTTTCATGTCATCACTTGAAAAAGGTAATACATGAGTAATGAAGATATAAAATGATCAAATGATCGTCACATCTTGTTATGCATTTCCATCTTGGGAGTAAGAGTATTGAGTTTTCGCGCATCCTTCGTGGGAGTAGATCTTATTATGTTGTTGTCTCTTTAAGATGTTCACATTTTTAAATGTATTACAGACAGGCGGGGAGTGTATCATTTTTCTTATCAAAGAAAAAAAAATTTCTTATCAAAGTTTTATCACAGTTGATTACTTTCACTCTTAACTGATTAATTTTTTTTCCACCCTACAGTGTGACTGCATCAGTCACTTGCAGCACTCACGAAACAAAAAGCAAGACAGTCTTCTTCATGGATAAAGAGAAGATTTACCTTCAGCTTAATCAATTCAATAAGCCAGTGAGCAGTGGAACTTAAATCTTGTATTTTTTAATTCTTTTTTAGTTTATTAATCAGATGGATAATAAAAGATGTAAATTAATAATGTAAACAGATCTGTGGTGCGATTTTTTGTTCCGACATTTTCTTTCATTTTTTTATTGTCCGTGTCATACATTTATATCGTTGAAACAAATTGTCAGAACACCCTATAGGGACCAAGGTTTCTTGATCTCCTGTCTGAAGGTAGAGCTTCTTGAGTACTGTTATCCTTTGCATTCCTCAAACCCTTGTAAAAATGTGTTACACAACTATGATTACTCTCTAGGATGTTAGTGGGCCTTTTTTTTTGAATAAACTACAAGTGGCATATTATACGTATCAGTTACTCAGTTATCAGATCTCGTTAATTTACTCCTATAATTTAAAACCATGTTGGTATCTTTGTCAGACACGGATAAACAGAAAATAGAAATATACATGTGAGAGTAAAAAAATTATTGTCTGCTCAGCTGATGTGCCATTACTCCAGTCTTTTTTGCTCTTATGCCAGATTTATGTGTATCTGGATTTTTATATCTGACGTATTAAGTGGTTGCACTCTGTGAGCTGTTTTCCTACTGGAATCATAATTTTCGTCGTAAATGCTTCAATAATTTTTTTGTGCTTCTACATCTAGAATTCTTTGATTCTGAGAGGGAGAAGAGAAAGAAACGACTTAGCAATATTCGATGAGTTCATCGGTTCCAACTGATCATTGTTAGGGTTTTATGTTTTTGAATCCATCTGTTTAGTAACATTTTAGCTTTTTGAAAGATAACATTTTAGTATTTCATTGTCATATCTTTGCACAAGATATAATATTTCCATCCAATAGACAGTTGAACGAGTACAACTTACATGAAGGAGCTGCTGTTTGGCTTCTTATTCTGAAGTACATTTTCTTTGTTTGGTATGAAGTCCATCTTGGTCTGAAGTACATTTTCTGTGCGTGAAGTCATACGCATAAAAATGGAAAAAGAGTTCCCGGCATTGTGAGAAGAGGAGCCTGTGAAACCCTAGAAGGGTTGAGGGAGAGGAGAAGAAGGATGATCGATGAAGGAAGACTAACAGAATGACATGAGCACCCAAAGGGTTACATGGAGGGTATTTATACCCTAGGAGAGTAAGTAGGAGAGAGAGAGTGATAATAATAATAAGTCCACACTAACACCCCCCCGCAAGCGAAGTATGGATGTCGTCCATGCCGAGCTTGGACACTGCACGTTGAAGGAGAGGCCGGGACAGTCCCTTGGTGAGGACATCCGCGGCTTGATCGGCGGAAGCAACAAAGTCGAGGTCGAAGATCCCTTCGTCCATACGCTCCTTGAAAAAGTAGCGGTTGCGCTCCATGTGCTTGATCTTTCCCTGCTGGCCAGGGTTCTTGGCCAACGCAATCGCCGACTTGTTGTCGCAGTAGAAGTGGATCGGGCCGGAATACTCCACACGAAGGTCATGGAGAATCCCGTAAATCCACTGGCCCTCAGAGGCCCCATCGGCGAGTGCTCGGTACTCGGCTTCGGCACTAGAGCGGGACACCTTGTCCTGCTTGCTGCTCTTCCACGTGACTAGACTGCCAAACAGAAACGTGCAGTACCCGGTAGTGGAACGATAATCCACAATCGATCCAGCAAAGTCAGCGTCGGTGTACACCTTCACTGTCCGATCCGTGCTGCAAGGAAATAACAACCCCTTGCCGGGGCAGCCTTTGAGGTACGCAAGTACCCGATATGCTGCCTGGCGGTGGATCTCGCGTGGTGAGTGCATGAACTGGCTGAGGAGGTTGACGGCGAAGCTGATGTCGGGTCGGGTGTGCGTCAAATAGAGGAGCTTCCCCACCAGCTGCTGATACTGGAAGGAATTCACCGGTGGTGAGTCCTCCCCCGTGCCCAACTTCACGTTGGGGTCAATGGGAGTACTCACTGGCGCACACTCCGTCATGCCCGCCAGGGCCAGCAAGTCAACGGCATATTTCTGCTGAGACACGAAAATGCCCCGTGGGGCGTATGCCACCTCAAGGCCGAGGAAGTAGCGGAGAGGCCCAAGGGCCTTGATCTCGAACTCCTTGGCCAAGGCAACACCAAGGCGACCAGCCTCTGCAGAATCTGAGCCGGTGATAAGAATGTCGTCAACATAGACCGCCAGGATGGAGACACCAGCGGGAGTATGGCGGAAGAAGAGAGAAGCGTCGCCGTTGCTCTGGGTGTAGCCCTTGGCCTTCATCACAGAAGAAAGCGGCCGAACCACATCCGCGGGGACTGCTTCAGTCCATAGAGGGACTTCCGCAGTCGGCAGACGGTGCCAGGAGGGCCGAGGGCATATCCCGGAGGCTGCTGCATGTACACTTCTTCCGTCAAGTCGCCATGAAGGAAGGCGTTCTTCACGTCGAACTGCCGGATGACCCAGTGAAGATGAGCGGCCACTGCCAAGAGGAGACGGACGGTGTCCATCTTCGCCACCGGAGAAAACGTCTCGAAGTAGTCCACGCCATAAGACTGAGTGAACCCCCGGGCCACAAGACGCGACTTGTAGCGCTCGAGGGTGCCATCGGCACGGTGCTTCTTGGTGTGGATCCACTTGCAATCCACCGCCCTCTTGCCCGGAGGGAGGGGAACGAGATCCCAAGTGTGGTTCTTGAGCAGGGACTGCATCTCCTCGTCCATCGCCGCTTTCCAATGAGGAGAAGCAATAGCATCGGCTAGGCGGCGTGGGATAGGATCCGACTCGATGCGAGTGAGAAACAGCCGGTAGGGAGTACTCAGCCGGTCGAAGGAGATGTAGTGGGACAAGGGATACCGCGGAGTGCGGGTGCACTCGCGGACCCCTTTCCGAAGGGCGATAGGCCAACCCAACTGATCGTCATCATCGGGAGGGGGCTGGGAGGACTCGTCCGACGGAGGAGCGGAAGTATACGTGGGAAAAGAGGACCCCTCTCCGGGAGAGAGAGCGAGCTCACCGGGAGGGGAAGGAGAAGAAGCCGCAGATGGAGTGATGGAGGGTGTCTCCCCGAGAGGTGTGGATGACGACACACCGGGGAAAGAGGGAGACACGGGTGGAGGCAATGCGGGCGGTAGTGGCAGAACCGCCAAAGGGGTGGAGGAAGGTGGAAAGGCTGCTGGAAGGGGCAATGGGGTAATGGAGGAGAGCTCCGAAGACCCCTCATGAGACGACGCCACTGGAGCCGGAGGTAGGTCAAGTGGAGGTGGAACATGAGTGGATGGTGAGGGAGCAGTGGGCTCCGCAACGGGAAAGGGCTCCAAGTGGGGAGCCACAGGAACCTCATCCAACGGGAGGCGGGAAGAGGTGTCACCGAAGTAGGGCTCATGTTCGGCAAAGGTGACGTTTGCCGAGATGAAATACCTGCGAGACGGCGGATGATAACACCGGTAGCCTTTCTGGAGGGAGGCATAACCCACGAACACGCACCGGAGGGCACGAGCGTCGAGCTTCGTGCGAGTGGGGGAGGTGTCGTGCACATAGGCGGTGCAGCCGAAGACCCGAGGAAGGAGGCCGGTCCGAAGAGGAACACCAGGAAATGCCGCGGTCAGCCGATCGATGGGACTCTGAAACCCAAGGACATCGGAGGGAATGCGGTTGACGAGTTGGGTACCCGTTAACACTGCGTCGCCCCAATATGGCCATGGCACGTGAGAGTTCACCAAGAGAGTTCTGGCCGTCGAGGTGACATAGCCGATGCGACGTTCGGCCATGCCGTTCTGCTCCGGTGTCGCCACGCACGAGGATTCGTGAAGAATTCCCCGTTCGGCAAAGAAGGAGGTGAGATCGGCATTGATGAAGTCGCGGGCGTTGTCCGACCGGAAGCGCTGGATGCGCGTCCAAACTGGGTCTGGACCAAGGTGCAGAAATGCGGACCGAGGCGAAACTTCAGACTCCGCAGCCAACAGATACGTCCCTGTGTAGCGGGTAGCCTCGTCAACAAGGATCAGAAAATATCGATGGCCTTTCAGACTCGCCTGCGGGGCCGGTCCCCAAACATCACTATGAACGCGAAACAACGGCGTCTAGGTGTGGGACGTAGATGGAGAAAACGTGGACCGGCGATGCTTGGCCAACTGACAAGCTTCGCAAACCACTGTCTGAAGATCGAGTCCAGTACACAACGAAGGAAAGAGTCGCTTCAAAGTAGAAAAGGGAGGATGGCCCAGGCGCTGGTGGGCCAAGTGAAGTCGGGCACGACGCTGCTCATCAACCGGACGGAGGCCACGAGGTACCAAGAAGCACTGCGAGCGACCCCCATCATCCAACAGCAGCAGCCCGTTCTCCCGTCTAATGGCTGTAGTCCGCCCCCCCTTGTCAGAAAGGAACATGCCGTCAGGTTGGAGATGGAACGAACAGAAGACATCATCAACCAGACGCTGTGGTGACATGAGGATAGCTCGCAGGTCGGGGACATGAAGGACGTTGCGGACGACACCGAGGCCATCTACATAGACTGCCCCGATACCAGCCACGCGAAGACGCCCGCCACCGGCCGTGAGAACTGTACGACGCCCACTGTGCCTCTCGTAGGATACAAACCGGTCATTGAACGGGGTCATGTGGTCGGTAGCCCCCGAATCAAGTACCCAGGTTGTATCCGAGACGATAGGTGAGTGAAGTGCCGTATGACCACAGTACCACTGATCAGACACCAGAGAGGAGAACGCACCGAAACCACCAAAGTGAGCGGAGGACTGGGACTGCATAGCGGCCAGCTGTTCCCGAAGAAGAGCCATGTCGGCCTGAAGCTGATCCATGGGAGACGGGGAGGTACTGCTGGCAGGAGCGGACGAGGTGGCGGCGACCATCGCCTTCGAGTCGGCTGCCTTCTTCTTCTCTTGATCTAGCTTGCGACGCCGGCAGAAACGACTGCGGTGACCGGGCTTGTTGCAGTAGTTGCACACCACTGCAGAGGCCGGCGGGTCGGAAGTAGAGGCGGAGGAGGAAGTAGACTGCCGAGTGAGAAGAGCCGTCGAATCAGGAGAAGGCTCGGCAGAGGAACCCTGCAGCTGGAAGTGGCTCTCCTCCTCCTGGAGTTCCTTGACGAGATCATCAATCGACGGGAGGCCTTCGCGTCGGTGGAGTGCTTGACGACGAATGTCATCGTATTCCTTGTTGAGGCCGTTCAGGAATCCCAGGAGCCGGAGACGAAGTGTGTTTTGATAGGACACGCAGGTCGGGTCGTCAGTCGGCAGGTAATAGTCGACCTCTTCCCACAGCTTCTTGTGGGCCAATGCGTAGTCCGAAATGGACAATTGTCCTTGACGGAGGCTGTTGGCGCGCTGAACGAGGCTGAAGAGACGCCAGTTGTCGCCATCACGACCACAATAGGCGGCGGCCTGGTCCCAAAAGCCCTTCACAGTAGTCCGATGCGGGAACCGGTCACGGAATTCGGGAGCGAGGGTGTGAATGTACAGCCAGCCCATGATGAAGTTCTCTTCGGCTTCCCAGGCAGCGAAGTGCGGATGGGTCGGCGTGAGCGGTGCGGCAATGCAGTGTTTAAACAGTTGGCGGGCCTTGAGAGTTGTTTCGATGAAACGGCGCCAGGAGAGGATGTTCGGGCCGCGGAGGAGTGTCGACTCCGGGACCATCGGAAGTGGATGAACCACTTTGTGAGACAGCGGCTCCCGCTGAAAGTCAACGTCCGAAAAATCAGTCGTCGACGTCGTTGGCGACGGGGGTACTCGCGGCCCCTCCGTGGTGGAGTTGCCGGAGACGGGAGGAGTGTCGTCCGCGTCTGCCATGACAGAGTTGGCTGCTCGGTGGCTGGAGTGCGGACTGGCTGCTCGTGCGGCTGGTCCGCGTGCTGGCGGCGCGGGCGGCTGGTCTGCAGGCTAGCTGCTTGGCGGCTGGCGTGCGGGCTGGCTGCTCGGGCGGCTGGGCCGCGTGCGGGCTGCGCGAGCGGCTGGTCCGCGGGCTAGCTGCTCGGTGGCTGGCGTGCGGGCTGGCTGCTCGTGCGGCTGGTCCGCGCGCTGGCCGTGCGGGCGGCTGGTCCGCAGGCTGGCTGCTCGGCGGCTGGCGTGCGGGCTGGCGGCTCGGGCGGCTGGTCCGTGGGCTGGCTGCGCAGGCGGCTGGTCCGCGGGCTAGCTGCTCGGCGGCTGGCGTGCGGGCTGGCTGCTCGTGCGGCTGGTCCGCGCGCTGGCTGTGCGGGCGGCTGGTCAGCGGGCTGGCTGCGCGGCGGCTGGCGTGGGGGCTGGCTGCGCGGGCGGCTGGTCCAGAGGCTGGCTGCGCAGGCGGCTGGTCCGCGGGCTAGCTGCGCGGCGGCTGGCGTGCGGGCTGGCTGCTCGTGCGGCTGGTCAGCGGGCTGGCTGTGCGGGGGGCGGGTCCGCAGGCTGGCTGCGCGGCGGCTGGCGTGCAGGCCGGCTGTTCGTGCAGCAGGTCTGCGGGCTGGCTGCGCAGGCGGCTGGTCCGCGGGCTGTTTGCGCGGCGGCTGGCGTGCGGGCTGGCTGCGCGGGCGGCTGGTCTGCGGGCTGTTTGCGCGGCGGCTGGCGTGCGGGCTGGCTGCTCGTGCGGCTAGTCCGCGTGCTGGCTGCGCGCGCGGCTGGTCCGCGGGCTGTTGCTCGTGCAGCGGGTCCGCGGACTGGTTGTGCAGCGGCTGGCGGTCGTCGGCAGAAAGCTTCGTCGGAGAACCAGCAGTCGATCAAAATTGCAGTTAGGGTTTCCCCTTCCTGCAGGATCGAACAGATCCTTGGTTCACCGGAGTTCTGCCGGAACTAGGGCGATGTCAAACCCTAGTATCAGATGCCCAAGGGCTCTGATACCATGTGAAACCCTAGAAGGGTTGAGGGAGAGGAGAAGAAGGATGATCGATGAAGGAAGACTAACAGAATGACATGAGCACCCAAAGGGTTACATGGAGGGTATTTATACCCTAGGAGAGTAAGTAGGAGAGAGTGATAATAATAATAAGTCCACACTAACAGAGCCTTTTAACGAGTGTATCAGATGTCTAATTATTTAAATGTTGGATTTCTTCCTCGAAAACTTTGTTTATCATCCTAGATTACTATTTTGATTTGGAGCATTAACTTCCCTATTTCTTTTTCCTCAGAAAATCAAAATTGCATTCTTCCCTTTTGTCTTGGGGTGACAGTGTTAGAAGCTAATACTAGAAGGCCTCGACTACTTCTTTTTAGTAGTTGTCTGTGTAGAAAGTTCTTCCTGTCGTTGTTTACCTTATTAATTTTTTGGACTTCAGATCCCTGTCATGGTTGTTATGAAAGCAATGGGAATGGAGAGTGATCAAGAAATCGTTCAAATGGTTGGCAGAGATCCACGATATAGTTCACTGCTCCTTCCATCTTTGCAGGTAAAGGCGCAATTCACAATTTTAATCATTCGTTATTCTTAATTATCTTCGAGAAGCTATCATCCATGTGTAAATATTCTAACTTCTGTTATGATTTCTAAGTTTTGCCATCGGTTGACATTTCCTCAGTGGTTTTGTTGTGCATTTTATTTGAGTGTCCTTTCCCCGTGACTTTTTGTTTATTGATGTGGCTCTTAGGTTATTTTTTATTAAGCTGTGGTATCTTTTTCCTTATGTTTGCGCTTGGGTATTCGGTGTACTTAGGAATGCGCTGGAGCTAGGATATACACCCAAAAGCAGGCCTTGGATTTCTTGGAGTCAAAGGTATCAACTTCTCTTTGTTTAGTCATTCCTTTATATTTGATTATCCAAGCTGATTCTCTTTATTATACGTCCAATTTATTCAAGCAGGGGATTGTACAGTCACATGGTTTCCAAACTCCATTCTGCTCTAGTAGTTATAGTTTTAATGTTCCATCATGCGTCCTTAATAGCTTATGATTTATTAAAGTAGGGGATCGATAAGAACCCGCCCCACATCAATAGTATTTTGGATTTTTTGGGTTCTTTTTTATGGTGTCTTGCCTTTAAATATGGCTTGCGCTCCTCTTTAAATAAAATGGACTTGGCCTCTGCGCAAGAGAGCAGACAATGAATTGAAGTTGACAGTTCGACACGTGGGTGGATATACTTACAAGTGTTGGGATTCCTTTAAATAAAGCACATGAGGTAGAAGAAATGGTGAATCCTTCTGGGAGTACTAAATACTCTCATTAAATGGGTTCTCACTAATGGGCCCAACATCACTATTCCAATGAAAGATTCCGTTTTTTTGTTTCTGTAATCTCCTTTCTTGTTCTACTCCTCCATATCGGTGTGGAATTTAAATTATTTTTCCCATTTAACAAGGTAATATGCTGGCCAAAAGAGAAGTGAAAGAAGAAAGCGAATGCTCATTAAATATGAAAAGTATTGGTATTAGGCCATCAGAACGACTTGGAAATCTCTAATGCATGTTCCTAATAGGATACGCTTCTACAACCTTTCTCATGGATTTCCTATTCATATATGAATCTTTAAAATCCTGTTATAACATTATTCTACTCTCCGAGGCTTAGGACATGATGCAGGGGTCATTGGAATCCCACAGATCCTGTATGTCAGTCATAAGTGTAGGGTAAGAACAACAGATAAAAGTGAATGAAATGCTTGAATCAGGAGGAAGGTGATATAGTTCTAACTAAATCAAGAAACGAATTCTTGAAAAAGATAGAAATGACTCACAATGATAGTGCAGCGATTACAATTCTTCAGTCAGAGGAAGATCTCAGATCTGTAGCGCCTCCTTGAGCTCTCCAGCCGGATGCAGCCTAAGCTCAGCGGCGCCTCCGATCTCCAAGTTCTTTCTCAAAATAACCAATGCCCTTCCAGTCCAGAGGGGGCTTCCTTATATAGGAGCCAGAAGTCCTTGCTCCTCGCCCGGACAGTTAGTTACTACCCTGGGCAGTTACGATCTTGATCTTGGACTCCATTGACTCCACATGTGTGGACCCAAGTGTGGTCCCACGTGCAGATTCATTCACGTTTTCTCCTCTCTGTCCTCCTCCTTTATTCTTTCTTTTATATGTAATCCAAGGTATCCTAAGAGAAGTTTATCCCTAGTTAGGAGGAAATTCAAGAGGGATTCCCCACCTTCTCACAGTAAGAATAAGGTGACTTCTCATTCCCTCTTCTTTCTGCTCTGTTGTTCTTATCAATTCTCTTCTTCCATGAGCCCTTAGGAGGGTATACTGTCCTCCTAGTTTTGTTCAGCAGCGCACAAAGTGTACTTGCACTAAAAATTGATTTTGCCCTTATGGTTCCTCTAAAATTTGAAATAGAAAAGAGAAGGGGGGGGGGAAGTTGCAGAGTAAAGACTAGAGCGAATGAACTGTGACACTAGTTAACTAGAACTCTGCTTCCAATTCTCTGAATACCTTTTATCGTATCAAGGTGGAGGAACCTCTCAAAATATGCAGGACATGCGTCCTTTTTGGGCTCAATTTTATTGTAAACTAATGCTCCATTTTTTTTGCTGTGTCCATAATTTGATTTTGCGTCCTCAAATTGAGGATGGTCAGAATTTGAGAACATACTACATTGAAATGATTTTACCTGATTTGAAACGTTTCTCCATTTTTTATTCAAGGTGGGGAATCCTGGAGCAATGAGTACTCTGAAGAAAAAGGTTGCTCTCTTGAGCTTCTAGATTTTATTGATTTTTTCAATTGCGAGGGAAGCTATGGCCTCCATCTAAGTCAGGTTTTTGGCATTTTTTTGGTACAGGGAGACAGGGCAAAAAGTATTCTTTCTGATGTATTTCTTGCGCATGTGCCGGTAGGTATTTTTCCCAGATATTTGATAATCTTTCAAAGTATTTCTGTTAATGGTTTTGCTTGATCTAATTGCAGATTACGAAGGACAGTTTTCGCCCAAAGTGTATTTATACTGCCGTCATGTTGAGGCGAATGATGGATGCGATACTGAACACTGATACCTTTGATGACAAAGTATGTTTAGTATTTAACTTTTATTTCAAATTTTTTTTTTTAGTATTCAACTGTAGAACTGTAGTTTCCTGATAATTTGAAAATAATATTTTCCTACTTTTCGCGTTTTCTGAAGTTTTTCATAATAATGTTCGTGTTAGGGTCCTTCTGTGACTTATTCTTTCACAGGTGTTTCCTCCCAGGCAATATAATCAAAATACTTAAAACTATGAATAGCATTATTTTTTTCAAAAAAAAATGAATATCATTATTTTGAGGAATGGGGAGGAGGAAGTCGGGGTTGAGAGAGATAGAGGAGGAGAGAGAGAGAGATGGTAAATCACTAGTTTTTTGTGGGATTTTCAAGTATCATATAAATACTTGAGTAGATTGAAGAGATCACTCTTGATCTACCCTCTCTCGTGCCAGGTCCGGAAAGATCTCTGGATTCCCGCCAAGAAAAGCAGCTATGATATTGAAAATGCCCAGTGCCACCGTCAACTATTCCTTGTTCCTTATAGGGACTGTTTTCCCGACAGTCTTTATCTAAAAGACACACGTGCCAATTAGGCTGCAAGTGTGATGACGTCGCCTTCTCGTCGCATTATGATGTCTCCTTAGAGGACCCTTTTATTAAAATGGGTCAGAAGATTATGGATTCGACCTCTGGATGGTTGGATTTCTTCTGTAAATAACCGCATGTCCTCCCTTATTTTACATCATTATTCATATTACGATATGACCCATTTTCTGTCAAATAGAGGTCAGATATGTTAAATTTTCAGCTTATAGTTTGAGAAAGATGGTAACTTTTCATGACTTTGCAGTTGAACTTATTTGAACTTGTCCATAGGATTATGTGGGGAACAAACGTTTGGAGCTTTCTGGCCAGCTTGTTTCATTGCTTTTCGAGGTAATAATTAATCTTTATTTCTAAATTTCATTGGGTGATCCGTATTTTCTTGATGAAAAAGTGTAATATTTTTTGCAGGACTTATTTAAGTCAACAAATCATGCTGCCCTGGAGTCTATGAATAAAGTCTACAGCAAGACGTCTCGTTCCAGCCCCTTGGATTTTCTGCGGGTATGCTGTTTTCCACATGTTCTCAAACTGTGCATATTTTTCTTTTTGAATCTTGTTACGATGTTAACGTACGCTAGGGAAATTGTCGAAACATGTGATAGAGTCATTGAATTAGTGCATTCCTAAGAAAAAAGTATCAACTAAGTTGTGGCATATGATTGTGGTTAACCTCAGGTAATGGTTTCCAAATGAATAGTATGATTGTTGAGTCAATCATTTCAGTGAACTGAGGCTAATGTTAATATTATCATAAAAATTCGTATTTTTTCTAACTTCTTTATTGGAGTAGATTTTGATTGGATGTCATGGATTTATTCTTGTTTGGTTATATTCTAATTTATCACGAAAATATTGAATAAGTAGGGTTCTACTTTGCAGTTGGTAGATGGTCGGATCGTTGCTATCCCAGTTCTTCCTTCAATATAGGAAAGCGTGTCATTTTCTGCATCTTGCTTCAGTGAACAATAGTTTTAAAATTTCTTCTTGTTTCTGTTCAGGTTTTTTGATGTTGATCTCCTGCTTTTTCACAGAAATGATATTGTTTTTTATATAATTTCTCCCTTGCAGTTTATTAGAAACGATTTGATCACAAACGGTTTGGAGAAAGCTATTTCTACTGGTAACTGGGATTTAAAACGTTTCAAAATGCACCGGAAAGGAGTTTCACAGGTTCTTACTTGATCTGTTTTTTTCTTTTTCTTTGTGATATTATAAGTGGAAATTTCCCTGTTACACCCAGGTCCTGTCGCGTCTTTCTTATATTGCCGCCTTGGGCCACATGACAAGGATATCGCCACAATTTGAAAAAACGAGAAAAGTCAGTGGACCGAGAGCATTGCAACCCAGCCAGGTGATTGCAGTTACCTGTTAATGCCTCTCATTTTTTAAAATATTTTTTTTTTATCATGGTTCATTTCTCCTATATTCTGTTGTTCTTAAACAGTGGGGGATGCTTTGCCCTTGTGACACTCCAGAAGGCGAAGGATGTGGGTTAACCAAAAATCTTGCCTTGATGACACATGTCACAACTGACGAAGAAGAGGGCCCATTAATTTCTCTGGTTTATTCTGGTTTAGTTTAATTTCTCTCTTTCGTTCTTATGCATTTACTTCTCTATGCCAATTTTATTGTGGGAATGAATTTATTTTTATTGTTGCTGACAAAAGGCCCTGACAATATGGATTCTTTATTGATTTGTCTTTTTTTTTTTACTATAGATTCTTTATTTTTACTGTTGCTAACATATTATTTCTTGGTACCCTTTCATGATTTGTAAATTTAAGTTTTTTTCAAAAAAGGGGAGGAGGTCATGGGAATTATATGATTAGGTATTAGAAAATTATAAATACACACTTGACCCAAGGGGTCCCCATACCTTTCATTAAGGTCGCTCTAAACCAAACAAGGAAGAAACTCTCCACATGGTGCACTGCGCTCACCAATTATGCCTCTTGTTCTTTGAAAATGACCTTATTGTAGTGCAACCATGTTGCCCAGGGCACTGCAAACAGTCGTTCCAATTCCTCTTGCCCATGGGTACCCTATCCCGTAGAGAGTCCTAGAAGACCTCATTTGAGGAGACATCCACCCCCGTCATAGACTTTATGGCCTGCTCTGCCTGGCAAAAGTGCATTTGAAGAAAAGTTTTGATCAGTCTTCTTCACCCCCTGTGCACATAGTGCACACTGCTGGGACTTTTGGGAAATTTGAAGAAAAGTGCATCTCTTCGTGAAGGTCCCAAATCACCAATTTTTGTTGGTGGAGCAACCAACCAAACAGCTACTCTTTTTAGGGGATGTTTAGTTTTCATACGGCTTGGCATGCGTTGATGGTCGATGGTTCTACTGATTGTGTGCCTGATTTGTATGTATGCACTGGTGACAGAGTGTATGTCAGACCGCATCCACTCATCTCGTGCCCAGATCGCAGGTTGCAGATGTTGTAGGGACCACTGAATTCCTGATAACCTCCAACCTTTATGCTGACAAGTTGCCTACAAACAGCGGATTCCAAGGGCCATCCCACAGTCCCTTTCCATGGCCCTAAGCATCTTGGCCAGGGTGAACAGCCATGGGTCCTTGAGCTGAACAGTCATCCAGTTAATTCTCAGACTTGGGGGAAACACTTGCCTCATACCCTGCTAGCATGCTGATGCCCTCTGTTTGGAGTGGCGAGCTGTTCCCAGTCCATCCATGATTTGTAGTTGTCCTTTAAGACCTTGATTGGCATGTTCTCATCAGGTCCCATTAGTTGGCCGACCAATTTAGCTAAAAGGGTGAGGTTTATGTTGTGTAGCTGCGACACCAGTAGCGCCTCCTGGTTGACTGGTTTGCAGACCACATACCAAGTTATTGGGGCCATCCCCCTCTGTCCTTCGGCACTGTACTTTTTTGTAGGAACCTTTGCATCAAACCTTCTTGGCGCTTGCAAGATGGGAAGATGGGAGGTGCTAAGGTCACTGACCACAATAGCACCTGACGGCCCCCCTCGATGGCACTCTGGTATGCCGTCCCTCAAACGGCTGATCCATCTTCTATATGACAGACTGATAATCTGTGGCCTTGAGGTGACTTCCCGTTAAGGGCAGGCCCAGGTAAATAATGGGTAATTGGCATAGAGACTCCTCATCTGATAGTAACCAAAGTTGACCTTCCATCTCTATTGGCTTCGGGAGCTCCAACAAACTCCTACAAACTCCGGGTTCCCTGCCTGCACCCTCGGCATCTAGTTTACTCTCCTTTGTCCATTGGCCATGATATGGAAGAACCTTGTGTTTGTGTCCTTCCTTCACCCATAACTTCCTTGACCATCGTCTCCAATCTATCTCCACCTTCTTATCCTCCTTTCATATTATCACCATCTCCACTGTCTTATCCTCCTTTCATATTATCACCATATATCCTCACCGTTCTTTCTCCTCTTCCGATAGGGTTCTAGTATCTTCCAGGCTCCTAATTCTAGTATCTGCCTTGGGGGTAATGTGCCTACTCTTATGCGCCTCAGAGATGTGGCTACTTTATTCCTTGAGGTGACCCCATAGATGGCCAAATTTTTTGGCCAGTTGGGCTGTCGTTGAACCCCATTCACAATTTGATGCCCATCATTTGACAACCTCCTACTTGAAGCCCGTCTCTTGGAGCCAAGATCTGTCCATCTTAAGGTATCTGGGCCGGCTGGATCTCATATGTGATTGCTAGATCCTTGGATATTGGTCTGACAATGGGTGAGGAAATGACCACATGTCCTCCTTTGGGAAATGCTCCAGAAGCGCCATTGAGCACAAACAGTGATTTTATTGAGAGAGGGACATGGGGCCCACCATGCTCCATGTGAACTTGCATTTTGCTAGTTCTATTTCATGTAGAGCTGCTCTGGAATGAATGCCACAGTGGCCTCTGACCCCAGGCTGCCCGCTCCATGAGACCTATCCTCCGCCTCCAGCATCACATTGGAGTTGCTCCCAAACAATAAGGAGAGTCCCTGGAATGGGCTCACTGCCCTTGCTAGTTCCTCCCAAAGAGTTGTCTTATAAGCCACGTTTATCGGGTCTTATACTTATTTGATGACCAACTGGATATCATCACTCTTTTGCTTCAGTTTCACAGCCATATTATATCAGAGTGGTAGGATGCTTTATGCTTCAGTTTCACAGTCTATATATTTTCCTTCTTATTTGTTCATCAGTATTTTATGCCATCTTATCATCTAAGGAAACTGGTTGTGCACAAGTTTCATTATTTTGTAATTATTTTGTTGATGATACATGCCGCCTGCAAATCATCTTTCTTTATGAATTTCATTATTTCAGATAGCTGATATGATACTTTGTTCCGTTTTCTCTTAGTGTTATAGTCTTGGAGTGGAAGACTTATCCTTGTTGTCTGGTGAAGAGCTGCATGCGTCCCATTCGTTTCTGGTTATTTTCAATGGGTTGATTCTTGGAAAGCACAGGATACCACAGGTTTGCTCTTCTCCAGAAGACATTCAATAAACTTGCCTGTGAGTTTTTCTAGTTGTTCCATATTTCCTGTTTTTTTTTGATATTTCCAGCATTTTGCAAGTGCCATGCGCAAGCTCCGGAGATTGGGGAAAATTGGGGAGTTCGTAAGTGTCTTTGTGAATGAGAAGCAGGTAATATTGGATTCTTGCCCTTTCCGTGATACATCTTCCCAGTCACTTCCATTTCTGTTCATTATGCCCCTCGTATGTATAAAAAACATTGCGATGCTCCCAAAACATGGCGAGCAACATGAAGAGGATATCAGCATTCTCTCCAGCTTAAATTATCTCATATTTGACATTTATGAGAGATGGAAGGTGTATGGCATGACAAGGTCTATCTTTCTTGCTAGGGCATCTGTACAAATGAGGAATATTCTGTATAAACGGGGGAAAAAGATGATCTTCCACAGAAATGATTTTTTTTGAAAGGATAACTTCTCTAGATCTGGCCAAAAGACCTGTTATGTATACTATGGAGAATAAGTGTACGAATGAAACCAAATAGATATAAAAGAAGAAGAGAGAAAAAATAGGATATATGTTCAATATCAGAACAAGAGGAAGATGGGTAATATTTCATTACCTTCATTTCTTGGGAAGAAAAAATTAGGTATATGGAGATCGTCAGATAGCGTTAACTGTTGGACTGGGACTCCTCAGATCCCTATTTTCCCCTTCTCCCTCTTCTCTAAGTCTGTTGTAAGTGGGCCACAGATCTATAAGTGGCCCACCCTTTTTCCCCCCTCTTTTCTCCCCTTTTCTTCTCCTTTTTCCTTCTCTTTCCTTCTCGAACTTACTCTCCTTTTTCCCACGTGTGGCCCACTGTTTAAGGAGTCACACGTGGGACTCTAGTCGAGTAAGTGGTCCCACGTGGGAGGCCACTTAAGGACCTCCCCACGTGGGAAAAATGTAATCGGGGGGCCTTTTAAGTGCCCAAACCCTAGCCGCTAATGAGTGCTTCTCCTGTTCATTCTTTCTGTTCCCTAAAGGCGCCGCCCCTGGGCTGGAGCTCCTGCAGCCTCCTTCTTCCTTTGCTTTGGCCTCTTCTGCCCTCTCAGACACATCTCTGTGCTATACTCGACTCAGATCCACTTGCTGGGAACAGTTTGACATGGTATCAGAGCCAGGTTCGAAGGAAGATTCAGCAGCAGGTTTGTTCATTGAACAGTTTGAAGGAAGTTTTGGTTCAGATCGAACTCTAGAAGGGTTCCTTCAGGGCCGCAGCAGCAGTTGGAGTAGCTCCTGACCGTTTTTTGGCCCAGATCGAACCCTAGAAGGGGTTTCTTTAGTCCCCTACAACAACTTCAGGACTCTTCATCAACTTTTAACAAGGATGTCAAGCTTAGGGGATGAGAGCTCGACCCAGGGTAACCCTGGAGTTGTCCAGGAAGCCTCTGGGGCCAGAGGAGTGGAGACAAGCTCATTAAATCCAGAAGTTGGAAGGCCTGCTGTGGTATTCCCCCCAGCAGAGGTAAAATTTGATGGGGGGAATATGTTCGAATGGACAAAGATGGTGACACTCACTGTCTACGGTCTTTTTCTGGGAGATCATCTGACGGATCCTCCCAAAACCACAGCTGATGCCGATTTCAAGAAGTGGAAAGCGGAAGAATCTCTGATCTTGGGCTGGATGCTCAGATCCATGACCCCGGAAATGAGGAGAGACTTCCTCTATTGCGAGACGGTCAGAGATCTCTGGGATGAGATCCAGAGGTACGCTTCAGAACAGTCTCACGACTGGCGTCTCTACGAACTTAAGGTGCTGGAGGCATCGGCACGCCAAGGAGGAGAGAACATTCGTCAGTACTCATCCCGACTTAAAGCCATCTGGAGAGAAATTGACCATCTTTGGCCGGTACAATATCCACAGTCCATGGAACGACAACTCATCCTCAAGCAGAGAATTTTTACATTCCTCATGGGACTCAATCCGGTCTATGAGTCTGTGAGGAGCCAACTGCTACATCGTGAGAAGTTGCCTTCTCTGGAAGAAGCCATTAGTGCCGTTATGCAGGCTGAGAGCAGACTTGGCGTTACTGGTGACTCCCAGGCTCAAAACTCAAACTCCGCTGCGCTGCTATCGAAGAAACCTGAGAGCAAACCTAATTCCACTGGAAATTGGGCCACGCCCATCTCAGCCGAGTCAATCCGGGGGAGGCGACGGAGAGGATAATCGTGCCGCTCTTTTCTGCAGTTATTGCAAGAAGAGGCGCCACACCAAGGAGCCTCGTTGGAAGCTGGCCTGGAAGAATCAGAACTCCGGGAAGAAGGCCATGGTGGCGGCCTCACAATCACAGAATTCAGAATCCGCTGGGGTGAGTCCCGAAGTCGAAGAGTTGCAGGGAAAGATTAGCTCTACCTCCCTGGCGAAATCAGGTAATTCCCTATCCAATATTTGGGTTGCGGACACCGGAGCTACGGACCATATGTCCCCAAACGGGTCTGTTTTCAGTCATTACTCCTCTTCCAAGATTAATCACAAAGTTCAGACAGCTGGAGGGGGAACCTTGCCCGTAAAAGGAGTTGGAAGTGTCCACCTGGACTCAGTTGGCCTCCTTAAGAATGTTCTGCATGTGGAAAATTTGATGACTAACCTTCTCTCTATTCAAAGGGCTGTTGATGACTTTGGATGGAGGTTTATATTGGACAGTGATGACTGTTTTTTCTGTGATAAGGTATCTGGGACGAGGGCTTCATCCTTTAGGAGGGAAGGGGGCCTACTCCTCCTGGAGGGCAATGTGGAAAGATGCATGGTGTCGCGAAGAATGAGCCCCAAGGAGGAGAGGGTGATCCGTCTTCATCAACGGATGGGTCATCCACCTTTTGATTTACTCAGAACTTGTTACCCCTCATTGTTTAGGGGTATTTCGGTTAAAGAATTTTTTTGTGAAGCCTGCCAGATGGCAAAACTTCGAAGGATTTCTTTTAAATCTATGGATGAACGCTTTTATTCTCCATTTGATTGCATACATAGTGATGTGTGGGGGCCATCCCCCGTTGAAAGCTTGACTGGATGCAGATACTTTGTTGTCTTTGTGGACGATTATAGCCGTACTATGTGGTTACATTTGATGAAATCAAAGGCCGAGGTACCGAAGATAATAATTGAATTCTGCGAGATGATTGAAAATCAATTTGGGAAGAGGATCAAGCGATTCAGATCCGACAACGGAACGGAATTCCTCAACTTTGAAGTCAGATCGCATTTCTTGGCCAAGGGGATTATTCACGAGACCTCATGTGTCAACACTCCACAGCAAAACGGCCTAGCAGAGAGGCGTCTTGGCTATACTCTCGCAACTGCCCGAACTTTGCTATTCCAAGGGAATTTGCCAAAGAACTATTGGGGAGAAGCCGTGTTAACAGCCGCTCATCTTATTAATAGAATTCCGATGAAAGTAATTGGATACGAAAGTCCTCTGAGCTGTCTGAAGCAATCATTCCCGGAAGTTCGCCTTTTCTCCGGACTCCCGGCTAGAACATTTGGGTGTGTGGCGTACACCCATCAAAACAGCGGCAAGTTAGAACCGAGGGGAGTACGCTGTGTCTTTGTGGGTTATTCAGGCACCCAGAAAGGGTATAGATGCTATCATCCTCCCTCACGAAAGTTTATTGTCTCTGCCGATATCACATTTCAGGAGTCTGAATTCTACTTTCAGAAGGAAAGTTCAGTTGAAAGGCGTTGTGAAGCCGTAGAGGAGACAAACCTGGGATTCCTTCAACACATGGGGAACACTCCAGGAACTTCCCCTACAATGTCCATTTCGGTACAGCTTCCTGAAAAGCAAATCTCGAAAGAAGACACCGGTGATGAAAGTCCTGTGAATCGACCTCAGGTGGAAGATAATGGGCAATCAGAAATTGAACACCAAGTTGATGCGGAAATTGAGGAAAGCCGGAATGAGCCAGAGGAGTTAGAAGACAGACCACCTATCAGTGCTGTGGAGGATGACCTTAGTTGGCCCATAGCACTCAGAAAGGGGGTACGTAGCTGCCGGGCCAGAGCTAAGTACCCTAGTAGCCAATATGTCAAGTATGAGAAGTTCAGCGATCACTACAGAAGTTTTCTCACACGGTTGGGAGAAATTCAGATTCCAGTCAAGGTCGAGGAAGCCCTTCAGGACCCTGGATGGAAGTCTGCCATGGATGAGGAGATGAACGCCCTCTTGAAGAACAATACATGGGAAATTGTCACCTTGCCCAAGGGAAAGAAAGTTGTGGGGTGCCGCTGGGTTTACACCCCAAAGTTCTCAGTAGACCGTACACTAGAACGTCTCAAGGCCCGGTTAGTTGCCAAGGGATACACCCAGACGGAAGGCATTGATTATGGGGAGACCTTTGCTCCGGTGGCCAAGTTTAACACAGTGCGAGTGCTGATTGCGCTTGCTGCTAAGTGTGACTGGGATATTCTTCAGCTTGATGTGAAGAATGCTTTCCTTCATGGAGAGCTAGAAGAGGAAGTTTATATGCAGCTCCCTCCGGGATACACACTCACAGACCAGCCAAATCAAGTATGCAGACTGAAGAGCATTGTATGGGCTTAAACAGTCCCCTCGAGCCTGGTTTGGGAGGTTTACCAAGGCGATGGTTGAGTTGAACTACCACCAAGCTAGAGGGGATCACGCATTATTCATCAAGCAGGGACTAACGGGAAAGGTTACTATCTTACTAGTGTACGTGGATGATATCTTGATCACTGGGGCAGACATAGAGGAAATAAGCCGACTGATTAGTTCACTATCAAAGCAATTTGAGATGAAAGAACTTGGTAAGTTGCAATATTTTTTGGGAATTGAAGTAGCATATTCCAGTGGTGGTATACTGCTGAGCCAACACAAGTATATCCTCGACCTCCTCCAAGAGACGGGACAGTTGGGATGCAAACCAGTCTCCACTCCCCTCGATGTGAATGTTAGAATCGGCAGAGACGATGGAGGTGCAGCAGTGGACAAGACGGCTTATCAGAGGTTGATCGGAAAGCTAATCTACCTTAACCATACAAGGCCAGACATATCATTTGCCGTCAGTTTGCTTAGTCAGTTTATGAGTGAGCCACGGGAAGTTCACCTTCGGGCAGCCCATCGCATCCTTGCTTACCTGAAATTCACTGTGGGCCAGGGACTTCTCTTCTCACGTGAAGGGGGGCTCGCGCTGGAGGCTTACACAGATTCTGACTGGGCAGGGTCCGTGACCGATAGTCGATCCACATCAGGGTACTGCACATTCCTTGGGGGAAGTTTGGTCACATGGAGGAGTAAAAAACAGAAAGAAGTATCGCTATCAAGTGCTGAAGCGGAGCTGCGTGCATTAAAGAGGGGTGTCTCCGAGTGTCGGTGGCTGAAACACCTCCTAGAAGACATTGGCGTCTATGACAATAATGGCATTTGCCTATATTGTGATAATCAGTCGGCCCTGGCAATAGCAAAGAACCCGGTTCAGCACGACAGGACTAAACATATGGCCTTAAATCGACACTACTTAGCCGAAAATATTGATCGTGGCGTTATCAAGCCGAAGTACATTCCTTCTGTAGATCAGAAAGCAGACATCTTCACTAAGGCTCTTCCGGGTCCCAGGTTTCAACAGCTGGCGTCCAAGCTCGGCATGGTCAACGCCCACACCTAGCTTGCGGGGGGGTGTTGGACTGGGACTCCTCAGATCCCTATTTTCCCCTTCTCCCTCTTCTCTAAGTCTGTTGTAAGTGGGCCACAGATCTATAAGTGGCCCACCCTTTTTCCCCCCTCTTTTCTCCCCTTTTCTTCTCCTTTTTCCTTCTCTTTCCTTCTCGAACTTACTCTCCTTTTTCCCACGTGTGGCCCACTGTTTAAGGAGTCACACGTGGGACTCTAGTCGAGTAAGTGGTCCCACGTGGGAGGCCACTTAAGGACCTCCCCACGTGGGAAAAATGTAATCGGGGGGCCTTTTAAGTGCCCAAACCCTAGCCGCTAATGAGTGCTTCTCCTGTTCATTCTTTCTGTTCCCTAAAGGCGCCGCCCCTGGGCTGGAGCTCCTGCAGCCTCCTTCTTCCTTTGCTTTGGCCTCTTCTGCCCTCTCAGACACATCTCTGTGCTATACTCGACTCAGATCCACTTGCTGGGAACAGTTTGACATTAACGTTAGAAGATTGCTGGAAAAGAGTAAGACAGGATAAGGGTGATTGTGGGCTGTGGAATTCTCATTCTTCTGTTCATGATATTTCATGTTCCTTGTACACCATAACCTTACTGCTTATCTGTGATGTCATATTATGCTATTTGATAAATTTTTTTTCATGTTAGAGACCGCTGGAAAAGTCTCTATGGATGAGGGATGTTGAAGAACAGGTAGAGAGAAAGATAGATGTGTTCAAAATCCCCAGAGGAGATGAAGAACACACTCCCAGAGCCTCTAGCTGCCCAAACACGAATTAGGGTCTCGATATAAACATCATCGTATCTCATTTAGTGTTGCCCTTTAAGTACTGGGTCTTTTAAATCGGAGGCCAAAGCCCAAACTGATACACATTTCTTCTTCTCCAAGAATTACTAAGGAAAAGAAAGATCAACCAGTAAAAGACCAAATGCATACTAATACTGCATGTGCGAGAATCAATAAATATTGAGGATAGGAACGAGCAGGCACATTCAGTCGTTTCTTCAAGATTCAGTTGCAGGGAGAAACCAGTGGCTGGTGAGCAGAATGGGGTCTGCAATCCAGAAAGGGGAGAGCTCATCTGGAAATCTCCATTTATCTTCTATCTTCCCACCTGTGATTCTACCTCTCTCTGTATTGTTCTTGCTATGCTTCATATCTATTTCTGATCAGTATCACAATCATAGTTAAGTCACTTATTCTCTGCGTGAGAGAATAAGTGTTCACTCGCGTGAGTCACTAATGTCATTTATTCTCACGTGTGAGAATAAATGAGTTAAGACATAGCGGAACAGGTAGGAGAACTGCTGACTGGAAACAAAAGGGAGAGGTGAGCCACCCATCGAACGTGGCTCACCTCTCCTTTTTGTACATGCAGGAAAATAGAGATTAGAGGTAAAATGCCTAACTAACAAAATGGAACCAATGATGACAAACCCAAATCAGGTTAGGTCTCTATCGATGAATGATCTTTGGAAGAAAAGGCTTAGGAAAGATAAAGGAACCGATGGCAACAGACCCAAATGAGGATAGGCCTCAATCGATGAAGGATCTAGGAAGAAAAGGCAGAGAGAGACAGAGAAGAGAGATAAAATAAACTAGGGACAACAGACCTGAATCGGTTCCTACATCCTTCTGGGATGATCTCCCGCCCAGTTCAACAAAAAATGGTTGACTACTATCCTTTGGGGAGGGTTTTATGTACTTAAAAGGGACTTCTCTTTGGGAAAATTCCAGAAATAGGCTAGACAGGCGTTGGGGATAGAATACAATAGTTATACATCATCGCTTTATTTCTTTCATTTCATTCTAAACTGTTACCTATAATTGTTTATGTTAGTATATAAGTTCATTAATTGTGGCGAATTTTTAGAATCTGAAATTTTGGACACTCCAATGTTCTTTCTGTCACCAAGCTTTTCTGAATTATGGCGATTTGCTGTCAGCATTGTGTTTATGTTGCTTCTGATGGTGGTCGAGTATGCCGACCGCTTGTCATTGCTGATAAGGGTGTTTCAAGGGTGAAGGAGCATCACATGAAAGAGTTGCAGGTATTATGATTCACCATTTTTTATTATTATTTTATTTTTTATTATTCTCCAATCATTTTCATCACTTGAGGAAATTGAAAGCCGTTTTGATGCGGTGAATAATGTCTTAGGATGGGGTGCGGACTTTTGACGATTTCTTGCACGAGGGTCTATTAGAATACTTGGATGTCAATGAGGAAAACAATGCTCTGGTTGGTTTCTGAACATATCTGTTTTTTATTTGCCATACATGGAAGGATTTCATGATCCTTTATCTTGCGCTTAGACAAAAAATGCTTTATTTTTGGGTTCTTGCCAATAGATCGCTTTGTATGAAGGAGATGCGGAACCTGGGACAACCCATATCGAAATAGAACCTTTCACGATTTTAGGTGTGTGTGCCGGATTAATTCCTTATCCACATCATAACCAGTCTCCAAGAAATACATATCAGGTATCTGAGTTCTTTGATTAAATAAACCTCAGAATATCAGTAGGGCATTGCATAAGGTTTTATCTCCATTTTTATTTGTAGTGTGCTATGGGGAAACAGGCAATGGGCAACATTGCTTTTAATCAGGCAAGAAGTTTCTGCATTTATTTATTTCCTCTTTTTTGGTTAGTCTTTTTCTTTTTTTTCTTCATGGAGAATATCATTACTGTGTTTTTGCAGTGGAAGCGAACGGATACATTGCTTTATCTCCTTGTGTATCCTCAGCGTCCTCTTCTAACTACGAAGTCAATTGAGTTGGTTCGTATTCTATAATAATTAGCAGATTACTCTTTCTTGGTATTGAATGCGTGTCCTTTATAAAAAACTCTGCACAGATCTTTGTGTCATTTTCATTGGTCAATTGTCTCCTTTCAGGTATTTAAACAAATTAGAATTCTCAATTAGCTAATATCGTCTTTTGTGACATTCAGGTGGGATTTGACAAACTTGGTGCTGGACAGAATGCAACTGTTGCAGTGATGAGCTACAGTGGCTATGATATAGAAGATGCTATCGTAATGAATAAATCATCTCTGGATCGTGGGTTTGGCCGTTGCATTGTATTAAAAAAGTAAGCTTTGTTCTTTATTGAATCCCTATTTTTCATAATGCTATCATATTTATGGGCTATTTCTCATACAGGCATTCTGCTATTATGGAACCCTATGACACCATTGTCAAACCGCAGATGGTTTCAACAAAAAGTGGACAGTTTGTTGACTCTAAGATGCAGGTATTTATTTTACTACTAATTCCAGAATTCGTAGTACCACGCCTCTTACTTGTAAGCCTTCTGATTTGAATATTTTTGACAATGTGCTCTCCTGATGAATGACTTTGCATGTGGATCATATTTGAGTCGTTTTTGCTTGATTACGAGTTCTGTTTCTCTTTGCTTTCTTCAGGAAACGAATATTTTGGACAAAATAATCTTTGAATAATATTTTCAGTGAGGAGTACCTGAGATTCTCCCCCCGGCCATAGGATGCTGAGCAACTATCTGCAAGAACAATCAAGGCCACAAAGAATAGAATCCACAGGGGACTGTATTACAATGTGTCAGATGCTGGTTGTCTTTGGATGATCAAAGAAGAGAGAAATGAGGCAGGGCGACGGAAGAAGATCAAAGAAGCCCCTGGGACCAAAGAAATGAACCTTAGAAAATCAGTGTTATCGCTCACTTTCATTAACGTTCAGTCTGCCTTAAATATACAGATTGGTTATTACACTTTTTCTACAAAACACCCTTCTAAAGTGGGGAATAACAAAAATGCCTGGCCAGCTTACCCCATTGTTGGAGACAGCCTGCAGATGTCTGACTTAACCTAAAATTATGGTTTAGACAAAATAGAATTCAATCTGTCGCCATTCTTTCGAATGAGACTAATACACTTTTCTTAGAAAACACCCTATTAAGCTACCGTGCCAGTTGACACAGCTGTTGGAGATGGCCAGGAGCAGTCTAAAATTGTCTCCACGCATAACTATGGGGTGGACAGAAAGCAATCTGATTTATGTCACCCATTCCTTAGACATGCGGTTTTGTGTTCGGCTGCCTTGCGAGCAACAGACAATTTTGGACCAATAACAAATTTCAACGAAAGAAGTAAACTGTGTTCAATATGTGTGCTCCAGCTGACCTTGGAGCTACTTGGTTCTACAGTGCACTGGGGATAGAGCAATGAGATGACATCCCTTTCAAGATAGAGCAACCCATCACTCTGTAACGTCTCCAATCTTCTGGTTCAATGCATTGTCATACAGTGAACAGGGAAAATTATCAAATATTTTTCTGCAATTCTGATAAATTCTATTCAAGGAAATATGTCAGAAGGAACAAGAAGAGAGAGGTCAACGGCCGCCGTTGACCAAGAACTGTCGATTCAGACAGAAGGGGAGGAGCGTGCACCTATAGACAAGGGTCGAGGAGACCAGGTAGGGAATATATCATTTTCTTGGAGATCAAGCCTGACTGTTACATCGGAAGAGGCCAGAGGAGCAGGAGTCAGTCGGACCTTCTGGAGAGTACGAAGAAGCCGAAGTCAAGCTCGATCCAGGCAGGAGCTTCCATCACGGCTAGGGACGTCCAGATCTTGATGGAGGAGGAGCTTCACCGAGGAGACTGAAGCTGCCTAGATCTGGTCGGGAAGGAGGCTGACCAGAGATTGAAGTCGTCTAGATCTGATTCACGGCATTTCCTTATGGAACAGTAGAATTTGAGATCTCGTGTATTCGAGACATTGTGCCATTGGCAACTTTATCAAATATCCCAATTGATACATTTCTTATCGTATCAAATTCACATGTATTTCTTCATTTTGAGGAGAGTTGGGGTGGGATATGAGATTTGGAGCATGGTGAACATCTCGCAGTATCCTCAGTGTTCAATCCCCAAATCACCCATGACAGCCCTCAAAAGAATTTCATGACCTTCGATGTGCATTGGCATTTGAAGAATTTCATGTCACTCACTAGACGTCTGGGGTCCATTGTAGGGTATTTTGATCATCATATAGAATCCATTGTAGGGTGTTTTGATGGTCTTATAGAATTCATTGTAGGGTATATTGATCATCATAATTAAAATCAAGGAAAAGAAGAGGAAGATGGAAAGAAGAATATGAGACGTTAAAATTGCGTATTCCTGAAGAACTTCTGAAATGGTAGTTCTTTCCTTCACAAAAGTCAGCTACTCTGGGGCCAAGAAAACCTCAAATGTTCATTCAACAGAAAGTCTCCACAATGACCTTATTAAAGGAGTATTTATAACCCTAAGATTGTTCTAGAATTTGTTATTCTTTCTGCCTAAGACTCAGTCGATGTCTGAGGCTCCTGTTGACCAGGTCTTCCTTTGTTGAGTCTTCAGGACTCTATCACTCAAAAAATGAGTCTTCAAGGGGGAGTCCCCTTTTTGGCGCAGCCTACGTAAAAATCATCCCTCGCATTCGTGAATTATTTGATGCCAAACTGGGTGATGGAGAAGGCTTTTGGTTCTGGCAAGATAACTGGTCCAAACAAGGTCCCTTGAAGTTGAAGTTTCCCAGACTATTTGCTCTAACACGGAACCCAAATGCCATGGTCAGCGAATGTTGGGACGGGGCTTGGGTCCCAACCCTCTCCGAGACATTATCAGATCTTCGGTTTGAGGAGCTGTTGGGAATGCAGGAGACCCTCCTACCTTTCAGTCCTTCAGCAGATTATCGAGACGGATGGGTATGGCAGGGGCCACCTTTCTCGGTGAAGGATGCATACTTGAAGATTCGAGGGTTGGCGAGAGATGACCCAGAAGTCAGGCAGGCATGTCACATAATGCTGAAACTAAAGATTCCTCTTAAAGTGAGAATTTTTGGCTGGTTGTTGAGGAGACGGAGACTCGTCACACGGGTCTATTGGCGGAGGTGGGCACCAGCAGAGCCTGTCGCTTGCCCCTTGTGCGCTAGGGGCGAGGAAGACTGCTCACACCTTTTCTTCACATGTCACCTCGCTCAAGGAGTATGGGCCTCGCAACAGATTTCAGGGGTGAATATCTCCTCGGACGACGATTTTTGGGCATCAGTCACGACGGGTGGATACCGGAGCGTAATGGAGTGGGGGAGAATTCTCGCAATACTGTGGGCGGTATGGTTGCACCGAAACGAAGTGGTGTTCAAGGGAGGAAAGGCTTCAGTCGAGAGTGCCATATTTGACGTTGAGGCGCTAATATCTTTTTGGGGGGTAGGGGGATAAAAGCAGGATGTGCGGTTATAACTGTAAATGATGTGTACATGACTTTGTTTTTTTAATAGTATCAGGTGGGCCACCGGTTTCGGGTGGTCTGCCCTATTTTCTTCAAAAAAAAATCAGTCAAAAAATGAGATACTGACTTTGATGCTTTGCTGGTGTCTGACATGGTGTTTGACTGCTTCAATGTCTCTATCTTGGACTCTGCTGACTGCAGCGCCATGTAAAGTCTTGATTTCTTCCTTGGTCGCCTCTTCTTCTTGCCTCATGATGTAGACAATTGTAAAAACTAGAGCAAGAAGAGGGACAACAAGAAATACCCCCAATCATATGAACCAATGAATCGTATTAAGATTCTAATCTTTTTCGCAATTTAAATGGGGTGGAGTTGAAGAAGGTTGAAAATCCTGAAGAAATGATCAAATTCTGACAGAGTAACACTGCCCTTGATGTTGTGTTACAGAGCAATTAATTCTGGCCTTGATGTTGTGGTATCTTCAACTTATTTAATTGGTTTGTCGTATAAAAAATTTGATATGATACAGTGCATGCTAGGAATCCAGGTTTTGTAGACCCACAATTGAGGATCTATTCTTTCATTTGTCTTATGTTTTTATATTTTGTTCTTTTCATTTAATTCCTAGCTATATCTATTGTCTTCAAAGTCATAAAGTTCAATATTCATAAGATATTTTTCTTCAGATATTGGATGCAGATGGAATTGCTGCGCCGGGTGAAATTATCCGGAACCATGACATATTTGTCAATAAACATAGCCCTAAGGTTGTCAAAGACCAATCTAAGCCTGGAGAACTACGGGGAATGTACGTTTCATCCTTCTCTTGTCATTTGTTTATTTCCATAAATCTTTTCTTATGCTGTGTCGTTTTGTCAATTATAGTGATTACAGGCCAACACCTGTGACATACAAAGGTCCTGAAGGAGAAACAACTGTTGTTGATCGTGTCGTGCTGACAACAGATGTGAACAACAGGCTATGCATCAAATTTATTATTCGCCATACCCGTAGACCTGAGGTAACTGTCTATTTGTGTTGGTAATATTTTCGTTGTAGCTGTAGCTTCTGCTTTATGTTTCCTCTTGAATGTAGGTTGGGGACAAGTTTAGCAGCAGACACGGGCAGAAGGGAGTTTGCGGTACAATTGTTCAGCAGGAAGATTTTCCATTTTCGGAACGTGGAATCTGCCCTGATTTGATCATGAATCCCCATGGATACCCCAGGTAGATAATTTATATATGTATGTTTTACAAGCCTAACCTCTGTCAATGCTATTTCCACAATTTTCCATTTCGGTAATTCACTTTATAGATAATTGATATATGTATCTTTTCCATTGGCTGGGAAATCCTCCCAAAGGCGAGGGACAGTTGTTGATCCCAGCCTATTGACATTTTTATCTTTGTTTTTCTCTATCCCTCTCTACCCTTCTAATGTCTTATCCAATGGACACCTTCCGTATCCTTCAGTTTCTTATTGTTGGTCATTTTAAAATCATAAATTTAGGATGTTGACTGGAGTTTGCTGCAAACATGCTCGATTATCTTTCAATCCAGTATTTGATTTCTATTTCGAACCTGGGTTTCACCATTTATAATTGGTTTACAGCCATCTATCTCGTTGGGTTCTACTTAGACATATCAGTTAGTACTACTAATTAATGTAGTCTGGTATCATTATGATGAATTTACTGGTACAAGAAATTTGTTTTCTGGATGAACCATCTACCCCTCAAAAGTTGAGATGATCATAAATATATAACTTTTGGAACTTTTGATTTGCAGTCGGATGACAATTGGAAAGATGATTGAGCTTCTTGGTGGCAAAGCTGGAGTATCTAGTGGAAAGTTCCATTATGGCAGTGCGTTTGGGGAACCAAGTGGCCATGCCGATCGAGTTGAAGCAATAAGGTCGTGCTATTGTGCTAGATATTAACGATGTTGTCATTCCCTCTCATACTTTCTTTGTGTGTGACAGTGATACTCTCGTGAAGCATGGATTCAGTTACAGTGGAAAAGATTTGATTTACTCAGGTATTTGAAACATCAACAATAATATTTCCACAATGCTTTGAAATTCTTGTTGATGTGGCTCATGTTGTTTGATTGTCCTCGCCTCTAATGAAAGCCCTGAAGGCAGCATTTGAAGGTAAGTTGTTTACGTTACATTTTTATTATTTTTTCAGGGATTACGGGATATCCTCTCCAAGCATATATCTTCATGGGGCCAATCTACTATCAAAAGTTGAAACACATGGTAATTTGCCTTTGTTGTTGCTGAGTTTCTTTTTCTTGGTAGTGTTTGAAGCAGGTGTGTTATTGTTATTTCCTCTCATATGTTTCCTTCCATTTATACAGCTAAACAACATCCGGTTAATTTTTTTAATTTTTGAAACATACCTCTGGTCAATTTACAGTTTGTCATCTCTCCTGTCTGCCACATCTCCTACCGCCCTGCTCTATCCCTCTTGATTCTTTGGTCTATCTTCTGCCCTCTATCTCTTTCCCTTTGTAGCTCAAAAGGTAAGTTTAATTTTTTTGGTCTTATGATGTTTATGAGCTGGTTTTAATGAGCTGAAGGGCAGGATCTGGTGGTCATACGAAAGTCCATACAACTTGGGTAATTTGGATACATGGAAAACAGGGTGAATGGAATCTTCTGGTGTGAGGTCTACCTTGTAAAGTTCAGGACGCACACACACCAAGATGGGATAGGGTCCAAAGTTTTTTGGAATGATTTTCTTATTTGGTCTATTGGTTAGGGACTTTATCCGGTAAGGTTTGCGCTGGAGAAAGATGCAATCCCCCTCATTAAACTGTTGGTCATTACAGAGCTTATCAGCTTGGAGCTTCATTCTTATCTGTGGGTGTCAAAGTTGATCGTTAAGGTGTCAATGATGTGATACCTGTCCTCGTGGAATTGTTCCAGAGCATACACTGGGGAGGCCAGTTGTCGGCCGCATAAGATCTGTGGTGGCTCTCTTCCATGCAGGGCAGGGCACAGTGACATTTCTGTAGAAGAGTGGAGAAAAGAATTGTAGCTCAGCTCCCCCAGGGCAGCTAGGAGTACCAGGCTTTTGGTTTTCTTGAGACAAAACACTGGCAGGCGTCTAAACAGCAATTGACTCTCTTCATTTGCATACTGGTTTCCGGAAGTTATGAGGAACTGATTCGAAGCTCAGTCGCTTGTGGGCAGTGTGGTCCCTTCCAGAAACTGGTGTTGAATGTACAATCCCTGTAGGAGATGATAGAGTGCAAAATTCAATGCACACATATTATGTCTTTCAGAAAGACCTTCGCGGCGTTGTTGGCAGTTATTGGATGACACATTATATAAAATCAAAACCTTCGGACTTGGTTAGGCCTTCAATGAAATCAAGAGATGCATTGTCCTCTATCTTCAAAGGTATAGGGAGTGGTTGGAGCGACGCGTTGCTTGAAGTGTAGAAGCCTTGCATGCCTGACCGATGAGGCACTCATAAATATAGGATTTGATGTGGTTCTTCATGCCCTTCCTATTAACATGTTGTGCCACATGCTAATACGTTTTTAGAAACCACCGTGGCACCCTCTGGGAGTGTTTTGGAAATCCATCTGAATAATTGGGATAGCAGGGGAACAGGGAGATGGCACCAAGCAACTTTTGTATCCTTCAGAATAATCGTCATTGCCATTTCTTTATAGCCATGACAATTGCAATGAGCTCTCATTCACACACAGATTTGCTCTGGGCTGAGTGAGGGAAATTAAGCCTGTAAATGTGATGGTTTGGATCCGTTGCATTAGAAATGCATCAACCCCTGTGCTAGAAAGAAACATAGGTGTTGGTAAGGACAAACAGATATAAGTCAGGAAGGTCTTGTACAGGTGTACTGGACAGATAAATTTGGAACTTGTCCATTGCTACTTGAGCTTTAGAAGACCATTCAACTGTGTCCTTCAGAAGAAATGTCAAAGGTGCAGCTTGAGCTGCATATCAGCAGACAAACCTGCAGTAACACCCAGTCAGCCACACAAAACTACGCAGCTCCTTCTCTAATGTCAGTGGAGGCTAGTTCACAATAGCTGCAATTTTAACCAAATCTATGGCAAGGCCTTCTGCTGACACCCAGTGGCCGAGGTACACCATGTGCGGTTGCTGAAGTTGCGGTTTTTAACATTGGTACAAAGGCAGTTTTTGGCCAACATTTGGAAGAAAGCTTTAACATTGGGCGAATCATCTTTGCAGCTCCGGCTATAAATAAAAGTATCATTGAAAAGTGCTAGCTCAAATTTTCTTAGAAAATAAGAAAAATATCATTTATTAGTGATTGGAAGTTGGCTTGGCATCCGATAATCTGAATGACATCGCCTTAAATTTAAAGTTTCCGTGATGTCTTGAAGACCTTTTTTATGATATCGTTATCCTGCATTCTTATCTGATAACATCCAGTTCCCAAATCATGTTTGGAGTTGACACACATACTGTGCAGTTCTTTAAAATTTCACGAGCAACAGGAATTGGATATTGTTTTGGAACAGTATCCTAAGCGTGGTAATCGACACTGAATCGCTATCTTTCATCTTTCTTTTTGACAAGTAGGGATGGGCTGCAAAAGGGCTGTGAGATTGGTGGATCAGGCCAGAGGCAAAAGTTCTGATGCCGTTTTATCCTATTTGTTCTTTTGATAGAAGGAATACTGGTAAGGGCAACAATGTTTATTTGCTGATTTCTCGGGGTTATGTCTCAATAGAGAAAAGTCAGCCTTTGTGGGATTTGGTTTGTTGGTGGACGAGGAGATCCAATGCGCTAATGCGCTAGGCACACCCCGAGGTTCGCTACCAATGAAGTATTTGGGTCTTCCGCTGACAGGGAGACGCCTCCTAGCTGCAGACTGGCAGCCAGTGATTGACCAGGTGGAGCGCAGGTTGGAGGGCTGGCAGAACAAGGTGTTATCACGAGGGGGTCGCCTGGTACTTTTGAGGTCGGTGCTCTCAGCGATCCCTATATTCTTCTTGTCGGTATATAAAGCACTGGCAGTTGTGACAAAATGGCTTGAGGGATTAATGAGGCGGTTCGTTTGGGGAGGCGACGGAGAGGGGGATCCTAGGGGGATACCCCTAGTGGTGTGGGATGTGGTCTGTAGACCTCTAAAACAAGGAGGCCTGGGGGTTCTTCACTTGGAATCCATGAATTTGGCATTGCTGGCTAAATGGGTCGAACGAGTTACGACACCTGCAGAGGGTCTGGTTTTCAATGTCCTAAGAGACATGTATGGCCATGATATGGATTGGGAAAGGCGATGGGTGAGAAGAAGGGGGGAGTCCCCTTTTTGGCGCAGCCTACGTAAAAATCATCCCTCGCATTCGTGAATTATTTGATGCCAAACTGGGTGATGGAGAAGGCTTTTGGTTCTGGCAAGATAACTGGTCCAAACAAGGTCCCTTGAAGTTGAAGTTTCCCAGACTATTTGCTCTAACACGGAACCCAAATGCCATGGTCAGCGAATGTTGGGACGGGGCTTGGGTCCCAACCCTCTCCGAGACATTATCAGATCTTCGGTTTGAGGAGCTGTTGGGAATGCAGGAGACCCTCCTACCTTTCAGTCCTTCAGCAGATTATCGAGACGGATGGGTATGGCAGGGGCCACCTTTCTCGGTGAAGGATGCATACTTGAAGATTCGAGGGTTGGCGAGAGATGACCCAGAAGTCAGGCAGGCATGTCACATAATGCTGAAACTAAAGATTCCTCTTAAAGTGAGAATTTTTGGCTGGTTGTTGAGGAGACGGAGACTCGTCACACGGGTCTATTGGCGGAGGTGGGCACCAGCAGAGCCTGTCGCTTGCCCCTTGTGCGCTAGGGGCGAGGAAGACTGCTCACACCTTTTCTTCACATGTCACCTCGCTCAAGGAGTATGGGCCTCGCAACAGATTTCAGGGGTGAATATCTCCTCGGACGACGATTTTTGGGCATCAGTCACGACGGGTGGATACCGGAGCGTAATGGAGTGGGGGAGAATTCTCGCAATACTGTGGGCGGTATGGTTGCACCGAAACGAAGTGGTGTTCAAGGGAGGAAAGGCTTCAGTCGAGAGTG
This sequence comes from Wolffia australiana, assembly GCF_029677425.1. Taxonomy (NCBI): domain Eukaryota; kingdom Viridiplantae; phylum Streptophyta; class Magnoliopsida; order Alismatales; family Araceae; genus Wolffia; species Wolffia australiana. Next base: position 5,190,522 of record NC_135836.1, on the reverse strand, counting down.
CCATATTTGACGTTGAGGCGCTAATATCTTTTTGGGGGGTAGGGGGATAAAAGCAGGATGTGCGGTTATAACTGTAAATGATGTGTACATGACTTTGTTTTTTTAATAGTATCAGGTGGGCCACCGGTTTCGGGTGGTCTGCCCTATTTTCTTCAAAAAAAAAAATTGGCGGAGAATCCTCCTTCAAGGTAATGGCTTGATCTACTGGACCATGAGAGGGCAAGTTGGTTTGCTAGTCAAAGACTGCTGTAATATAGCTCGGATTGGTTCTTGTGGAGATCGCTGGGAGCATCCCGTCTGGTGACATGATTTAGCTCCAGCATAAGTTGGTGATGCTTGCACAATGCTTGCTCATTTTTCAGGGGTTCGCAAGTTTGTTATACATACATTGTGGGGGTGTGTTAAGATCCTGAATTGATCTTACCATAAACAAGCAACGGAAATCCTTGAATTGTCGACAAATTTATCATGTAAAGGAAAACAATATATGTGCTTCCGGGAATAGTCTGAACAATCACTATGTATCAATCTCACAATTTCAATACTTAAAAAGGGGAAAGATAACGGAAGAATCGGTGGGATGGAGAGATGCTGGATCGGTCGTCTGCTCCTCTGGATCTGAGATTACGATCCGGAGCTCCAGTCTTTGGGTCCTAACGACTTCTTTTCTCGCATACATCTTTATTTGAAGTGTCCTCTTTATATAGGGTCTAAAGTTCGTTGGTAAACTCTGTTTGACTGCCATGTGTCAGCTTGACTGAATAAGCTTCTTCGCAGGCTTTCTCTGATACGTGTGGAAGGTTTGTATGAGGGTTTGCCTGCAGGGTGTGAAGTCCTCCCCCGACTTTGATTTGGATCATTACGGTGTTGTAATTAGATACGAAGGTACCCAAGGTTTTTAACCACTGGATGCCCAGAATAATATCTGTGCTGCTGAGCAGGATAGGCCGGAAAATCCCACTGATGCTTAGACCTTGCATAGAGAGTGTACAATCATGAAAGCATTGAGTACATGGGAGCTTCATGCTGTTGACCGAGATAATGTGAAACTCTAGGGCCAGCGTCTTGGTTAGTGCCAAATGGTACGTTATATTGGTCCTGATGAAATTATGGGTCGCCCCTCAGTTGATAAGAATCAAGATCCCCATTATCTTCAACGGTCCATCAGTTGTGATGACAATGGCTGAATTTAATGAGATCTGGGCTGTGAATAGTGCTTTCTCCTCGGTGTCTTGGGTTCCACCTGCATCCAATATGGGGGTCATCTGGCCCGTCAGAATTATCAGCTTCGTCTAGTTTGACCACGATATTAATGTTCTGCACACAGGTGCTGTGGACCAAATCGTCCATTGCAATAGCACAAGCCCTTCGTTTTTGTGCCTGGAATTCAGCTTCAGTCAAGTGGAGCCTTCTCGTTGGTCATGGCCCATGGGTCGACTTTGGGCTTTCGATGGGAATAGTGGCACATGGTACACTAGTATCAGCACACTAGTGTACCAGATCCCATTAGAACTCTGAAGTTAAGCGTGCTTGGGCGAGAGCAGTACCAGGATGGGTGACAGCCTGGGAAGTCCTCGTTGGTGACCACAGCATGGGCATGTATTCACAGTTCAAAATTTCAAAAAAAAATAGTGGCACATGCTCCTTGACAGTCGGATGGGGCAGTTGAGAAAAGGTGTTCCCTCAGAGCACTTGGCCATGGGTGCTTAATGGTGGCCCCCATCTGACTGGCTGTGAGGTCAAATGGGGGTAGCCAAAGGTAGGCATCAAGGACCCATAATGCCAAGCTTGGTTGAGGCATACCAGATATTTTTATGCTTCCAAAGAAGCATTCACTTCAGCCCAGAAGCCACACCGTATGGTGTGAGTTACTTCTGAACAAGCCTTTGGCTTGTGGACATTTCTCCCAGCCATCATGTTGAAGACTTATTAAGCGATCATATGAATCCAGGTAGCGAATTCTGAAAAGGTGCTCCAGTTGCCGAGTGAAGTCAGCCTAATCTCAAATAGAGAAACGGTCTTCTGTCAGGAGGAACCAATCCAGTGCTTGAAGATCAAGGTAAGTGAGAGTGACTTGAAGATTGTCCTGATCCAATTGCAAATTTAGGCAGAATTATCACTCTACCCGACACAATCAACCTTCCACATTGTTGCCTGTGAAAGGAGGGATTTCCCTGTGATGTAATACAATCCACAGGCGAGTTTATGAATGCCGGAGGCCCAGGAAGCCAAACCAGCCCATTGGCCCAACAGAAAACCTAATCTAAGGAGCACGAAGGAGGAAGCGGCATCGAAATTCAATGTAAGAGTTCTCCCGTTTCCCCCTACCTCTGCCTTCTCTACTTCTCCACTGACCTCGCTGGCGTCCCCTCTGCAGAAGTTCTTCCCTGCGACCGCGGCGGCGTCTTCCCTCTGGAACGACTACCCCCCTCCTCAGCTGGCCTTCTTCCTATCCCTGTTCCCCCCTTCCTCTTGACTAGACCAGAAGTCTATTCCTCTCTAGGCATCGACGAAGCCCAGAGATGGAGTTTCTTTTCTAAAACTGTTCTGCAATTGGTTACATAATATCATTATTGTTGGGATCCTATCATGATGCTGGTGACGAGAGCGATCTGAGGAGTCAGCTGGGTTGGAGGGTCCCGAGGTGGTGGTGGCAGTGGCAGATCATCATCTGCATGATCAGGGTCTTTGGTGGAGGGGACAAAACGACGTTGCTCATCTTGGTGCAGGTAACAACCATGCACCAGGTGCATGGAGGCCTGACGTTGCAACAAGGTTCCACATGAACGAGAACAAGCGATGACTTCCAGGTATCTGAATCAGCCCTCCAAGGCCACAGTGGATTGCCCAAAACACTGTTTTGGATGCCCTAACCTGGTTTTCCCAATAGATGCCCTAACCTATTCCCTGAACGCATTAAAAGGGAAGCTCACAAGCTTGCATGTGCGTCCATAAGACGCATGTGTTGGCCCCTGCTATGTCAGAGATACATAATGGATTTGTGACATAAAAGCTGTCAGATCAAGCCAAAGTTCTACATTATTTCTTTACATAGTGTACCAAGAATGCACACTTGGTTTTCAATTTATGTGTGATGTGATTTCTGTTCCCCCAACAGTCTGGGACCTACTTTCTCGGATCATGGTTTGCTTAGAGAATATCTGGTGTATAAACCTTTAGTGTCTGGTTTAATTACCCTGATCGTCCTACACGACTTAAGTCACTGAGTTCCAAGTGGAAATCAGTGACATAAGTTATCTGAGTGGGACAGGGCCCCCCATTAACTTAGGTTATTAGTTCCCGCCGATGTGATTATGAATACCTTAAGAGATTTTAGTGTGAGCCAACAATGAATGTGGCCCACTTATAACATTATACGGAAACAATAAAGAGAGAATATGTGGGTCACTTATAACACTTGGCCTATGCCTGAAATAAAGAGATGGAACGAGGAAATAACACAAGCAAACAAACATGATATTATCAATTAATCTTGCTCGAAAATTAGTGAGTTAGTGTTCATGATTCCTTTTCCTTAATTTGATTTCGTTGGTCTGAAAGGTTTTGGATAAGATGCATGCTCGTGCTAGAGGGCCTCGTGTGACTTTAACAAGACAACCGACTGAAGGAAGAAGCCGAGATGGAGGTATGCTGAGCTTATTTTTTGTTTTTCAACCTGGCTGTTATGATGAATGATCTCATTTTCTCTTAATCAGGATTACGTCTTGGGGAAATGGAACGAGACTGTTTAATTGCATACGGAGCAAGTATGCTGATCTATGAGCGTTTGATGTTATCGAGCGATCCGTATCAAGTTCAGGTAATAAGTGATCTTTTTCTTTAGGACTGTGCGGATACTTCAAACGGAACACTTCCGTTTAAATTTAGTAACTTGAATGAAAAAAGCTGAGGAAAAAATATACACAAAACAGAAGAAAAAAGATGGTTTAAAAGCGTACGCTGAATCAGCCTTTAAAAAACGTGGAAAGACAAAGATAATAAAACAAGACAGAATCTTAAGTAGAGCTTTTTTTCCTCACAATCTTAGAATTTTTTTTTCGTTTTCACAGAATAGTTAGAATCTTAATTTTCTTTTTCGTTTCCTGAAGTTGAAAATCTTGAAAATTTATGCTCCTTTCTGACAGGTTTGCCGAAAATGCGGGCTTCTGGGGTACTACAACTATAAGTTGAAGACATCCATTTGCTCAATGTGTAAGAATGGTGACAGCATTTCTTATCTGAAGTTACCTTATGCTTGCAAACTTCTATTTCAGGTAAATGACTCATTTTCACGGTTTATCACTTCTCTGTTCCAATTTCTTAGGATCACACAAACCATTTTCATCGTTATTACAATTTCTTTGTCCTTTAAGTTTCTTGATTGGGTAAGTTTCATCATTACTTAACAGAGCTTGTGCATGCTTGATGGATGGATATCAGTAATTCTCTTGCTGATTTTAGACTCAAGAAAAGTTGGTTATTTTCCTCTGTCTTTATGTCTACTCCATTTTCTTTGGCCCCCACATATAGTTTCTGAAGAAGCTTTTATTCTGGAGAAGGCAGAAACCTTATCCTCAACTTAGTTAATGAATTTGGGTTAGCTACAAGGTATTTAAGGGGAGGCCAGAAAGAGCTCGTAGTGGGCCATTGTACAAGAAAGGGAAATAACAGCTATGTTTAACACTGATAAAACTCCACAATACTATGGTTGAAACTTGTCAACAAACAGACAATGGTGTCCAACAAGTACCCCTCCGAGGGGAAACTAGGGGGGAGTGGGGTGTTGAGAGAGAGAGATGGCGAGAGAGAGAGAGATAGCCGGCGGAGTAGACGACGCGGAGACGGAGAGACCCTCTCTCCTCGCATGCAGGGACGATCGACTGCGAGAGGAACATCGAGATTGAGTTTTGGAAGAGGGAATATGCGAGAGCACTCACCTGGGAACCAAATCTCCTCCCTCCCGTGTTGTGGGTCCCCTAAGAACTGCTGTGGCCTGGCCTGTCGTGGGCCGGGCCAGTGCCATTGTGTTTGGGCCGATGTCGCCATTCGTAGATGTGCCTTAGGATCGCATCAAACACTCCTCAATCTAGTGAGTGGATGTTATCCTGGCTCTTGAAACTGCTGCCTGGCATGACTTTGGTGAATATATCAACCTGCTGCTGGCCTGAGGGAGCAAAAATGGTGCATAATGTGTCATAGTCTAGTTTCTTTTTGATGAAGTAATGAAATCATGTTGAACTGGGTTATGAGCATTACTAATGGAACATCTGTCGTCAGAGAAAAAGTGAATAAACTGATCACGGGGCAAACTCAGGACTGCAAGAAGATTTCAAAGCCACAACACTTCACAGATGCCCCGAGCAAGACTCCAAAATTCTGCGTGAGTACTAGGGCGAGAAACCACATCGTGTGCCTTGCTGCACCAGGTGATCATGTTTGATGGGATCATGTTGCTCTGGGTCAGAGAAAAGGTGAACAAACTAATCACTGGGCAAATTCAGGACTGCAAGATGATTTCAAAGCCACAACACTTCACAGATGCCATGAGCAAGACTCTTAAATTCTGAGTTAGCACTAGGGCGAGAAACCACTTCTTATCTTGCTGCACCAGGTGATGAGATAGCCGCTGAGGAACTGTGCCCTGTGGTTGAGCGACGATGAATAGGGGAGACTGGATAATTGGGATAATCAGCAGAGTTCCATTCAGTGGAGCCACTCTTGAACGAATTTTTGATTGGTTGGTGAGCTTGTTGATAGATCTGCTGCTTCATCTCCTATTTATGTCCTGTATGTACTGGTGCATCATCTCCTATTCATAGATCTGCACCTGCCTTTATCTTGTTAGATACTCAATTACCAATCTTTTAAACAAAGATTAAAGTGGTGCTGCGCACCTTTTTGTCGTGGAGGAAAAATTCGACTGTTTTGGGAGGCCAGAGTGGGTTAAACTGTACTAATTATGTTACTGGTCAACAACATTGCTAAAACTCATGGAGGTTTCTCCATGTCTAAATATCCGAATCTTGCCCACTATCTTTTGTATAACAAAGCAGAGCACAGTGTCTGCTGCTTCATATGTCACAGACGTGGGACATGCATTTATTGACTCAGACTACTGACAGCATAGGCAACATCTGGATGAGTATGAGTGAGATATAGGAGTTTGCCAACAAGTTGATGGTACCATCTTTGATCAACAGGGTCTTCATGTTCTTCAAAAGAGCGGCGGAGATTCGCTTCAATAGGACTGGGAAGAGGCTGCCCGTTTGTTTTTCCGTGCTCCTGGAGAACATCAATAGTATACTTTTGTTGACAAAGAAATATAGCCACAGTAGAATAGGGCACCTCAATGCCTAGAAATTAAGAAGGTGGATCAAGATGCTTAATATCAAGAAATTAAGAAGGTGTTCAGCAAAATAAGCTCCCCTATGAGAGAATCATTCTTTATCCTTTGAGTTTCCACATTGTGTAAGAATTAAGACATAATCTTGCTACGAAAGTAGATAGGATCTTTATGGAACTTGTGCATGCTTTTTAAAATCGTATCGACAACATTTTTGCTGAATTTGGACATGGAAAATCTCAGCTTTATTGATTTCTCTTTGCTTCTTTTTTTCTATCTTTTGTTATTCGGAGTGAAGGGGTTTCCTAATCAATATGTTAGGATTTTCCTATTTACTAGAAAAATCGTTTGCTGAACATTTAAATCAACTTCTCTGACAGCTCCCAGATTGCTAGGACTACTTTCCTGTGCTTTGATTTTATGGCTGTTTATATATTCACTCTATATTTTTTCATCGCTGTTCTCTCTCAGGAGCTGCAATCAATGAATGTTGTTCCTCGGCTGACTCTGACTGAAGCGTAATTGACGCTGCTATGTGCACCTGATATCTGTTGTATCTTGAAAACGATATTCTTTTTCTATCATTGTTTGCCTTTTAATTTATATATTAGAAAATGGCAGAAAAGCCAGGCTATACATTCGTGTATTTATTCTATTCCACTGTATATAGCAGGAGCTGTATTCATTGGATTAAGCTCTAATTGCTTGCGTCTGTTAATCTCTATCTCTCTGTATTAGACAATAATCAACGAGTCATTATCAAAAGAACGGTAAAGACAGCTATTGTGTTTATTTTGTTGTTGACTTGAATTTAGGTTTAACTGATGCTCCGATTATGTTCTATCAAATATGAGATCTTGAATAAATTTGTTGAAGGTATTTGTCTTGTTAGGTGATGAAGTCAATAAAGGGTGAAATTTGTGATTATCTAGTTCATGCAACACATTTAGAGTTTCCTTATTATAGGGAAACCAAGGTTAAATCTACAGGAATCACAGGCGTTGAGATTAAAAATTCCTTGAGATGAGAGAGTAGAGAATATTAGGATACAAGCGCGGAAGGTATGTATTTGATCAATTCAGTACATGCATTAAATATAAGATCACCATGTTTAGATGACTATAAGGATATAACGAAAGGACTAGGTTAAGATGGAGGAAACATAATTTATGTATAATCATAAGTTGTAGGGATATACGAGGGGCGTCAGGTGAACTTTTTACTAGTTCAAGGTTAAGATGTCAATGGCAGGAAATTAAAGGGCACATCCCAACTTGTGGAAAGCCTTAACTAAATTCAGAATAAAACATCAATTATTATATTTATTAAAGGGCAGATACAGAATTATAATGTCTATGGTAAAATATTTGGGCAGTGAAAATATATAATTACTACAAGAATGATTTTATAGACGGAGGAAATAATAGTAAGATAAGAAAAATGGATGTGATAATTGGAAACTATTTGACATTTTTTTATTAAAGAAAAATTACTAAATTGATATTTCTTTAAACAAGGATAAATATGAATGCTTAAAGAGGAAAAATACTAACATTTGGTCTCTATGTGCGCTAAAAACCTCGCTAGTTGCTTGTCCAAGCCGAAGTAGCGTACAATTTCAGAATCTCCTGAGGAAACTTCATAAAACTTTTAAAAAATACACTCTTAAACTAGAAGGCATATCTTAAAATTCTGTTCTGCAGGACTAGAGTCTTATAGGGTACAAGTGAAGTGAGAAAGACAATGGCGGAGAGTATTTTTAGCCAAATGGGTCATAGTCCCTTACCTCAAATTAGTTTTGTAATAGGATTGAGTCCTTTGCTAAAGTCACATGGGTTTGAGATGCACAGATTCCACTACACGCTAGGGTTTAACATCTACAAACAAATACTTTGAAATATAGGTTCCCACCAGCCTATTACATCTTTTTATGGATAGGAGATTCAACCTAAAATGATAGATATGGCACACTTGTTTTTCCCATGGCTTTGATAGTTGGCTTTCCCAATATACAATGCATTGATAACATAACATTAAGTCAATAAAAGTTTTCATTTATACTTGGTTTTACCACTTATTTTTAGGATTTCCTTGCATTATTCCCCCTTAGAGGTTAGATTGAGAAAATTCCAATTTATTTTCCTATTTCCAAATTTTATTAATTTTATTGATATGTGAGACTAACCTCATTTGACTCTTAAGATCCATGGGGTTTTTCTCGCATCTTAATGGTGTTTCATTGACAATCAGAATCAATATAAATTAGATGTTTATTTGGAGATGTAAATGGGATCGTATGATAATCCCAAACCACCTTGTAGACCCAAATGGGAAACAAAGCCATGGCCTACACCATAAAAGAGGTCCAATACCCAAGAAGTTTATTATTCTAGTCCATTTAAGCCCATTTTAAGAGTGGGGACAAATAAAGGTAAGAATTCTAGAATTGACCTACAATTAATTTTGGGAATGTCTATTTTTGAAGTTTGACCATCGAGGACACCGAGAACGCGAGAGAACATGATATCATATCCCTCAAAACCCTGGGAATTGAATGCAAGGTCTGGGAGAGGGCACTTTTATTTAAACTCTTTTCCACTCTCTTTGTATCTTTTCTTGCATTTTTTCTCCTTAATTTTTTGTTGGAAGTGTAGGGCACCATGTTTAGTTGATTCTTATTCTAAAAAAGTATGAACGAGTTTGAAATTTTTTCTCGAAAAAAAATCGTTACTTGATCCTTTGGGGAAGTGACAACGAGGTTTGTATGATGTCCTATATTTTTCATTTTAATTTACTCACCATTTTCTCTATTCAAGCATTCCGGAGATACCCAAGATGTCAAGATTTCCAATGCCTCTAACCAGATGCATAAACCTGATGTGTTGCTCAAGTAAAAATGGTTATAATATGCTAAATCCTTCCGCCACTCGCTGACACCAAACATGACTCGGCTAACCACAATTCCTGTAGCCACCAGCTGACCATGTTAATTTAACTAGGTTGAATCATCCAACATCACTCTGTCAGCAACAAGAAAATATATTTTTATGGCTTGAAATTCATTTTCTACTCCACATGCAATTTTGTTTTTAATTCACATTAAATTATTAAAAATAAAAAATAACATATTATTTTAAATAATATTATTTATTTTCCTTTTTCTTGCATTTAACTAAATTTTTATTATATTTTTTAAATTTCAATAACCTTATAAAATCATACGAATTATATGAATATGTAAACAATAAATTTTACATTTATTTCATTTATTTGAATAGGTGTTCATTAGATTTATTCTATTAGACTAATTTGATTCTTATAAAATGCTTAAGGATCCAAAAATATAAATGAACTCTAAAAATATTTACGGCTTTATTTAACAAAAAGTTACTCTCTATTAACTTTATAACAAGGCCTTTGTCCCTTAATTTACATGTAAGATGGAAAATTTAATATATATTTTTACATAAATCAGAGGCTTACAATCATATAATCTTAAAAAAGTTATGGATTCGCAGGCAATAGTTCTTGCTAGATTTGTTTATGAAATAAATGATATGTTTATTTTGGTTCTACCAAATAATATGCATACGGCTTTCACGATCTTTTATTATGTGCTCCAGAGGTGTATCCTTGATAAGGTGATTTGTACAACCATATATATTCGTTATTGAGGATATAATTTTTATCAGTAGGTTTCTGCCAATAGCCAAACTTGTGGGAAGCCAAATAAACACTCCCTTAAAATGGCCTGAGAAGGCGAAACTCCTACTATTGTCATGCTTGAAAAAAATGTTGGCATAGCTTGATTAGTGATCTTTATAGAGGGACACAAAAAGAGGAACCCAATAAGAGAAACAAGAAATTTCTAAATTTAGGTTTAATCTTTAAACCCAAATCTGTCCTTTTATTTAGTACTAATGCATGGAAAAATCATTGGAGAACACCATCGATATTTTTACCACCCTGACCAGGGATTTACCTGCATTATCTTTGTTGAGTCAATCTCCTCTATTACAGATGGCGGATGATCCTATCTTGACCACAGAATAACCTTTAAGGACTTGTTGCTACTTTTGAAGCTTGGATAATTTGGAATCCCTGATTAGAGACTCATAGGTCAGAACCAAAATACAACCATCTATCCACAAGGTGTCTTTGGTGTCTCAGGTATTTGGTGGAGACATTAAGGATAAATAGTAGGTGCTTTTTGGGAAAATAATTCACTGAATTGGTACAGAAGAGTAAGCTTGATTGATGATAGGAGTAATACCCTATTATAGTTCAAGGAACTCTTTAGTGGAAGACTTCAAGGGACTCTTCCACTTAAAAGTGCTTACTATCTGTCCGTAATGTTTCTACACCAATAGCTATGAGATCAACCATACTCATCTTATGAGTAAGACTATATAGGGCTATTCCATCTAGAAATTTTGATGTCCCTATTGAGTATTGATGCAAAATGATGTGTTGGTATCGACAACCACCATTCCATTGTCAATTGGGCAGGGTTAATGCAGGTGGATGACGATGCTAAAGTGTCGAGAAAGCCAATGAGAAGTACAGACTCAGCGTTGGAAGACACTGTGATGGGGGACCATCGCGCCTTGTTTTTTTGTTGTTTGTTTTGTTGGTTTAATTCCTGTTTTATGTTTTGCCTTTTCACCTTCCTTAACTGGCCTGGACCCTCCCTATAAAGAGAAGGGAACCCTTGTATTAGGAAGAGGAAGAAGAAAGACTCAAAAATGTGATTTTTTACCTTTTTTTCTGATTTTTAGTGTTGTTTTTAGTTTTCAGGTTATTTACGAGAATGCCACTCCGAAGTTTGGAGAGAGAGGGAACCCTAAAGTTCGCCGGAAACCGCTGCCGTCATCGCCGGAAACCGCCACCGTCGCCGGAAAGCGCCACCCTCGCCGGAGCTCCGTCGTCGGCTCCTCAGGCCCCTCAGCGCCGCCAGCGACCCCGCCGGGCCACCAGCAGCCGCCTAGGGCGCCGGCGCCGCCACGGCGCCAGCGGCTCCCAGCGGCCGCCCACGCCGCCAGCACGCCCGCGCCGCCAGCGACCGCCACGGCCGCCAGCGGCCGCCAGCGACCGCCACGGCCGCCAGTAGCCGCCAGCGGCCGCCACGGCCGCCAGCGACCGCCAGCAGCCGCCCGCAGCCGCCAGCAGCCGCCCACGGCCGCCAGCGACCGCCCACGGCCGCCAGCAACCACCAGCGACCGCCCACGATTGCCAGCAGCCGCCCACGCGCCAGCGGCCGCCCTCGGGCGCCAGCGACGCCAGCAAGCCAGCGGCGCCCTCGGCGCGGCCGCCAGCAACGCCCACGGCCGCCAGCGACCGCCAGCGACCGCCGCAACGCCCGCGGCCGCCTTACGGTCGCCAACGACGCCGCGCGCCAGCGCGCGGCGCGCAGCCGCTAGGGCCGGAACCGACAGCTGCGGCGCGGCCGATCGCGCCGCCTGCCGCCCCGCCCGCTAAGGCTGATCGGTCCGCAAACCCCCCTGGCCTTCCGGCCGCTGTTCTCTCAGAGACGCTGTCCCGTCCTACGGGTGCCCCTTAGTTTCCCTTTGGACGCCTTGCACCTGCCCACGGCCGCGCTTCGGCCATCTCCTGCATCCTGTCCCAGCTGATCGTGATACTGCTGCCGCACCGTGTCGCTCGCCTTTTACGGGTCGAAGACGATACTCCGAGCCTATCATTCCTGGTACGCTCTCTGACTTTTCTCATCGGCGTTATATTATTTCTTTCAGTACCTCCGAACGTCTTCTCCATCGCCGGGGTTAGAATAGTGATAGATAGGACTCACATTCTGAGGGTTAGAATTTCCTCCGGGACGACCTTGGTTGGGACTGTCAAGGGTGTGTGCAAAAGCGGCAGTAGCCGAGCTCGCACCGTCGGCCTTCGACCTGACAACCGGATCATCGGGAGCCTAGTGGCATTACTAAGTCCTGCTTGCCGTAGCCTAGTGGGTGTTGGTACGTGACGACACCAAATTCATACTTCTCATAGATTTTATTGTCGCATCATCATTACATGACATCGTCATTACTCGTCCCCGATCTACGATATGACTGCATTAGCCCCTCCTTTGGTGTAACACGAGTCGTTCTATCTGAGAACCCAATCGTGTTACATCACACTGGTGACCAATAAATCACAGCACGAGAGTCCTGGGTATGCCACTAGGCTCCCAATGACCCTGACGTTGGGTTGAAGACCAACTAGTGTGCAGGCCCTCGACAGGTCCAACATTAGATGTAATAACATAAATTCTATCCCGTGGACCGTTAATCCTATGTACTCCTATCCTAACCCCGTTAGTGGAGACATGCTCGTGAGGTAATGAAAGAAACAAATGAAAACGTTAAAAGGGACGAGGTGTGAGTGTACGTCATTAGTCGCGACACTATTGTCCTAGTCAGCAATAATGGGAGCCGGTAAGTGACCCTTTGGTGACGTGGTTAGTGTCCAGCGACTGAGGAGACGGTGCAATGGTGTAGAGATGGTGCAGTGGTAGCGCAGCGACGTGAAGTCGGTGCGGCGGTGTATGGTAGTATAGCGGTGTGATAGTGCAACAGTGCAAAGGCGGCGGGGTGTGCGCGGGGCTGTGGTGGCGCAATCAATGCAGGCTTGCAGCGGCGTGAGCGAGCACAGGCTGCAGTGGCATGAGCAAAGGGCGGCATTGGCATGGGCAAGTGCGGAGTTACGGTGATGCAGGCAGGTGCGGGGCTACAGTGGTGCAGGAAGGCATAGGGCTGTAGTGGCACAAGCAGGGCGACATGGGCAGGCGCGGGGCTGCGGCAGCGCGGGCAAGCACAGGGGCTGCGGAGGCCAGGCGGGTGATTGGCGGTGCAGGCAAGCGAGCGGCCAGGCGGGCAGCCGGTGGCGCTGGTAAGTAGGTAGTTGGGCAGCTGCGAGGGTGTGCGGGAGGCCAGTCGGGTGATGAAGTGAGCGGCGACTGGGCGTGCGAGTTGGCGGGCAGCCAGACGACGACTGGTGGTGTGGACGAGTGGGCTGGCGGGTGGCGACGACGCGAGTGAGCGGGAGGCCGGGCGGGCGGCGCAGGAGAAAGGGTGGCCAGCTAAGCAATTGTCGGCACATGTGAGCAAACGGCCAGGCCGCATAGACAAGTGGACGGTCGGGCGGGCAGACGACGGCATGGGTGAGTAGATGGCCGAGTGGGGGTTGATGGCGTGGGCGAGCGAGCGGCAGGGCGGGCGGTCAGCGACAGGGCTGGTGGTGGCGGCCGCGGGCGATGAGGCGGCCAGGGGTTATGGTTGGCGCGACGGCTGTAGGAGTGCTCGGTGAGGCTGTCACAGGCATGGGCGGCGCAGTTGGCGGTCACGGGCATCAGTCGCAGGCAGGCTGGCGACCGTGAGTGGGCAGACAGTCTCGTGTGGGCTGGCAGCTGTGGGCGCAATGGCGAGGTGGGGGGGGGGGGCGGCTGGCTGGCTGGTCGCGGGCAGGTGGCGCTGAAAGTGACCGAAGGTGGCAGCAGTGGCGGTGGCGCCGATTTAGGGTTTCACAAGGATGCCCAAATTAGAAGTGAATTTTTGTAAATAAATAAAAAACAAATAAATACAATAAAAATAAGATAAAACAAGCTTTTTTTTCTTCTTTTCTTCCCCAGTGAATGAGCGGTGCCCCCCTTACAGAGTGATGAAGATGGGCGTCCCCCCCTAGAAAAAATGGGATTGGGCCCACATAGAAGAATCCTAAGGCCTCCCCCTAGCGGGGAAGGGCCCGCACATAGGCCCAAAAGCATCAGCCCGAATTTACAAATACATGGACACAAGTACATAGGCCAGACACAAACAAAGAAAAGGAACATAAAAGCATAACAAAGATAACGTCAACATTCGGGGGCCCGTTGACTTGGCTGCGTATGTGAAGGCCGGCTCTCTCCTTCAGCCCATGCTCCACGCGGTAACTGAGACAGGTCTTCGGTGCTAGATTGATGGAGGACCATTGGGAAGATCAGACACGAGTTCGTGAGCAGCTGCAGCATGGAGCTTGAGTCCACGCAAAGAACACAAGCTTCAAATAACTGGCCTAACGACAGGCCTCCACGGTTTGTTGATTTCCTTCATTCTGCTTTTATGAATGGATGGACCCTCGTGTTTTGGGCCCCAATGTTATCGTGTTTCTTATGTTGTTTGGTTTGGACCATTAGGACGTCCTCGTCATTCTAGACATTTCCTATGATTCGGCCCATTCGGGCAACCTCTCTACGCTATATAAAGGGAGGTATGCCCAAAGGACCATTTGGAACTAATTGAGAAATTTGAAATTGAAGTGTTTTCTTCTATTTGGCTTCCCACTCTTCTCCTTTCTCAGGAGGTTACTTTTACAGTATTTAAGGAGAGACCCAAGAAAGAATTTATCGGGCGATCCGCCTCCACGTTTACTGCCGCTAAGCCGCTGTCGCCGTTGGAAGAACAGCCAACACTGGTCACCGCCACCCTCTTCTTATCTCTCTCTTAGAACCCTTATTGTTCTTGTTTCCACGCCGCTGAATTCTCTGTGGACCCCTTCTCCAATGATGTCCAATGCCTTTATCGACGTCGCCTTCGTAGCTTCCGTAGACGGGATCAACCCCACTCTTCTTGCGGTCTTATTGCAGTGGTAGCCCTGTTCTTGCAGCCATTATTGCAAGAGCGGTTACTCCTCTTCACAGCCCCGCTGCCACTCTGCCTCACTGAGGTCTGCCTGCATCCGTGGACATCGCACCCACCAGCCTCCGGTGGCACTGCGCCAACAACCACGGATGCCTCGACTGCATTCAAGTATGAATATCTATGCGACGTCCACACCCACAGTGTGGGATGCTATGCCCGCGACCATGCTCACCGCACCCGCCTGCACCCCCAAACTCTACGCCAGAAATCGCGGATGTCATGGCTGCACCCGCAGATGCCGCACCCGTGAACATTTGTCTACACGATCATTCGCGCTCGCTGTTGGGAACGCTGTCGCATTTGTGAATGCATGCGCCCGTCGAGTGGCAGTCCGCGCCCACTTGTCGAGTGGTTGCCACGCTCGCCAAACATGCTGCACACGCCACCAAACAGTTGCCCATGCCCGCCTTCGCAGTCGTCACCCACACATTGCATTTGTTCTGCATCAGCCAATGCAATCGGCCCGCGCTTGTCTGGATGACCGTGCTGCCTGACCCATTGAATTCTCTTTGGACGAACCCCTTGCCAACACGATATCCAGGCCTCGGCTCGCAGGTGACACAGTTCCTCTCTATTTTCAGTATCACTACTTCGCCCAGTGCCGTGATGTATTGCTCCTCTGCCAGCAATTTTTGACTCATAGGATTAGCCACCATATTGAGAGATAGGATTCTCTGTTCTTGGTGTTGGATTCACATCATTTTCAATGACAGTTGTGGACGCCAGTGGACAGTACTTGTCCCCCACCTGTTGGTTTTCGAGTCGATTCATCGTGTCTTTGGGAACTTGATCGCTTCCCAAGTTCCCTTTGTTTCGTTATCCTGTTATCACCCTAAGTTAGTCGATCTTTTGTCGCATCTTCTAATTAATTCTTAACTCATCTTCATCATTTATCCTTGTTTGCATATCATCTCTTATATCCCTCCTGTGTGTAGCACACATCACTCAATCCCGGCCCGCCGTGTTACATCATAGATGGTTCCCATCAAGTATTCTCTAAACAAGAATATTTAGGGAACATGTTTAAAGACTAGTTATCTTATATATTATTATCTCATCATAATTCAATGAATCAACAATTTTGTTCATGGACTTCATTATAATCAACACATGTGCATTATCATTATCACATATTTTATCGTTCAACATTGAATGAGATATGGAATATATGATCAGCTTCCCGATTACATATATTTTAAACACTATTCACTATTGTAGCCTCAAAGTAGGCAGCATTTCCTGAACAGAGGTCTGCGTGCTCATTGTGAGGATATGTCCGTGTATTGGACTCAAGAAAGGGTATTGAGTCCTTAAAGCATGAACACCACACACATCTTGGGTGGTGACACCCAACCCTAATCTTTAAAGCCAAGGCCTGTTTGGTGCTTGTGCTTGTCGCACGCAATGGCGGTGGATCAGGGCAGGCTGCGCATGTGCTGGATGTGCAGGGCTGCCAGGAGTATGTGCTCACAGGACGCGCAGGTTGGGCAGAAGACATGTGGGCATCATGCGCCAGAAACACGCATACGTTGTGGGGACAGCGTGCGCACGGCGTGTGCATTGTGTGTGCAGGGCACGGGGCGGGAAACTTCGTGTCAGGTGACTAAGGTATTGGTGCATGGAGAGTGCTGAGACGGTTGTGGCGTCTCGGTGCTTCTACGAGTAGTGCTGGGTGTGCAGCATGCAGTTTGGGGTGCCAAGCATGACGGCGTCTATCCGGATCGTGTGCGATGGTGTCAGCGAGGGTGCTGGTGACCGGGGGAGCATCAAGGTTGGGATTGGACTAGCAGATGTCTCGAGTGGCAAGGCCCACGAGTGTGCGGCACCCAGCTTGGGGGCATGCATGTAGCAGTGGTGCCAATAGGCACGCACACAAGGCTGCAGGCCTCAAGGTGCAGGTGTGACACTCCACAAGCGTGCGACACCTCGTCTCGTTACTTTGGTATCATTCCTAGTCTTCCCCCACGTAATGGCTACGACTACGATGTAATCAATGCTTAAATATTATGAAATGACTTAATTCATGTACGGGACTGTGTCCCCACCCTCTCTCCTTAACCTCCTACAATTCTAAAGCTATTGTTCAAAACTTATACTGCACAATCGAAGATTGTTCAGTGTTCCTATCCAAGCATTGAGGCTGGCACATGTTTAGTATGGGCATTATTCCTAGCTCGGGATTTGACCGCATGACAACTATTCATGGTCAAACAGGAGAACCAAAGCGGAATTCTATTTCTCTTCCAAAACTGTCACAAAGCAAAAACTTGTTGTTTATTCATTATATCTCTATGATGAAATCATTCATAAGATTTTGGCCAAGGTTTTATATGGAAATGAAATATAATCCTAAATTTCTTTAGCAGTGAGTGAATCATTGGGGCCATGTGTACATGTGGGGTGATGTCCTGTGACACATGATTCGTCGATGCTTTTGTTGACTAATCAAAGGAGAATCTAGTATTAAAATAATCCATAATTTAAACAGGAGCTCCTCAGTCCACGCACACATTGTTTAAGGAAAAAAGTATCTTTTTTTTATTTGGCAAGTCATCAGGCAATAAAAAAGAGATATAATTATTTAGCAATAAATGCCATGACGGCGTCGTTAATCATGATGCCATAATAGATTCACTTTTAATTAATGGCTTACACCAATAATTAATTGTAATCATCGGTTGGTCAACGTTCGACAAATCAAATGGTGACGGGTGGCACAATGGAGATAAAACCCCAGAAATATCATATAACTCAACTTCGAATATGTATCTTTTGACTAGCACTTCGGTGCTCTTATAACCCTAACTCACTAAAATTCCATCCAATAAAATGGAAGTGTTATAAATCTCCAAAATAATACATAGGAATACCGCAAATAGAGCAACCCAGAAAATATAAATAAATAAAAATTCTGACTTATAAAGTTAAACCATTGTGTATGTAAAATCAAACAATTCAGAAAAATCATATGCTGAATAAAAAAATTATTTTCTTTCATGATACAATGTCTGAGAAGTCCTTAAAAAAACTTAAAATTCTGAAAACTAAAAAATCTGATCTTTATGATGGATTTATTATTTCATGCTTGATTACACCCGTATATAAACAATTTAATGTGAATAAACATGCCAATATTGTCATAGTAACCAATTAATACTGATTTGTATTATTATCTCAAGTTTTTGATATTTTTATATTTTAATTTCCAGTTTATTTTACTTTTTCTATTTATTTGTCCTGTCTTCTCATCTTTAGAATATGCTCATAATCGCCATTGATTCTTCTTCATTTTTTTTTATTTTTATACAAAATATTTTTGTAAATTTGTATGTTCATGGATGAACATGTTTTCTAGAAAATTAAAATTCTGGTACTCTTTGATGTTTTAAGATTTATCTTCTTAAGATAGATATTTAAATATATTAGAAAAATTTGGGACCCTTTATGGCCCTAAAGCTAATACTTCTCTTCCTACAAAAGATGGGCAAAAGACATGAATTTAACAGGAGTCACATAAGTAAAAAGGAGTTAACTAGTGGTTTCAAGGAGTAGAAGCACAGCTAAGATGAATAAAAAATTATAGGTTATGAATAAAAAAACAATGGTTATGAAGCAAACAATGGTAGTCACTATTCCTAACAAATAGGGAAAATGTTCACTTATTAAGGAGTGAGCATTCCACTTTGTGATCACTCCTCTAGTTCACATAAATCTAAATAAGTTATCAACAATTGATCCACATGAAAGGAAACTTACGTGTGCGGTTCACTAATGACCCACAGAATAAAACTGAGTGTTGAACCACAAATTAGGGTGAAATATGACATTTAAGGCTTCTCGTTTATACAAAAATATTTTTAATTTAAAGATTAGCATGAATTAAGTGATGGTCATATCCATAGAGAGAAAGTATTGAATAAGCAAATTTATATTTAGTTTCTATTTTTTGATTTTATGTTTATTTTAAGAGTTTAATTTAACTTAGAGAAAGAAAACTAGGGAAAAGTAATTCAAAATCATTACAAAAAGGTCAGAAAATATTTATCGTATTTAACCTAATTTTTAAAGATTTTATATACTAATTAAGATAATTCTAATTTAAATGTATATATTAAAAAATACTAAGTCTAACTTAAAATATCTTAATTCGCGCTTTGGGAGCGCCGGGTGACAGTAGAGGGAGAAGGACGTAAATGGACTAGGAGGATGAAAGATATACCATGTTTATTAGGATATAGATGATGGCAGATATGCACGGACTAGCAAATGGGAATGGGCGAGTGATGATGATTTTATCATCGCTAATGCGATGAGATGGAGGCAGAAACACGAAACCTCAGCTATTGGTGATGATAAGTTGGTAACCTAAGAAAAAGGGAGAATATATGAATTAGAAAAATACATGTTAGTTTCTAGTAGCATGGTTAAACGTTAAAAAATATTTTTGATGCAACATACGCGATTATCGATTCAAAATCAGTCTTAAAATTCAATACATCATATGTACCTTGTGGGGAACTTGTTCTACCCTTGTCTTACTCACATTCAGACTGTTTTGAAGCCGTTCACATCTCCGGCCTATGGAAGTATCCACGTGATCAAGTTGCTCTTGGATCTCCACTTCTCCAACTTTTCTTCAAAATCTTGTAAACTTTCTCACCATGAAGACTGTCTTCTTGGATGAGTGGATAAGTGATAAGGATGAAGGGGGGGGGGGGGGGGGGAGGGGCACCCAGCTCTGGCTGGCCTTGGTGCCGAAAATGGGTGCGCCTTCCCCCATCTATATTTTATTTAATTGTTTTCTCAAAAACCCATCATGTAAATTATATTTACCAACGCCCCTATGATCTTATTCATGTGACCCTCTAGGCCCATGTATCATTTTAGTTAATAACTTTAGTGACGCAATAAAAATTATAATCCAAACTTATTAATTAACTATATAAACACATAGATTAATTAACCAAGGATCGATTTAACCCAATTGATAGGTTAAGTTTCCAGCATGTGTGCTTCAAAGATACACCTCGTGCTCTAGAAGATACCGAGCATTGTTGGAACTCTCTCATGGAAATTTTAATGTCATTGATTATCGTATATATATAATCATTTATCCACGTAAGACTCCAAAATGACTTAGGGTATGATTCATGATCAATCCCTAATCCATCATTTGATTACTTCTAATGCTTAACGGGGATCATTGGAGAATGCCTTCTCCAATATTATCACTACCTTGGCCAGGGTTTTACCTGCATCATCTTCCTTGAGTCAATCTCCTCTTATACGGACAACAGATGATCCCATCTTGACCACTTAATCATCTCTGTGGGTTTCTTCCTACCTCTGAGCTATGACTTGTTTGAATCCCATATTTAGAGACTTGTGGTCAAAATGTAGTCGTCCACTCACGAGATGTCCTTGGTCTCTAAGGTCTATGGATCACTTTTACAACTGTGACATGAATCAACCTAAATGACGTTTAGGTATAATACCATTCATAGATTCTTTGAATCAATTCAGTGAAATCTTTCTCTAAAGAGCACACACTATCTGTCCTTAGTGTCGTCACAGTAATAACCACACGATAAACCATATTAATCCTATAAGTAGGATCAGATTGTGTTATTCTATCCAGATAATTCGATGTCCATTTCAACTATCCATTGAATAGGAATATTTAGAACACATGTTTAAAGATTAGCGATCACTATATTATGATCTCATCATAATTTACTATGTCAGTGCACATATTCATGGACTTCATCATAAACATCACACTATAATAATAATGAGCTAATATTTTATTTTCTTGATGGCCACATAATATCCATCAGTGCAAAGATCAAAATAACCCAATCGTCACATGCCCAATGGGCTGAGTGGTGCTTTCTGTTTCCATGTCTAGATCTAAACATCACTCCTTACCTTTTGGAGTAAAAAAATAGACCCATGCGATATTTTGAATGAGCAAATCAGTTCACTAAAAATAATTACGAAAATGAGCCTTTATACAAGGATGAAATTTTGGATGGATAGAGCAGAGAAAGATGGAACTAAGCTCACAATTTCATCCTGAAACTACATCTATATAATTAGAAATCATCCTTCTGATTGTTTTTCTCCTCATATTTGTATGGCAGATTACCAGCATGGCACACAATTTTGAAATTGAAAAATTCAAAAAGTTCATTAAAATATGTCAAAAAATTCAAATTTTATATATGTGGACTTATAAAATCATGTACTTTATCGATTTAATGTCAGCATATTCAAAAAAATAACAAGAAGTCTGGAAAAACTTAAATATAATTCTAAAACTAGAATAAATGATTCAAAAATTTTAATTAAATCTAAATTTTATATTTTCTGAATTATAAAAATATTTTAATGAGTTTATGTCAAAATTATGTGAAAATACTATCAAATTTAGTAAAAAACTGGAACATCACTAAACATATTTACTCAATCATTTAAGAACTTAAGTAAAATGGATTTATGATTATTTAAATGAGAGTACACAAATAGCATAAATGATATTACTATGAAAATTAGCATGTTATTTGTGATTATCTCCTAGTGACAAGGAATTCTTATACATTGAGATTTAACGTATTGCACCTCGCATTTAAAGTAGCTTTTGTCCCCATGCCTCGAATTTCTCATTCACTTATTTGTTATCTGCTTTTTTCATCTATCATATTGCTCTCCTATAATCCATTTTGTTAATTAAATTATATGGCATGATTATATAGATACATGATTCAAACCTGAAAACTTTAGGTCATGGGTCTGATGAGTCATCCGGTTCCTCTACCCTTCTTGTTTCCTTTCTTTTTTATGAAATAAAACATCTTACCATGACACCCCTTTCGTGACACTGCTATTGATACAACCAGCACACTATAGATTTCCCCATCCCAGTATTCTTTTACTAGAACTGTGTGATGATATTCTAAGCTCAATTCATGTATGGCATTCATTGGTGAACAACCATACCCATGGGACCTTTTTCAAACCCCAGTATATGATGAGTTGTTATCGAGGTGCCTAATGACTTTCTCAATAAGATATCTTGGGATCATTGACCTATTATCCACAGTGTAACTTTGATCAGTTGAGTAAGAGCCCTTCCATGCAGGACTCTATGGTCACTATGGCCAGGTTTTATCTATGTTCAACCAATTGGTCTCATAATCAGGCAGGCTTATAGCATTACACACACGAGTAGAATCAACACTTGAGCCTACTTTTCCACACCTCTGTTAATCTTTAAAGGAGGTTTCCATCCCAGACACACTATCCATACCTTGAATCAGCACTTAATCATACCTTCTTAGACCTCTCAAAGTGCCCTAGTTTACCTGTGTCACTTTGAGGTATGGTCAGTTCACCCGGAGGATCTCCCTCCCGATTTGAATTATTTTCCTGAAGGTTTGATTCATTATTGACTTTGACAAACACTTCCAACTATATATAAATGTCCTCATGAATATTAAGTCATGAATCAGGGGAGGGATGGAAATGTTACCAAGTCAAGTGACTCAGCCTAATGATCCAATTTGCTCCAATAGATAGGCATAGTCAAGTACTCAACACAACTTCAACACTTTGGTTTACCCATCGGACAACAACCCTTTTGGGGGTTCCTTAGGGACCGATTCAATATGCTTAAATTGACTGAGTGAAAAAATCCTTCCACTGGTAGGCAATCATGTTTGTCACATCATTTTTCATGATTCATGTTAGTGTTCTGACTTCTGATATTTCCAGGTGTTGTCACCCAAATCCTTCCCTAACGGACACTAACACTTGAATAAGCTCAAGGTCGCGTCACTTTGGTGAATTATTCGAGTCCTCATAAACTTTCAGTGCCATGGAACTACGCCAGTGACCATTATGATTTTTTCAAGGGATGCCTTCTTACAAGTTCACGTCCTGGTTGTCATTACTGGATCACTTGCTTTTCAAGTAAGTGATTACTTAGGGACCTTATTGTACACTTTGGCCTTTTCCCCTCTCGATTTTGGATCTTAGCACAGATAAAATCCATCTATACAAATGACGCGAGCATGAATTTGGAGTTTCCCTAGGGTTGGTAAAGCTAAATGGGGCCATTCTAGCCCATTGAATGGTCTACCTTGGGCCATCAACATTCTATGCTCTGCTGAAACAGGTACCACAGAAAACTAGCTATATTTGTTCTTGGTTTGGCCTTTCACCCTTAGCCACGAGTCATTCTCATATTTTGTCTCATACTTCTGTTCGGTTCTCAGAGGCCTATTTGAGCTTTCTTTAATCTGCTCATGACTATATTGTCTGGTTTGGGTCCAATTGGAAGAACTTTACCTATGAAGCATGCATCGAATGCCTTAAGGCATTGTTCCCATTTCCTCTCTGGCCCAAAAGGTTTTTCATAAGAATGGGTGCGCATGTGCTCCGCTCCTTTGACTAATTTTTTGCATCAAATTTGAGAGTGTTTATTGATTCCCTGCTGGGATTCTTTATACCTTTCCCTAATGGTATTTTTTCTTTATCAAACATTGAGTAATATTTGGGGATACAGGGTGATCCGGCTTCTCTCGTAAAAGTGATCTTAATTCAAACATGCCACATTTACTAGGAATAATCAAACCATGGGAAAAATATACGGTTTTATTACCTTCTTTGGCCAGAATTTCTAAAATTTTACAAATTTAGTTAAATGCACAACCCTCTTGGTAAGTCTGGTATGTATACACTTGCTCCCCAATTATTGACATTGTACAACTCAGTAGGATGGGTTATGGAAACACAGCCTAGGCTTTCTTTTTGCTGGTTTTTTCATCACCTATATCAAAAAATAAATGAAACAGGAACACACTTTTAGCTCTAACCTCAATTCGCTCCGACTCTCTGCGGCTAATGGGGTCTTGTCTATTTTCCTAGGCAACTCAAATGTTTCACTTCACTAAGTTTGAAAGTCCGAAGAGGCAGAATAGCCACATTGTTTGGATACGATTTTCTGATTGCAAATTGATGGGCAGACTTGTGATTCACAAGTGGCATATAGACTGTGCACATGCATAAACATTTGGAGTGTAGGCCTCACATAGATGACCAACGTGTGAGTAATACAAGGGACTAAATCTTATTTTCAAACAATTTTTTTATGGAAATAAATCTTATTTATAACACATGAAAATTATTCTATGCTATTGAGAAAATATGTATGTGATTGAATTGTATTGATTTAGAATTGTTTGAATACTTTAAAGAACTTATTGTAATGTTATAGAAGGAAGTAGTAAGTAAATTATAACCCCCCTTTTTCTCTGTTGCCCTCTCTATTCATTCGATTAGAGAGTCTTGATGTGAGAAGGTCATCAAGATCTTCAAGAAGACTTGAATAAGAACAAGATGATATCAGACACTCCTTTAAGTGTGGGAAGACATCTATAGGCTGGGCAGGTGAATATGTAGAAGGTACTCTCCAAGGGAGAGAGTCAAAGGTGGAACAAGTTCCCCTCAAGGTATGCTATGTTTCTCATGTTTTAGAGATAAAAGTTTAATTTACTTATGTTGTGCTGAAAGGAAAATGGTTTTCAAAGAATTAATTCATGTCATAGAACCCACAAATATATTAATTATAATGTTTGTGTGATTATTATTGTTGAAGCCCATGAATACATGGAATTACCAAGTCAAGTATGATGAGATCATAATAGGTTGACAATTACTCTTTAAACATTGTTGTAAATATTGCTATTCAAAGGATACTGGAGACAGATATTGAAATATGCAAATATAATAACGCGGTCTAGTCCCAGTCCTATAATGAGTATGTCCAATATCATAGCCATTAATGTTGATAAATTAAGGACATAAAGTAAGTGCTCTTTGGGGAAAGAGATCATTGAATTGGTTCGGATGAATCCCTGAATGGTATTATAGACATCTGCAATGAATTTCATTAATCTCATGGTTGTGTAAGTGGTCCTGAGACCTGAGACAACAAAGACGCCTTGTGGCTGCACGTTTGTGTTTTTACTCTTGACTTACAAGTATCTAATAGGGGATTGCAACCCATCTTATCTTTGGATGCGGCAACAAGTATATGAAAGTGGTGGTATGGTCAAGGTGGGATTGTTTGCCTTTTGTAAAATAGGAGATTAATTCATGGAAGATGATGCAGTTATTTTTTATCATTTGTATAATAGGAGATTAATCACTGTTCAGGGTAATGGTACTTTTTGATGATTTTTTGATGATTCAGGGTATTGGAGAATGTATTTTTTGATGATTTTTTCTTGTGTTAATACTAACTAGAATTATTGATAGAGTTTGATGAATAATCATAATTGATTCAAAGCCTTGTGAAGATGGGGGATTACACATGCATGGTCATTGATGACGGTAAATGCTCCAAGAGAGAGTTGACACTCATTTCGATATTCTAGTGCATGAGATGGAGCTTGGTACCCCACTGTCCCACAACATAACCAATTGATTGGGTTAAATCGATCTAAGGTCAGCCCAATCAAGGTAGTTGAGCCATTAAAGTTATTAACTAGATTGTTCAACATTTTTTCGACGGTTGTATATATACTCTATGTTTGGGAACTTTTAGAAATCGAGACAAGGACAGGGACTTTTGAGAAACTTTTCCCAGGAATTTTGTAAATTTTTTGCTGAACAGTATAACTTGATGGAGGCACTCTCAATTAATACCAATTTAAGTGTCACCCCTCTTTGTTCTCTTCCTCTTTCTTAAGTGTAGCTTCAAATGTAGATTAAATGGACAGGAAATTGGGTTTCCTGTAGTGCATAATGCATAAAGAAGAGAAGATTCAGTCCTCTAAAAATCATGTGGATACCTCAACAGATGAGACATCTGAATTTTTTGATGCTCATTCAATAAACCAAGATATATAAATCTATCCATGCAAATATGGTGGTTTGGTTTTGAGATTCGTCTTTGATTCAAATTTCCCTTGGGCAATCGAGTTCAGATATTTTTTGTCAAGGCTCCATAATTCCTAACACGATCTAAATCAATCGACTTGGGAATCCCGTAAAGATGAATGACTCCATGAAAGTATACGGTCATGACCTTAGATGTGATTATAGTTTTAGAATACATAATAAAATAGTCCATTGAGCAGAATCAATTGAAATAAACCATAATGGAATTGGGCCATTTTAGATTCTTAGGTAGATCTATCACAAAATCTACAGTAAGATCTTCCAACGGTTTGGGAAGTGGGAGGGTAGGTAAAATCCAATATTTCTACTTTAGCTTGTTGGACAACGAACCTACTCGACATAGGAATACTGGCTTAGCAACATCTCACTTCTTGAAAGGCCAAATGAACTTAATACTTTATAAAAAATATGGTATTGTCCCACCAAAAGTGACAACAAAGACTACTTGCACTATCCACCCACGCTAAAAAAACTTGAAGAGATGAATGTGGGATGACTTATCACCAACCAATTAAAATGTGTGATCTTCTGAAAAAAAGGTGATTGTGTTTCTAGCTCGAGAAACTATATGGGGACTGAATAATGGGATAAATGATGGCATTGAGCACCATCTTCTTTCAACTTCTATAACCAAGTCCCTTCCAAGCTCATAACATTTAACAAGTGGCTTCAATCAGACAAGGCCTCAAATACTTTATTCATGCTTCCCCTTTTATGATTAAGTGTGCATTTGTAGGCCTGAATGTACTTAGCCCAATAAATGTGTCTAGCTTTCACCTTCTCCTCAAAATGAAGATACTTCAGTATAAATTAGCCATTAATATTTTCTCTGTTTCATAAATATATGTGTCAGATCACCAGGATGTCATAGAATCCTTAAAAGAACTAATAATTCTCAAATTTTATGGTATGATTGGACTCAAATTTACTCAACTTTTCCTCAATTCACTCTTGGCTTGACATGCCACCCTAGAACGCCATAAAATTGTACTATTTTAAATCACACTTCATTTGAAACATGGTGATGAGACCACATCCACCTATTTTTCCTTTGTAAACCAAGAAAGAAATTCCACATTTGAACATAGTTTTGAGCTTCACAATCACATTAGCTGAGATTTTGATATCTGTATCTTTTTTACTTGAGGATCAGTCACCTTTATCCTTTTCTGATATGCCTCTTGTTAGGTCTCCTAGCTTTGATTGACGATAAAAAAATATTGCACAACCAAAGACTGAGTTGAAGATGGATCTTAAAACCGAAATAACAACAACCATATCATTTTGTTTGGGAAAACTTATGTAATCACCCTGTTCCTCTGATGAGTTCATTCAAAATGTGATGATGCCCAGCCCCTTGAAAACATGGGATCTTGAGGCTGATGGATCTCCTTTTCTCCCCCTTGAACTAGGCGTCCAGATATTTAATATTATTTTGTAAGAATCTAATAAGAATCGAATTAAAAATGAGGAAGTGCCAAAGAAGAAAAGGGGGCACTCAAGAATGAAATGCATGTGTATCAAATGAAAGTACCCTCTCTATCTATATCGTCTAATTTATTTTTTTAAAGTCCTTAGGAAAATTTTGTAAACATTTCCCCAAAGTCCCCAAATTAAATGTATTCACCAATATTATGTGTCAGTCAAACCAATCATTATTATATGTTTATATCAAACTCCTGAATATGTGCAATGATTTAGTGAATTGTGATGATATCATAATTAAGTGATCACTGGTATTTATTCATATGTTCTAAACATTCCTTTCTAATGTACACTAGAGAGAAATGAAACAATGTGGAAAGGATAACAACAATACCAAGTAAGGCTGATTTTGTGGCCATTAGTGTAGAGATATCAAATACATTTGTGATTTATGAGTTGCTAATCATGCGATTCAAATAAGTCTTAGCTCAAATATATAACTAAGTACACAAACGTGATTTATTGGTCACAATAGGATCTCTGCCCTTAGAATAAGAGGATATTGGATTGAGGAAGAAGATGCACTAAATCCCTGACCATGGTACTCAAGATATTGGACCCTATTATGCATCAGTATTAACTAGAATAATAGAATAAAGCTTGGCGGTTAACCACAATCTATGTCATTTGGAAATCTCATACAGATGAAGGATTACACATTCAGTAACTGACGAAGTAAATGTTCCATGAGAGAGCTGATTCAACATATTCAGTTACCAATGCAAATGAAATATTACTCAATATGTTTTAGGAGACAAGGTATTTTTTGATGGGTTGGGAACTTAACATGCCGGTTTGGTTTAACAAATCCTTGATGAAATAGTATGTATTTATATAATTAATATACATAACTATCTAATAAATATTTATGACCATAAAAGTTATTAACTAGACTGATACATGTGCCTGTAGGGTCATACACAAAAGGATTGATTAATGTTGGTGGATGTACCTAAGTTATAATAGCTTTATTTAAAAGTTCTAAAGTAGTTATAAATACAGGATGCACCCATTTTAGGTGCCATGCTAGCCACATCTGGGCATCCCCGATTGTGTTGACCTCTTCTCTAAATACTGCTCCTACTGAGAGTTGATAGTGGGAAGATCAGCTAGAGTTTCAAGGAGGATTTAAGAATATCAAGAGGAGATCCATCATTGTGTAGAGTCTAGATACATAATTTCTTGAAAAAAATATTAAATAAAATAAGTCCAGGGTTGATTTCGTTCTACAGAAGGTGATGAAATCATCTAGGGTTTTATAGATCAATTATGAATTGCTTTCCATATTTTGTTGCATAATTTTTTATTTCGAGCATTTAGTCAAAGCCATTGAACCCAAAAGGTCCTAGCTACATCTTGCCTAGAAGACACAAAGTAGTATATTTGACATTCAATGATTAATAACTCATAGGTCATAGAAAAATATAACTGTCCATCCACAAAGTGTCTTTGGTATCTTAGATCTATGGACCACTTACAATACACTTACATGAATCAACCTGATTGATATTTGGGTAGAATACTGTTCAAGAATTGAAACATATCACTTTAATGTAGTCTATCCCCAAAAGAGCCCTTACTATCTGTCCTTAGTGTCTTCATACTAATGGTCATCGAATCGACCATACTCGTCATAGGAATGGGATGAGACTGTTGTATTATATCTCTATTTTTTAATACCGATTGTGAGTATCATTTCAAGTAATAAATCTAGTTTGATTGAATTAACATAAACAACACATGAAAATAAGACCCATTTGTAGGTATAGAACATATCTGGTTTGTGTGCATTACAAAAAGTATGTTAAACTCATGATTAGTGCATTATGGTTTCTTGATATATGATTCTATTTTGGCACCTTTTCACAATGATAAGCACAACTAATGGTTGGTGGAAATAGATGACTCTTTCCCATATAAATAAATTGGATGCTGAGATGTTAAGGAGGGTAACTAATGGGGGAAAATATATTTAATTACAAATAAAAATGAATTAATTGTGACTAAATATATTGTGACTTGAAAATATACTTAATTTAAGAAGTTATAATTTAAAAATATTCAGACTTATAAAGTATTTTCTCTTGAATAGGATGTCCAAAATTATGAAAAATTGTAGAATATTCAGAACATTGTTCTATAAATAGATTTAATACATTTAATATACACAGATATGAACCTTAGAATAAAAAATTCTATTAAGTCGATTCCTTTATCTTGACAGCACAATCAAATAAACCATCCTTCACAATGAAAAAAGTTCTATTAAGTCAAGTATTCCACTGCTCAAACAAACCATCCTTTATCAAAGATGTCATTAAACTTGAGAATAAACTCTAAGACCTCAAGGGGTGGTGGGATCGGAGATGAAGTTAAGGAAACTACTGGAGTCTCCAAGATGATAGATATGCAAAACGGCATTAGTTTATACATCTATCTTAACTTGCTTTCCATCAACTAAAAACATAACGTAGAATGATTTTCCTCCTTAGGGTATTCAGTTCCAAGGTTACACAGACGCCATTTAATCTTTTCCCGTTTCGGTAGAATTAAGCGCATATTTATCCGAAGACAAGGTTGAGGCTGACAACACGCATTCTAGTAGGTTAATATGACCATATTTACATGTTTATTTGTACTAAATTGATTATATAAGTGTGTTATAAATCCTAAAATGATTAAATTTCTTTTTAGACTAATATTTCTAATTTTATAATTTCTAAAGTATTTTTAATAATTTTTCTAACATCAAATTCTGCATGAACATACTATTTAAGTCAGAATATATTTTTTCTATTGTTTTGTCATTACATTCAAACAGAAATCATTTTTTAAAATTAAAATATATATTTATAAGAGTTTCATGAATTCATATCTATTTTTTTGAATTATTTAATGGCTCTTTGATTTTTTCGAAATCAGAGGAGAGAGAAAATCTGATGAGAGAGAAAATTGGGGGGCTGATAATAATCCAAATTCAAATCGTGATATCTAATGATTTAGGAGTTTGGGGTTGAAATTTTGACCGGAGCTTACTTTTTCTTGCCTCTTTCTATCCATATGGTTGGATATAAAAGTAGAGCCTTGGAATTTTGTAAAAATTATCTTTAGACTCACTTCCTCCTGGAGAGACATATTGAAAGAGAGTGAATTTTTGAAGGTCCATCAAGGATGTTCTTGGTGTCTTGAAAGCTTGGAGAAGATCAATAAAAAGTGAAGGATGTTCTTGGTGTTCTTGGTGTCTAAGTTTAGTTCTTGACTTACATTTGTTTATGCTCTTCATATCCCTTAAGTTAGATATTCAAACTTTTTTTCATAATCTCCTTTTCATCACCATCTTCCATCATCTCACCCTGCCACATTTATCTTTGATCTCAATCTCAATCTAATCACATTCTTCTCAGATAAAAACCCAGAATAGCTAGTCCAACTTCTCCATCTCACAACCACCTATCCATTCTTCCATCACATCAATTAGTTAGTTCATTATCATTTATTGTTCCACCATTCTATTTCACCATCATCCATCCACATCCATCGGCATCCATTCATCCATGTGAAGATGGGAAACTAAGGTGATTGACACAACTTGGCACAACTCCCACTATCTATGATGGTATTGGACATCTAATGCTCAATCATCATGAAAATATAGAAGATAGAAGTCCTAAATCTGTTATCATTTGAAATGAGTTGGGTAAGTTATAGCAACACCAACAGCTGAGATGATGTCAATAGGCTGGGATAAGTCCTAGAGTTCTTAGACAGACTCTTTGATGCCAATGAAACCTGATATATCTTCATATTCTAAGAAGTCATCATCATGATCCTCGAATCTATATTCATCTTCCTTAGAAACAGTATCTCAATAGGTGACTCAATCTTGATATTGTCATTACCTATGTGATGTGTATGAGAAGGGCATCAGGACACACAATAACTAGACCCTTGACACTTAAAGCTAAGTATCCTTGACTGGAAATCCTGAGGCAACGCACAAATGAGAGGTTTGTCAAAGGACTTCAAAGTGTTCGTAGAGTAGCGAGCATGAAGATTGAATCAGAGTTGGATGGCATCTCAAATCCCGCAAAGGTCTAGTAACTGAATCTCATATATCGGTGCCAATATATGTGCAGTGTCGGGTTTAAATGGGGTGGGTTCTGTTTGTGGACACCGCAAGGGCTAAGCCTGCTCTAATGTGGTGACCTTCCAAAAGAGAAGGTCAGTCCAAAGATAAGGTGTTGGACCTGCCTAAAAATGATAGAGTAATATGGGGTTCACTCTAATCGTGTATGGCATAAAAAACTCCTCAAACTCATTAATGTATTAGAAACTGGCCTGTAAGTCTAATTTATTACCATGAAAAATATTTATGAACATCGTAAAACAGTCTATAAAAATGGACATAATGATATGTCCTGATTGATCACCCACAACTAAATAAGAGCTCCTAGAACAAATTGAGATCTGAGTGAGAGAAATGATTCTAAATGACGTGAAGGGAGACAGAGGTCAGGGTCTCATACCAAAATAATGCAGGAAAACATGCACAATGAGTCCCTCGGTGATTTGCAGATGAAAAAAATGATTTCAAAAAAGATAAAACCCACACTATCAGTTTAAACCAACAATTCTGGATAGTTCGTAAAGACTGAACCCAAGTCTCATTTGGGGGATGGGATTACTGTCATAATTGGGTTCATATATCCACTAGACTATCAACTACCTGAATCAAACCCCACCGGTGAAAAAATAGAGGATAGTAGAAGAATTCTTGTCCACATGGAGAGGAGGGCAAGGTGGACCTTTGGCGCTAACGCAGTGGTGAGACAGATCTGTAGTGGGCTAAGTGTGCGAGTTGAGGGTCAGTGGTGGGGAAACAACTGGCCATAGTAATGATCCGGACAATTGTGAGGTCATTGATGGTGCATATATGCAACTTGGATGAGTAGTACATGCTGAACACGGACTATAGGTCAACTGCACCACTTGATGGACCCTACAAGTGAATCTTACAGAGGCAAGTTTAATACAGAGGCACCAATAAAACTACCCAGTGCAAACTCAGAAGGAGCCTTTCGATTGAAAATTCAACAATCGAAGATGTACAAGATCCACAAGTCCTTACAGAAATAGAGAGAAAAGACAGGAAGAAGATGAAGTATCTGTTTCATGGAAATATAACCCAAAAATAACTAAAAGAAGGGTCTTTCTGGATTGGGCATCATCAACACCATCGTGAGTCGTTATCTCAACCAATGGGATTGCTGGATCCTGTTATATACTGTTTGGTGTGTCTCGTGTCCGTATGCTGGTGACAAGGGTGAGGCATGGTGGCCACCATGGTGTGCATATATTATCTTTATGATTTTTAAACTTTGGCTGCTAGGTGATCTGACACTTTACAAAGTAGGATGACATAGAAGAAATGGCAGTGGCGTGATGGAACCCAAACACAGAAGTAATCACAGCTGGTCCAACATTGAAGGTCAAAGCTTCTTGATCTCTTTCTAATATATTTCTCCCAATAATAAGTGACTTGGGCTTAACGTGATTAACTAGAGCCAGAATACAGTGATAGGAATATTATTAAATTGTAAATTTGAACCATTATTATTTTGCCACTTGGATCTACATAGTATCATCAAATGTACCTTCGTAATTTTCTAAATAGTATCATCTCTTCATCAATCAGAATTAAATTTTCAAGAATTGGAATAAGCAGTTCTACACACAATTTTTAGGGTTTTACCAGGTTTTTTACCATTTGTAGTCATTGTTATAATATCCTTCAGGTAACAAACTAACTACTGAAATATTATTTATGCAGTATAGTTTTCTTGCAATCAATCAGACATGGCAAGTCAGATCTCCTTTTGCCAAGGCAGCTCAATTGATCCTCTAGCCTAAGGAATTGATCGATGGAGTTAACATAGTCATCATTATCTTATTTTAGCTAAAAATATACATGAATAAAACTGTAGCATGATCCCATTTCTAGGGATTGCATAGGATCATAATATTGTTTTATTTATGTACAACTTTTAGCTAATATAAAACAATGACGAATATGTTGACTCAATCAGTAGTACATAGGATCAGTGTCTCTTCCTGAAGAGCTTTTCTATGCACGTACTCTACCTGATTTCCTCTTTGACCAGAAGTAAAGGACAAAATGCGAGGTGAATCTCTTCAATTGTCGCCAAATGCTGGATATAATTTAAAATATAAGATCATTCGATGATGTAATAAATCTCTAGTTCGCATAGAATAACATAGAATAAGATTAATTAATTTCATAATAACTATGACAATAGGTTCAACAGTACAGGGAAAGTGTGGTGGATCAATATCATATTTTTCCTCCCATGTGTGGTGGACCATCTTCAGTCGATTAAAAAAAATTAAGAAAGAATCCATTCTGGAGAAAAGAATGACATACCTATTGTCTTATTCTGTTATGAATTAAATAATTATATCTGTGCCTGATGGAAGAAAATACTCTCCAAGACAAATGTTCGTTTTCATGGTCGATTACCTTGCAAAATTTCAACGATTTCTTTTGCTCTCAATTCAATCCCTTGAAGATACTCGACCAATATACGCTGCTGATAGGAACCACCTTCCTGTATTCACAGAGAAGTGACATCTATAGGTTAGGAAACTTCAAAGAGAAGAGAAAATAGTAGAAAAAGAAGATAAAATAAAGAAGATAAGATAACAAATCACCGTCCGTATCAATGTTCTCTCAATTCTTTTCTTGATAACAGCGTACAGATCCTCAGGTGAAATATTTCCTTTCCCCATATTCAATCCGTCTATCAGGATCTTGTTCCAGCTTGTTTCCGGAGCTGTGAGAAAATGTGTGAAAGTGCAGTGTAATTATAGGACTAAAGCAGTTTATTCTTCACATAATTAGTTCCTTAAAACTTAAGAGTAATTATAGAATTTCTTTGAGTGCCTTATAACAATCATTTTTTGAGTTCCAAAACTAATCTCACATGAAAATTTAACCCGTTTAAGAAATGAGCAACGAAAATTAGGGTTGTCTTTACAAATAAACTATACCAATGAAGGAGCACCAGCGGCATGTCTGGAAAAATTGTACCTGAAAAATTAAACTTTTCAAGAAGTAAAAGTACCTCTGATTAAAGTTTCCAGAAATCTTTCATCCTCCAATACTTCATTCCCTGTGCCAGAATAGAATGATAGGCATGAGTCCTTGGAAGGGGTGAAAAGATATCAGGTGCAGCGAATTGCACCAAGAAAAAAATCAGGACATTTTAAATACAATTAAGCCCAGAAATATAATGCGAATATCAGTTTTAAAAAGGAACATGAATATCTTTCTTCAAAAAAAAAAAGGAACATGAATATCACGAGAATATAACTGAAAAATTTAACGTGAATATTACAGGACAGAAGATACAGAAAACATCCTATTTTATTCTTGTCAATAGAAGGAACTTATCAATCAGGTGGGAAACCATTCTAATGAATGCTAAGGAATTTAACAGAAGCAGGACCTGTGTGAGATTAGAAATTTTAGTACCATGAGCCAAAGCATCTGACACCAGCTCCCCTCAGTTTTAAAAATAAAATATAGTTTTAAAAGGTATCTGATAGGACACCATGAGTTCCTAGTGGGGAGAGGATGTGAGCGGTAGGAGAAGACGCCACAGTGGTCACCGGCGGAATGACAGAAGATGATGGAGTGGTCATCGGCAGAGGGACAGAAGATGCCGGAGTGGTCATCGGCAGAGGGACAGAATATGCCGGAGTGGTCATCGGCAGAGGGACAGAAGATGCCGGAGTGGTCATCGGCAGAGGGACAGAAGATGCCGGAGTGGTCATCGGCAGAGGGACAGAAGATGCTGGAGTGGTCATCGGCAGAGGGACAGAATATGCCAGAGTGGTCATTGAGAAGAGGAGAGGCCCTGGCAGAATGGACATCGTTCTGGGAGGGATTACCAGTGGGATGGACATTGCACAGGGGAGTCGGAGAAACCAACTTGATGATACTTTTATGCTCTCTTAAAGGGATGCCTACTCTATTGAAAGAGAAATACAAGCATATTGGAAAATGACTAAAGTGCCCAACTGGGCTAAAACAACTAAACTAGCCCTTGGTAGGACAGGGCTATCAGTATCTAATAATTTGAATTGCGTATCAAAGTGCCATGAACTTTATAGGAATGAATCTGAAGAAGTCAAGTCTGAAGAGCCATACAAATGGTTTCATTTAAACAGCCTGTCTTTCTGGTATTGCTGACCTCTTTGTCAAAAAGAAAGGCATAAAAGCGCATACATAATTGCATTGGTAGAGCTCAGATAGACTATCTAAGCACTAGAAATAACAGAAAAAATTCAAAAGAAAACTAATTCTATAAAAGCAGCAGGGTATTTAATGTCTTCACCTCTTTTTGCGTAAGTACGCTTAGATAGCACATTGGACGCATATATCTGCAAGACCTTTTGCAGCATGGCCTCTAGACCTGGCTTATCTCCATCCTCCTTTGCCTGCAAGAGAATGATATAAAATGTCACTTTGGCAAAAAATCATATAATGTCGCTTTGGCAACCATATCTTTTTCTCTAGTTTAAGTTTTTAGAGATCATTGTTTTTCACAGAAGAATTCTCTACCAGGAGCTATAATTAATACACTTTTCATGATCTGAGGGTTAGGGATCGGATTGACAGAGAGCCGGCTGAAGATCTGGAGAGGTAATGATGGACAGAAGGGGATCTGCAGACGGTCAAAGCGACGGGACCAATCGGCAATGTTACTTTGATTCTTGGCACCTCCTGAAGACAGATCTAAAAGTATTTAAAGAGGAATGATTAACCTATCCTAAAACACGAAATGATTAAAATGCCCTTTGTGGGATAAAATACCAAAGATAACTTTGGGGTATAGGATCATATCAGAATAGCAGGACGAAGCAGAATTCAACTCCAACAACAGTCAGCCAATGCAATTAACATCAATGGTCAGCAAGTCGGGTTATATAGACTGTCTACAGTTGTTTGAGGCTGTACAACTCATTCTTATTGGAAGAGAAATGGGTGACCACCTTGCAACTATAAAAGATCTGCGAGGGCGGAGGACACCATTATAACATAAATGGTTGGGGATACTTTTGAGAAAGTATTCCAGAAGATTTCTGAACGGAAATGGCAACATAAGATTTGCTCCAAAATATTAATGACGAGAGGATCCATAGCTTCATAACCAGAGAAAAAAAATTCATACAAAGAGAGAAGTCTGTAATGAAACATGCTCGGAATGAAGTATTGAAATCATAAATATGGAACTACTCAAGAATTTTCTTCATCTGCATCTACTTAACCAATTTATTTTCACCCAGATATTGGTGATAGATTTTAGTTGTTAACGAACAATGAATATGGTGGTTGGTTTGTCTATGCTAAGGAATCGAACTGGACGATTGAGCCTGTTAACATTTGTGACCTACCTTATTTTGAAGATAATGCTTGCACTACGATGACGGCAGAATGCCCAGTACGCAAAGTAGATAACACCCACCATCTAGATCAGGTCAAATATCTCCATTTATTAAATTGGGCACTCAAGCCTCAAACTTTTGCACAAAATATTTCCATCAGTTCTCTAAGATGTGATACAACTCAATATTCCAATCACGAACCTCCTTTTGGGGGCTAAGTGCAAGGGGTCAGCTTACTCTGGCATCCTTGTCTACAGTGATGCTTGCGGACTACCAAACAGCAGCATTCTCAGAAGTCCAGAGATTTATTATACTAATTAATGATTTGAGAGGAATCAGCTGTGTGTATCTCCTCAAGACTAAAGCTGGTACAGCCATGAATATTCAAAACTTATGCTTTAATATTCAAAGACACTTTTGGACCTTCAGCTGATAAACTAGTTTAAAGCTCATGGAACAATTTTCAAGAGTCTGATAATGCGCAGGGTTATTTCAATAATAATTCGGCTGCATAGTTTAAAGCTAATGCAACTATTTGCAGGAATTACCATATCTTAATCCTCTGCAAAATAAAGAAGAAGATTGGGGAAAATGTAGATACAACTATAGATCTTGTATATCACTGGCAGGTCCTAACCATCAAACTCGATATGGAGAAGGCTTTTGATAGAGTCGAGTGGAATTTCTTAACCATAGTGTTACGTCGCTTTGGTTTCACCGATGCATTCATCGCTCTTATGGATGCTTGCATTAGAGAGAACCATTTCTCTCTCTTGGTGGAAGGAAACTCCACTGGCTTCTTCACTG
Source organism: Wolffia australiana (assembly GCF_029677425.1). Classification (NCBI taxonomy): domain Eukaryota; kingdom Viridiplantae; phylum Streptophyta; class Magnoliopsida; order Alismatales; family Araceae; genus Wolffia; species Wolffia australiana. The sequence goes on along the minus strand of NC_135836.1, from coordinate 5,152,776 downwards.
CCACGTGAGGTCTACGGCAAGGTGATCCTATCTCACCTACCGTTTTCATATTGATGGAGTAGGTCTTTAGTCGATCACTCACACAATTGATCGCCCGAGGCCTCAACCAACAATATTTTACGAAAAGGGGTTGCCCGATCCTCTCGCATATTCTACTCGCAGATGATGCCATCATCTTCCTCAATGGATCTAAAAAATCCATGAAGGAACTTATGAGTGTACTCAGTGCGTACGAGCAGACTTTTGGTCAGCTCGTCAATGCTTCGAAGAGTAGCCTTATGGTTGGTCCACCCACCACCGTAAAGCATTCCCAGATTATCCAACACTATACCCAATACTCACGAGGATGCCTTCCTTTTGACTATCTCGGATGCCCCATCTTTCGCGACCAATGCGACATCATTATTTCGATGCCTTGTTGGCCAAGCTAAGAAAGAAACTAGATGGATGAAAACTTCGTTTCCTCTCCCCTGGTGGGTGCATCCAACTTCTTCGGCAAGTTCTCATGAGCATCTTGCTGCATACCCTGGCGGTCCATTCATTATCGCTCACTGCCCTTTGCTCCGTGGAGCGATTATGCCCGAGTTTCCTATGGTTGGGTCACCTTGAGGGAGAGTGTAAGCATCACTGGGTTTCTAAGCAGAAATTTTGTCAACCGACGGTCGAAGGGAGTCTAGGGATCAGACGCCCTCAGGACGTCCAAGAAATGTTTCAGAAGAAGCTTGTGTGGTGTATGCGTACTACAAACTCCCCGTTGGGAAGTTTTATCTCGGCCAAGTATGACGAGTGGGCTCGCAGAGAGTCGGACATTCGGGGCCACAAAAGATGGCGAACTTAGCAGAAACATTGGCTAGCGATATCCACTGTCACACGTTGGCATGTAGGCCAACGCACGATTAGCGTGTGGTATGATACATGGCTCGCTAACCCACCCCTAGCCTGCCATGCCCACTTCGTACCGTATATACCGCGGTTGACTGTGGTATAACTGCACACGGGCAACACACGCCTTATGGGAACATCATGGCCTCCCACTCGATACGCTACCTCATGCTCTGAATACTACTATAGGAACCTCTAGCGATTGCCCCATTTGGACACTGACACTCGACGGGTATTTCTCTTGTCAGTCCTCTTGGGACACTTTTGCGACAGATCCCCTACATAGACCTGGGTTCGCCGCATCTCGCATCCAGCGATTCTCCCTCACGTCTCCTTCATTCTCACTAAGCTCGCATTGCCATTGATGGCCTCCTTTCCAAGTTGAGTCTATGGAACACCTTTTCTTCCATAATAAGATCGCTCTAGACTGTTGACGTCAATTTACACATCTTTGGCACCCACTACTCAGCAATTGTGTTTCCCTATTACCGTTTAAGTGTTTTGGCAAGATGTTTATCTTGCCCACACGCTCTAAGTGGAGCCCCTACCTACACATCACCATAGCTTACTATTGTAGGAGATATGGAAAGGGCGAAATTCTTCTCGTTTTGTAGGGACCCCCATGCGAGCATTGGATATCATGCGACGAGACGAGCGATGGATACATCGCACCCATCATCTCCTACCGCGCCTTGCACGCAGTTCCAGCCTTATATGCGATCTTCTTCGCACTTGGGGCATTCAGGTGACTCAGACCCCCATCACCACTTGGCTACATATTATCTATTGGCATCCGCTGCCAGTTGGTATTGTCAAGTTGAATGTGGATGGTGCGCCCAAAGGGAACCCGAACCGACCAGAGGAGACAGTATTCTGTGAGATCATACAGGGAGTATTCTTTTCGCTTTCTCATCCTTTTACGGCATACAAACTAATACAACAGCCGAGGCTATAGTGATACGTGATGGCTTGTTCCACTACGAGGAGCGAAACTTTCACAGTATCGTCATAGAATTGGACTCACATGTGTTAGTTGATACGCTTTGTGCAGGTACATCCTCCCAGTGGCGCCTACAGAGCATGTGGCAAGACATCATGCGGTGTTGCCCCCATTTGATTAGTATTCGCCACCAACTGTGCGAGGGCAACCAGACAACGGATGCCCTTGCCAACCATGCGGTATGCACTCGAGCCCCTTCCTCTCTTTACCTCTCTTGGCAAGACCTTCCTCGGGAAGCTCGAGGATGCCACCACGTAGAGCATCTCGGCCTGTCAGCTCTATGTACGCGTCACTCTCTGCCGAAGGATGGCCCACGCAGCTGGCGTATTGCATGGAGCACTAGAGGCAGGGGTGCTCGCCTCTCGCCTGATTGCTGTACTCGCCGCGCACCTCCATGCTGACACCTAATGAAGGCGGGAAGAGCTCCGCGCACTCTATGCACAACCACTGCAGCCGGGGTCCACCACACTACCAGCACGAGCTAACTTCTCCGGGTACTTCCAAGGTATCACTCATGTATTTTTTCTTTTACTGCTCCCTAGGTGTGGGCGAGCAGGGCCCATGTGTAAGTGGGATATTTACGCTCGCTCCATGCCTATAAACGCAGATGAACAGTCCACTTAATAAATAAAAACCGCATGCGTGGCGTCCAGGGCACGGCTGGATTGGTCTGTGGGCACAACCTTAGGGTTGGCCTTACCCGGCACTGTGTTTTTTGCCAATAAAAAATAAAATAAATTAAAATAAAAAATATCACTGGCAGGTCCCAAAATCTCAGGGGATAAACCCAAAGCTCTCCATTTGATTACTCATTTTCTCCCCATGATTCTGGGATATAAAAGCCCAAAATAAGAGGTTAAAGTGTCACCATCGAAGATTAAAGAAATTAAATGTTTAAGCTGATATTACATTCAATGAAAATGATAACTATTTTCCTTATACAGACGTGTACAAAAGGAAATCTCGATATTGTATTCAATTGCCAATTTGAAACAATATAATATAGACAAGTCAAATAAACATCATTCAAGTTATATTAAAAGTAATCTCTCCAAGTAACTACATCTCAACATATACAATAGAAAAAATTACCTGACGCAATTGAGCATTCACCTCCGACAAAAATCCTTCATCCAACTGTCCTTCTTGGTCCCTTAATTTCATTTCCTGAATGATAAATAAAGAAACTCATGCCACCGAAAAAATATTCCGGATTGGGTGTAGGATAACTATGTCTTCATTGTTTGAAATCAGCCTCCATATTATTAAAATAGAAATAGATTGGTGTAAGACAACAATAATTTGAATTTCAGATGAATCACTGTCAAGGGTGAGAACGTAGTTTTTTCTACTTCCTATTCTATAAAGAACCAACCTGATACGATTAGCATTTTAATTGTATAAACTACGGAAAATGAATGATATCTCACTTTTACTGATTCAAAGGTTGAGATGGACTCAAGTAGATAAAAAGTAATGTATTACAAGTGTATGTTTCTGTTGAGTAATAGAATGAATCTTTATCCCCACAATACATGGCTAGCACAGCATGCATTTGACAGATCAAAGAACACCCAAGGCTTGAAGAGTGTATTGATTTAATCAGAAAAATTACCACAGAATAAATAGCAGATAGGCTGTCAATATCAACAGAATGTGCAGCTTTTTAGAACCATTTTTAGGAAGGCAGCACTTACTCTCTCCATGGACACTAGGGCCATTGGGTCTTGCGGAGGCCAAGCAATCTCTCCATCTCCATGAATGACAGGTTTGAGGACGGATTTAAGGACGTCAGTTGATGATTCAATTTTTTCCTTCAGAAATCAAATGAACAACAATTCATCAGGTTAAAGCTTATAAACAGCACCGGATTTCACATTCATCATCTTTGCTGGATAAAGAAACTAATTTGCCAGCCCCAAAGTGCAGGACTAAAAAAGTGCAGGACTTGCCAGCCCCAAAGGCGAGGTTGAATGTTTCCTTGTATATAGTAAACGAAATTAACAGAGACAAAAAGGGAAACATAAATTCAATAACATATCCGTCCATTTCAATAGGAAAAAGACCAATGGAGTCCCCAATTCCATATATTCTTCAAGCAACAGATCTTCTATGAGAACATATTTTCCATCATAAACATTTCTCATCTACGATACATTTATCAGCTTTCTGTCTCCAAATTTGGCTGAAATATTGGAGAGTTTCAGTGCTGATGAACGGTAGGTTTTCAAACCTAGGAGGCTAGGAAAAATTTAAAATATGAAAAAAGTCCCCCAATCTGTGTCCTTCCCTCATCTTCCTCCAATGTAGAAGGTGAAGGTTAGCTCAAATGACCGGATTCCAGGTTCCGTTCAGTTTCTTTGCACAGACAACTCCAGGCTATATCCAAGCATACAATGTGATAGGATTCTACACAAGTAGCTCATATGGAAAAAACCAAAACCAAAAAAATTAAATAGAAGGACGGAAACAGCTAAGCCAGAGATTAAAATCAGCATAATAGAGACCAGGCAAATCTCTTGGCCACTCATGCCTTGACTGAGCCACTGCCCACTGGTCTCACCCTAGTTTATATATTAGTTAATGGCCTATTTGTGTCTTGCACTCATATACTCAAGCTGATTGCCGTCTGTGATGAGTTCTTAAAGGTAGTTTTTCATTATCTCAACTAAATTAGACGGTTTAACTTGCTGATGCACATAATGAGATATTCAGCTGATTAATAATTAGGATCCGTTTAAAATATAATGAAAATCCTAGGAAAAGATGCCAAAGATATATGTTTTATCTTTTTTTTTTGAAGAAATCATAATGTTTATCTTAATTCTCACCTGGTTTAGGTCATGTGCTGACAAAAAGGAGAATTGTTCAAATTCGTAGGTGTCAATGTATAGGAAAATATATGATAGGGGAGGTTGGTTGAACGCAGGAAATATGGTGGGTTGAAGAAGGGTATTTTGGTTTTGCAAAGAGGAGTCACAGTTGTTTATACATGGGATATTGCACAAGGCGTGGAGTGGCTAGTTTATGATATAAATTTAATGCATAAAATACAAGTCTATGGTCACATTGACAGCTTTAGTTGGGAAGGCAACAGAGAGGAAGGTCACATCTGAGAGGAAGGTATGGCTGTCAGGGCTTCAACAAGGCTGGAAACGCCCCCCTGTCAAACAGTCTCTCTCTCAGTTCGCTACTGGGAATCTTCATCTTGTAACCCATCGTTGCAGCCTGCTGTGGCTGGCAAGAAGTGGTAGAGAAGCAAGGGGGGTGACAGAAGGGCGGAGCAGGGCATCTTGGGTAACGAGGTGAAAAGCAGGAGGCGGAGGATGAGTTGAGGATGGAGTAGGTGGCGGTGATGGAGGGGAGGGCTGAAAGAGGATGGCCAGGGGCCAGAGGAAGGACGCAGTGAAGAGGGAAGGAGGAAGAAAGTGGTGAGGGAAGGAGAGGAGGCAATGAGGGGAGAAGGGCAAGCAGGTAGTAGGACCTTGTTTGGGATCCTATAGTAATGTAATATTTAGCTTGTGAAATGAGGAACTATCCAATTTAGGACCGTTCAGAAGGGAGAAATGATATCACTGATACGATCATCATTGGAATGAGCGAGTTGAGAGGGAGGTCAGGGAACGGCATGAAGATAGGCCGAGAGGGATAGGAGAGGAGAAATGAGATGGAGATAGGGAAAGGGAAAAGTGGAAAATGAGACACAATTGCTCTTCTTGACTGCCCCCTAAAGGGAGGGCTGCACTATTGAAGGGAAAACACACAAGGGAAGGAAATTATAAAAATATCCCCAATATACAATGGAGTAGGGGTGGTACACCTCTCTCTCTCTCAATTAACATAATGTTCGACACCCAAATATTGAATATCTAATGTCTAAAATCCGATATCCTGAAAAGTCATCTGTCACCGTCCGCAAGGCGGCAATATTGGATATCAGGTACAGTGCTGACATCCAGGCCAATATGCGATAGCGGCATCTGCATTCATCCCAATTTTCCCAGATATCGCATATCAGTTTGTCGGATATTGGATATTGGGGTGGATATCAGAGGGTGAACACAACCATCTACCCATATTTTATCATCAATACCTCTCACGTACTCTATACCATTCGAGACTATGATCTAGATGGACAAGAATTCACCCTTTTTTAGGAGCAGTGTCAGAAACGATGAGTTAAACTTGGTAATGACTTTTGTCATAGTTTTTCATCTGTAAGGAGGATCGAATCACTACATTGAACCATAATCTTTTCAATTTACAGCCCAATAACTGTAACTGACATAAAGTGGAAGCTTATTAACACATTTAATGCTTTCTTGGTATCTTATGAAGTATCAAATTACTAGATCAATGAGAGAACAGATGTTGAACGTCTTACCATCTGATAAGCTAAGGCATGAAAACAAAGCCCCATTGGGCGTCAGTTTTTCAAGAAAGACAAAAAATGAGATGCAGAGGACATTGTACCTTAGTCTTGTGAACAACACATTCAACTATACTCATCACTGTTGTCGCCAATTCCTCATAGTCTTTCTACAGGAAAGTAAAAATACCTATTAGTGCAGAAACGCCTTGCACTAATAATGTAAGAGATCATTTTTTCCTGATTAAGAAAGAGATAAGATTTTAATATGCGAAGTAATCATGACTCCAGGAATATATGTCATCAGATGTAAGCCAAGATCAAAGGATAGTTGCCTTCCGAAATTGCAAGACAAAGGCTTTAATCTCTTCAAGAATTTCAATTTTGTCTTATTCCCTTGTCACTTAGAAGGCGCAGAAAGTGATTGCAAGATTTGACTCACTAAGATACGATATTAAATATGGAACATGTGCTCTATTTAGAAGCTGATTCTCTGTGTTTTCAAACTTAGAGCTTAAGCCTGCAAGAAACTGGTATATCCCATCTTGCAGAACAGGAGAGAGCTCTAATTCAAAGCTGAATCATGATTCTTGAAAGTTTAGTCTTTCTCCAGCCTTCGTCTAATTCAAAGGTCTAGGTAAACTTTGATCGATAAATCTGTAACTATATGAGTTCTGGGGTAGATAGTGGGTGAGAGAGACAGAAAAAGAGAGAAAAATGGGCTGAGGTCATCTGGACAAATCGCATATGAACCACAACAGCCCCCTCAAGCTGGAGCATAAGGAAGAATGCACTACACGTAGAGCACAAGAACACCACTTAAAAGCCAGAGAGGGCCCTGATGATGAGTAGAATGTAATACATTTTTTCCCAACATATGAATCCACCAAACATTAATGGATAACACCGCCAAATCATAGACTCAATCAACTTAAGGTAGAAATAAATTGGATGGTGCCTAGTTCATTGGATAATGCACTCATTAAACCTAATGAAATCAATAACACAACATGGATGACACAAATGCTACAAGTGAAAAACCATGCTTTATCGTCATCTGATTTGCATGTGTCGCTTCTAGCAGCAAGTCGAATCCAGAAACTCTCATCAAATGACAGAATGTTCTCAACGATAAGCTTCTCGAGCTGTTTTAACAAGAAAGAATGAGAAAAACATCAGGCACAGAAGTTCACCAAACGAAAAAGAATCATGATTCCAACAATGTCCAAATGACTACGATTCAAAGGACCAATTTGTTTCTTTCTATAATTTATAGCCCTCTTACGTAACGGCACAAAAGAGAAAAAACAGCACAGATATGAAATTTTCTGCTGAATATGCCACGGTTGGATTGGCACTGACTTTGTTGAAATAAACCAAACAGTTTCACAGAACAAATAATGGAACAATGAAAAAAAAATTTAGCGCTTTTATCATGAAAAAAGGTGATTCTCAATACACCATAAAAAAGTTATTCTACTAGAATAGACAACGAGACAAATTTAGAATTGTTAAGACACTTAACTAGGGTCATTTGGTCATTCAAGAAATGATCACCAGTTCGTGAAGCTATATCACCAGGAATGAAGGTTAAAAGGAGAAACTGATCCAGATCTTCTCAGTTTCAATTAAATAGTGAATTATTTTGAGAACAAAGGCTTCGGAAATAAGAGATCTCAAATCACTACATGTCCTCCGTCAGGAAAATCAAAAGCTGGATAAAGCTCCACAGACCTGAAGTCGGGTGAAGGTAGGGTTAGAAATAACTAGGACGCCACTGAATCAGCATTCCTCCAAGGAATCCACCAGATTGGCCTCCTCCTTGCTCCAGCCCCAGCTCAGTTCCAGCCAATTATGGTGGGAAAATGCCACATGCTTTTGTTGAGTGTAGGCCCTTCTTATTTATGGGACCTCAAGTCCTGACAAATTTCAAAAAGGGCATTCACATGCCTCCCTATGTTCACATGTTCTTCGTGGGTATTTCTTCAGTAGACTCATCTACAAACATAATAAAGTTTCCACAACTTGTCTACATCGAGTATAAATAGGCCACAATTGAAAAGTTTGAAGCATAAAATCCAGCTTAAAGATGAAAAGTGGCGCCCTTTATATCAGAGATAGCTTTTAGCACGGTTGCTACGCACTTGAATCTAACATGGTATCAGAGCAGGTAGCAGGCTCAGATCCCAGAATCAACACACTGCATGCCAGGGCCATAAAATAAGCCAGCGGCAGGTATTGCAGGGGAGTGTTGAAGCATGACATCTAGTTTAAAGAGGAAAAGAAGCCCCCCTGACTATCAGCCATAGCTTTTGGCACAGTTGGTAAGCGCTTGAATCTTACAGAAATTTAGACACTTGTCTATTCAGAGAAAAGCCATCTATGGGTGGATTTAAACCATCAAAAACAAGAAACCATGACAACTTTATTTCAAAGATATAAGCACTCAACCAATTATAAACTAGAAAAGTGGAAAAGGCTGAAATATATCAAGGAAAACGATTAAAAAGTCGAACAGCAATAATTACTAACAAAGGATGTGCAGTCTATAACAAAGGAAAAATGTGCAGTCTATAACAAAGGATGTATAGGTTTTCACACTGAATACAGTATTTAAAATTTAAAATCACCCGTCTCTGGTCTACAGCAATGATGCACTGAATTGAAAAATGGTTTTTTCACACTAAAACATTAAATACCAGTCCTTATTCTGTTTGAATCATAAGATGATTAAGCGGTTCAATTTGCCTAATCTATAAGGAAAAATAAATATAAAATAAAACTAAATAAATTGTTTCATTCCACATCTTGTTCCGACAGCACAAAAATGGAATTTATCTATTAAAAACTCACTTCCTTTGAGGTTGATTCCCTCAGCATATCAATCAATCGATCAACTTCCACAGTCTTCTGAAAAGACTTCTCAGCATCTTTACTTGTCGCACAGGTCAATACTTTCCTGAAAATGGATAGTCTATTATTATGCATACAAAGAAAACATTTTTTTTTGAAAAAAAAACATCGGAAATCTATGATTATATGTTGCATACTTCACTGAAAAACATCAAAAAACTTCGGAAACAACAGACCTCAGTTTACAAAGCAAAGATTAAACAGAAGTGTGTTCTTGTCTAGAGAGAAATGTTGATAGCACAGATCGGAAATTTATCTCATTGACAAAAAAAATCAAATTAACCTCTAACAATTTTCATGTCTAATTAAGACACGGGAATGTCCATAAATGTCCGCTATACTGTAGGTAAGTCAATACACTGCACTATACAAACTCTTACGGGAAAATTCCAGAGAGACTAACAGGTTGAAATGTACGTCAATCAAGACATTTCACATTTACAGGATGCAAAAAAAGACGTGAGACTACTAATATCAAGTCCAAAGTTTGGAAAAAATGAAAGGGGTAAGCGATGCAAGCGAAATGTTAGAAGAGATTATAAATATTGTTCTCAATATTGCATGAGACTTCCCCCTAAAACGCATGCCCCATTCCTTTGATTATAAATTGATACCCCATAATTTTGAAAACAAAATAGTCGCAAACGCATCAAGTGAAAGAGGAAAGAAGTATCATTACCCAGTTAAGAAAAGAAAGGTATATTTATCTTTAGTACGTGCTAAACTGAGTTCCGCCGGCTTTCTCAAAAACATTTTACATGTACATTCGGCTTTGAAAGCTTATCATGTTACCCATTGTTTCAGTTCAAGGAATTACCTACCGTCGACGATCTGGGGCCAATAAAGACTGGTTCGACATACCATAAAGAAGGTAGAGAAAAGTATTTCAATTACGAGTTAACGTTTCTAATCCCCTTTCTCCTTTTTTCCCCTTTTTTTCCAACTTCCCACGGATGTATTCTTCTACGTTTCAACGATTCCTTCATCATATTTCTCCCCATAAGAAAAAAATTCAGTTTTCGGACACATCTGCAGGTGCATCGCAGAAGAAATCCTGGACGGCAATTTCTCGCAACCACTGGATTTTAGATTTCATTCCACTGTCAGAACGATTCCCTCATCGAATTTCTTCCCCATTCGAAAAACAATCAAAATCTGGATACGCCTGCACGTACATCATAGAAGAAACCGTAGAAGCCGTTGTGCATTGGCGAATCACCTCTTCGTGCTTTGCCTGGAGCAAAGAGATCCATCCGTCCACCGGCCAGACGTCCCCCGAGCTCCGCTGAAATTACCATGAATTTGGACTCTCGAACACCGAAAATTTTCATTCCTCCGCAGCAAATCAGCAGAACGATCAAAACCCAGTTGAGAATTCACAAGATGAGGAACGGCAGCGCTGAGAGACGCCATTGGAGATCGAGAGATAACGAAATGGTTTCGTTTTTCCTCCCCCACAACATCCATTGGTTATTAAGCCCCGTGTAATGGTTGCGCCACGTGGCAAGATTTGAGTGGCCCAGTTCTTGGAGCTCTAATTATCAGCTTAGTATTAGTCCATTTTTCTTGTGAGTTAATCATGAATAGAACCCATGGGGATAGGTGTTTAATCGGTATTAAATTAAATACTATTACCTCACTGATACTATCATATACTGGATACTAGATATCACATATATAATCATGAATAAGATCCATGACTTATGAGGACATGTGGCAATACTGAAATCAGATACATGCTTAATGGATTTGGAGTCGGATCGAATATTGTTAGCATGTTGATGTTATTGGATATTGGATATCAGATAGAAGACTTGTGGGGACATGAGGCAATAGGCAAATCTGATATAGTTCAAGGTATCGGGTTGAATATTGTTACCACGTTGTCGCTATTGAATATTGGATAATAGATACCAGATATTTGATACTTGATCATGAATAAAGCCCATGAAGAGACGTGGCAATTGTTGGATTCTAGCGCCTTGATCTGGATGAAACAAAGGACTTAGAGAAGGCATCAGCAAAAAAATAAATCAAATCACCTGAGCATAGATCACATCCGTGATTTCTAAGATCCTCTAGTGAGACGTGTTGAGTTTTTCAAGTGTGCAACTTATAGACTAATCCACATGATCCTGAGCACACCAAATCTCCTCTTCACTTTGATAAGTTCTGTTCACGCTCCATCAACGCCGTCATGAAGTCATGATTGCATCAGGAATGGAGAGGGGCTAAAGGCAGAAGGAAGAAGAACATGAAGAACCCTGAACAATTCTGGCTTGGGTGAATTTTGTATATGGTCTTCTCCTATGAGAGTATTGTTCACAAAACCCTCAAACTTTAAATATATCTTCTGACATCCAAAAGATCATTTGTGTGTGACCCTCTAGGCGCATATATCAGTCTACGTAATCACTCTTATGGCCCGATAAGCTTTATTGGTCTTTCAAATTAATTAACTATATCATCACATAGATTAATTAACAACGGATCAATCTAACCCAAGCGATATGTTTAGTCTCTACCCCATGGGTTGCCAATGTACACCTCAAGCTCTAGAAGATACAAAGGAGAGTATCTTGACTCACCCATGGAACTTGTCTATCATCAATTATCGTGTACATGTAGTCCCTCATCCACTTTATGCTACTAGGATGACTTATGGTATGGTCAACAACAAATCCTAATTGGTAGTCCGAGTTAGTACTAATGCGTTTAGAAATCATCGTAAAACTCTTCTACGATATTCTACTACCTTGGTCAATGACTTTATCACATCATCTTCCTTGATTTTTCTCTTCCTATACCAAGGGAAAATGATCCCTTCTTGACCATTGAATTGTGTTTATGAACTTCTTGATGTACCTAAACTAAGACTATTTGGAATTTTACGATTATGAACTCATAGGTCATTGTCAAAGTACAACTGTCTTCTACAAGATGTTTATTGTGTATCAGGTCTAAAGACAGTTTACACAACTATGACTTGAATCAACCTGATTGACATTTTGGTACAATATCATTCAAGAATTTGTATGGATCAATTTAGTGAAATATTTCTACTAAAGAACACCCACTATATATTCCTTAGTTTCTCCATAGTAATGGACATGGACCAGTCATACGCATCATATGAGTGATATTAGATAAGTGTTATTCTATCTGGATACTTTGATGCCCTTCTTGAGGATCCTTAATAATAAAAATATTTAGAATACATGCTTGAAGTTTAGTGATCTTTGTATATGGTCTCATGATAATTCACCAAGTCCAATTATGTATTCATGGATTTTTTTTATAATCATCACACAAGAAATACGACGAAAACATTGTATTAATGAACATGGAATGAGATACAAAATGTATGTTTGGCTTGTCGGCCTCATATATTTCCATCAATAGAGTTTGTCTAGTCGTATGTGGAATGATATCCAATACATGCTTAATACGGGATGACATGGGGCACTATTTTTAGGTTTGTACTTGAATCATTGAAAATTCAAGGATAAAATGAGACAATTCGAATTGATTTTACTAAGTTTTATTTTTGTATTTTATTAAAATTTTAGACTAACCCCACTGGACTCCTTGGAGTTTAATAGATTTTTCTCACATCTTCTTGGAGTTTTATTTGAAATCCAAAACTTAAGTGAATAAATTGGTCATTCGTGTGGAAATGGGAGAGGAAGAGAATCCCAAGTCCTATCTTGGACCATAATAAGAGGCCAAAGTTATGGCCCAGAAAATAAAGAGGCCTACTGCATAAGAAGTCTACTTTTAGAGCCTATTAAAAACCTTTTAGGATCTAGACCAAGTAAATGAAAAAAAATGTGGAGCTAACCCACAAATTTGGATTGGGAAAGTCTATTTTTAAATTTGAACCATAAACATTGTGGATCAAGGCTGGAGAATAGGATATCCTAGGCCTCCAAACACTAGGGAGTAAATCAAAAGGCTGAAGAGTCAGGACAACTCTATTTAAACAATTTCCCATCTCTTTGTATCCCATTTTGGATTACTGCTCAGAACTTGTTTTTGGCGAGCTAGTGCATCTGATTTGACTGATACATTCTATTTCTTTAAAATTGTGGGAGAAAATATTACGGTTTAATCAAGATTATTGGAGGAAAAAGCACCAATCTGCCATTAGGGGAAGTGACAAAAGGTTTTTGTGATCTCATGCCTGTTTGTTTTGGATGTGCTCACTTTTTTTTCTCTTCCATTCTATATATACGTGACAAGCTTTCCAAGTAACACACCAAACCATGCCCAGAAAAATCCTCATGTCACAAAAGTTATGACACTTTTCATCTACTATATGTAGTTACTACATTCCACAGCCTTAAAATTCCACTGCTGGAGCATTGACCAAGGCTATTTGAATTTATTTACATTGATTTCAAACTCTAAAAAATTCTTTAAAAATACGAATACATATAAAGGCACCTCTAAAAATATTATTAAATATGTTTTAACTGAAACTTACTATCTCAGTTACCTGCTCTCTATTGATTTGACTCTTAATTACCATCTCATAACTTAGGAAATTTATTAATTTTTTGCATAAATAATAGTCTGAAATGACATATTTGAACTCAATTTCTAGTTTGTCAGATAGAGAAGATCTCTTTGTGCGTCTGATTCAATTTTTGCGCAATGTGCAGTGTGGTTTGAAAATTCAAACCGTACATTGTGCACATGTGACATTAATCCCACCAGACATCAAACAGATGCCTGTACGATGCGAATGTGGGAGAAATTTTAAATAATATATTTTTTAAAAAGAGAAGAATCTTCTCTCGCTCCTCTCTCTGCGGAGTATAGATCTTCTTGCTCGCTCCCTCGTCTCTCTTCCTCTTTCTTGCTATCTATCACTCTTCTTTCTCCCTCTCACTCAACACATCTTCCCTCTCTCTATTGCTTCTCTCTCCCTCTCATGCTCAGTCTGTCTCCTCTCTCTCCTGCTCACTCCTCCCTCTCTCTCAAATATGTAGCTCGGTCCTCTGTCCCTCTCTCTTTATTTATCATTTTTCTTTCTCATGCTAGATCCTCTCTCTCTCCATCTCACTCACAATCATTTGTTCAAATTTTTGCGATGCACAATGCGAATTTCCACACAAATTTACATCAAACATCACACAAGGAAGTTTGTGAACAAAAAATTTGCACACACGGTGCAAGAATTCACACCGCACCACACGACCTTCTCTACTATCAGATATAAAATTGAATACCATTACCATGTTGATGCTATCGGTGATAGATACCAGGTATTTAATTTTAGATATTTAATCATGACTAGGACTTATGGGACACATATTAGTAGGTTTTTCCTATTAGTGCATGATCTAATATCTGATATATGCTTAATAGATTGGGATGTGTAGAGGGTATCAGGTCGAATACTGTTACCATGGTAATATTATAAAAAATCAGATACCATTTATTGGATATGTGATGCTATATATCTTGAAATTTATTTTAAGAAATTAATTCTACTCATTGATTAATGTATTAAAATTATGTGAGAATATACAATTGTGAGGAATAGTGGTGATGAGAGGCACATGTGACATTCACTATTGAAGATGAAGAGATAATTAAATGGCATTAGGTTTCACCTATCGGTATACAAAGATATACCCAATACATGCTTAATGCATGCAAATCACGTATTGGGTATCTCACTGAATTCTATGTCCCTATTACCATAATCTGATATTGGATATGAGATATCCTGAAGTACAATGGTAAAACAATTAGTTTTATAAAGCTATTATTTATCATGTTAAGAAAATAATTGAATATACAATTATGAGGAATGGTAGTGATGTAGTTTTGGGCACAAGACCGCCGCAAAAGAAAACAAATACAGATTGGGAGCCTCTCTATGGCTCTATAAGGATATAGCCCCAGCTCCTTGGGCCACCAGCTGTGAACTCACTTTAATGGGCCTTTGGAATGATCTGAGACAATGAGCTTCCTCATAGGGAGCTCATCCCTCTTTTTACTTTCCTTCTCTTTTTTATTTTTTCTGCAATAGCAAAGATACTGAGAATCCTATATCCCTTCTCTCTTATCCTACCCATTCCCTACAATTTAATAAGGCTAATAAATTAAGTTAGGAATGTGCTTGACCTGAAAACTCAAGCATATGATGGAAAGATTGATGGGAAACTTATCAATTTTCAAGAGCTAAACCATTTGTTTCTCAACCAATAAATAAATGCAAATTTTATTTCTGTTTGGATGTTGATTCTTAAAAAAGTATTGCTTATAGATGCAGGCCAAGACAATATACTGCCAGACAAATGCTTTCATGGGTGTTTTATTGGTAGAGACAAGCCAGTAGTAATTTTAACACTTGAGAGTTGGGAAGGAAGGGGGGTTCATCGTTTGAGACCCAAAGTGAAGAGGATGAGGCTGATATAATCATAGTTGTAGACACTGCGAAGGAAATCTAACTTGAGGTTGCTCCAGGGAGGGTACCGCTGGGGAAGGTCGAGAAGGAGGTGCCTCCTCATGACAGCTTTCTCATGAGTGAATGCATCAAAGGAGAACTTGCCATGGTATCTCCCGAATCCGCTACTGCCGACCCCACCAAATGGCAGTGTGTCCAATGCAAACTTTGCATGACAAGAGAGAGATAGAGAGATAGAGAGATAGAGAGAAACAAAGTGAGATATGCAGAGATAAGGAAAAAACAGTATATATATAGACTATACTCATCGATCTATCTATCTACATGGGTGCAGAGAGAGATGGAAAGAAATGGTGAAAGAGTCAGAGGGAGAGAGTCAGATTAAGAGAGGAAAGATAATCATAAAGAGTAAAAGAAGACAATGAGAGAAAGATGTTTCTAAACGTTGAGAGGGCAAAAGTAGATTCAGAGACATGCGTAGATAAATACACAAGTATTTTGATAGATATTTAGAATGAGAGAGAGAAATGATGATGAGTGGGGAATAAGTGGAAAAAAATATTGAAAGATTCAGAGAGAGAGAGAAAAAGATAAAAATGGAGTGAGAGAAGATAAGTGGAGAAATATTTCTAAACGTACCAAGAGAACCCCCATGAGAGATGTGTAGAGAGAAAGAGAGAAGGAATTGAAAGGTTCAGAGAGAGAGAAAAAAGGTAAAAATGGAGAGGGAGAAGACAAGGGGAGAAAGATATTTAAAACGTACCAAGAGAACCCCCATGAGAGATTTGGAGAGGGAAAGATAAAAAAGGAATTGAAAGATTCAGAGAGAGAGAAAAAAGAAAAAAATGGATAGGGAGAAGACAAGGGGAGAATGATATTTAAAACGTACCAAGAGAATCCCTAAGAGAGATGTGGAGAGGGAAAGAGAAAAAATGAATTGAAAGATTCAGAGAGAGAGAAAAAAGATAAAAATGGAGAGGGAGAAGACAAGGGGAGAAAGATATTTAAAACGTACCAAGAGAACACCCATGACAGATGTGAAGAGGGAAAGAGAAAAAAGGAATTAAAGATTCAGAGAGAGAGAAAAAAGATAAAAATGGAGAGGGAGAAGACAAGGGGAGAAAGATATTTAAAACGTACCAAGAGAATCCCTAAGAGAGATGTGGAGAGGGAAAGAGAAAAAATGAATTGAAAGATTCAGAGAGAGAGAAAAAAGATAAAAATGGAGAGGGAGAAGACAAGGGGAGAAAGATATTTAAAACGTACCAAGAGAACACCCATGACAGATGTGGAGAGGGAAAGAGAAAAAAGGAATTAAAGATTCAGAGAGAGAGAAAAAAGATAAAAATGGAGAGGGAGAAGACAAGGGGAGAAAGATATTTAAAACGTACCAAGAGAACACCCATGACAGATGTGGAGAGGGAAAGAGAAATGAATGAAAAGAGTCAGAACGAGTGACCCGACAGAGCAAAAGATATGGATAGAGAGAATGGGGGAAAAAACAGCACATATATTTAGAGAGAGAGATAGACGGAAAGAAAATGTATTTTAGATGTAGATAAAGATAGAGAGAGGCAGAATGAGAGACCAACAAAGGAAGGCAGAAAGAACCAGATTGAGAGACACAGATATAAGCAACTGAATATAGATGGAGAGAAGCAAACTGAGAGAAGGAAAAGAAGATGGAGAGCGAGACAGAGAGAGAGATTCACCTGGACCATGGTGTCATTGAATGTCACACTTCCAGAGGACGTTCCCCCCAGAACCTGTTGCCTGAGAGTCTCATCATTGGTGAAGACATAGATAGCAAGAGGCTTAGGCCTGTCATTGATGAAGGTGATGCTGTCTTGAATATTTTCAACCTGAGCTTGGAGCAGGGAACAAGAAAGGTAATTTGGAGCAAAGAAGAGTAACCATCAACTTCACAATAAGAAGACTCATAGCTCACCGTGATTATGGGAAGGAGAGGGCCAAATATTTCTTCATTCATGATCGCCGAATCCAATGGCGGGTCCAGCAAGATGGTTGGTTCGATTGTCCTTTACAGTAATAAATCAACATTGCCCATTAATAATGCTGATTCATGAGAGTTATGATCTATAACCATTTAATGCAGTCACTGATGGCGCATGATGAGAGGACGATGACAAGTCATCTCTCCAGGATGACAATAACAAGACACAATTGTAGCTTTTTGTTTTTGTCCACTGTAAACCTTGCTCGGATCACAAGAGACAATCAAAAAGGTCCCATTGTCATTCAAACCTTTGGACAACGACAAAGATGATGGCAGGTTTATGGCTCATGATGATGATTTTCATCATCATCATCTGAAACCATTAATTCACTCACTGTGTAAGCTCTGGTAAATGTCATTGTCTCACTTCACCATCCCTTGTAATCCTCATATGATAAGAGACGATGACAAAATCTTCATGGTCATAATCATTCATCCGTGAGTGGATGACAATGACCAACTCGTCTTCGTGATGGAAGCCTATGGATAATGACAAAGGCACTGATAGTTTTTTCGATGACAATGACAATTTTCACCATGGTATACAACACTAATTCATCCCTTGAAATGTCACTATTTCTTGCCACCATCCCTTGTAAATCTTGCTCAGATGACAAGAGATGATGACAAAGTTGTCATTGTCTTTGTCATTTGTCGCCCAGAGAATGATGATGACAATTTAGCCTCGTCTTCAAGATGCTACAGACCATGATGACTTTTTTATGGCAATTATGATGTTATTTGTTGTCCTGAACAATAATTTTTCAATAACTCACATGGCATCATTATCAACGCCACCACCAAAAACCACAGAGGAGTAGACGGCAGGGTCTTTCAAAAGGCTCTTCAGTCTAATGAAATGCTCCTGATTGACCACTCTCGCAAGATTACGCGAGTCTTCGTACATGGTTGACACTGTTTTCCTCAACAGTTCAATCTGGGTCAGCTCAAAATCATCAAAATCAATCAATTCTGAAAAGAACTGAAATTTGAATTACTTGGCATGATATCTCATACCAGGTTCTGGGCGAACCGTCTCTCCACTAGCACATAGTCCACACCAATGCAGGCTTGTCCACAGCATGGGCCCCACTTACCTGCGACCAGTCGCCTAGCAGCTATCTGGACAGTGGATTTCATTGATTAATTTGAAACAATGTTTATCATTGTCGATGACAATGACGAGTTACCATTTTCACCTCAGTAGTCCTCATCAGGATGCCAATGATGAACTCATCATGGGCTTTCATCCTCAACAGGATGACAATGACGAGACAAATTCTTCATCATCCCTCGTAACCCTCTGCTCAGATGTTGAGAGATGATGGAATCATCATGGTCACCATCATTTATCTGCTAGAAGATGATGGAATCATCATGGTCACCATTATTTGTCTGCAAGAAGATGATGGGAATGAGACAGTCATTGCCGTTCAAGCCTACAGATGATGATTGGTTTTGAATGACAATTGCTGCAAATATTAAAATTTTGACAGCAACTTTGGTCATGTTTTTTGGGGACTTCATTGCCAACAGGTAAGTTAAAAATGTAAGGGGAGAACCTCTTGTTGGCTGGAAGAGAGTTTGTCGAAGATGGCTGGACACTTTCCTCCGAGCTCTAAGATCACTGGCGTGAGATGCTTTGCCGCCGCCACCATGACCAGGCGTGCCACACGGGGGCTCCCTAAAAGACACACCCCCCATTTATGACATGAGAGTATGAGAAAAAATAGTATGTAACATGGGCATTGTTGATTCTTCATTTTTTATCATATATTATGAGTTAAATAAGCAGTTATTATTTTACAAATTGAGCATCCATATAAGTCAGTGGTCCCTGAATTTTTTCTCCAATCATGAGACAAATAAACAGTTATTATGTTTAATGAGAAGCTGTATAAATGTGAATCTATAGACTCAGATATTTCATATTTTCTCACATTAACCTATTCTCTCCTGCTATTCTTTAGATCAACAAAATGAAAACAAGATGAGAAATGGGTATTCATAAATCCTTTTGATCATGTGATGACATAAATAAACAGTTCGTAGTGTGTTAACTGAGAACTTGTCTTACAAAAGTGTTGGACGAAATGAGACTCTGAATGTCTATAATGTCAAATAATTGGTAATTTATGCTTGAGAGAGATGTAATTTGTATTATAATATTTCATAGTATCTAATTAATGTTTAATTATTTGAACCTCTTGTCTCCAGTTATTGCTGAGATCAGTAGGATGTGTTGGATATATGGGCTAAATAATGATATAAAGACAAGTATTTACAGGCCCAAAAGCATTCAGGAGGATATCGGGCCACTAAGCCCATTATCCGATCTGGTTAGGTACCAGATCGAATTAATAACGGCTAGTCAAACTAGCCGTTAGGAGACTAGCCATTAGAAGGATAGTATAAATGTACCTGATGAACTGTTGTAAATTCAAAGTTTTCGAATGATAAAAATTGTTCTTTTCAACTGTTCCATTCTGCTCAACTATCATCAGTCTAAATTGACAGGATGGAAAAAAGAACAGGAGAAATGGGTGCTCACCTGTAAAGAATATCTTATCCCAGGCCAGCTCAAGGAGCTGAGACCCCATGGCGGCGCCACCGACAAACACCTTCACTGCACAGCCATCAAGGTATCTGGGAATGACGTCGGCAAGGAACTGTGTTGATGCAGGCGCGAGCTCGGATGGCTTAAGAGCAACGGTGTTCCCGGCAGCAATGGCACCAATCATCGGCTCCAGCGCCAGAACTGCAAAACACTGCTGTTAGAGTTCAAGGACGGATGACAAACAGAATGGGATGGAGCCCAATCCATCATCTTGGATGACCATTACGTCATCGTCATCTGCCAACAAGACAAATGACAGTGACAAATTCATCAGCATATCTTCTCATCTGATCGATTCAAAGAGTTGCATAGAAATTTGTATCATCATCATCATTATCATCATACTCATCATCTTAGTCGTCAAAGTTGTCTTTACGATGATGAATGAAGACTCATCATCCTCAAAGTCATATTTCCATTAGATTATTTACAGTGGTCCTCTGATCCATTTTTTTATCCGTTCCGTTCACTCCCCAGACAGGAACATCAAGGCTTGTAACGGAATACCCATTCAGCCCCGTTTCATTCCTCCCTAACCGTCATCCATCCTGAACCTTACCAATATAGTGCAGGGATGCGAACAGGACGATTTTTTCATCCCGGGACGAAAAAATTGTCCCGTCCAAGGGCATGCATGAAATTCGGGGCGAAAATTCGTCCCGGGGACCACCGGACAGGACGGTTTTTTTCCGTGGGACGAAAAAACTGTCCGTCCAGCAGTCTCAGACAATGGACGGACGAATCTGGAGCTACACTTACCAATGGGGAAGTTCCAGGAGGAGAACAAGAGCACATTTCCAAGCGGCTCTGGGACGAGGCTGCTGGAGGCGGGAAGGGCGAAAAGCGGGATCTTCACCTGAGAAAAGAGAACCGTTATAGGTGCTAATCATAAGAATTAGTGGATGGAAGAGAAGATAATAAACTTACACTCTTGGGATTCATCCAGTCCTTGAGACTGCTCAGTGCAAGATTGATGGACTTGATCACAAGACCCACCTGGAGCACAAGAGATGGTGAAAGAAGAAGAGAGTCAGAAGGATGACGGATGACGGATAGAGGATGACGTAATGGCAGTTTGGTCAGTTATCTGTCACAGAAGATGCAATGTTTGCTCCGATTCATCTGAAAGGCTGGTTTGATCGGATGACGGTTGGGAATGAGACAGATGGGGTTTTCGTCGTCCGTCCATAAAAGTTAAAACAATGAGATTTTTGAAGCAGAGTACTGCGTTACGAATGAAGGAATGAGGAAGCGATGACGGAATCACCAGTGTCATTTTAGTCTACGGACTAGTTACGATGACGAACAAAGCATCACATTCGATCTTTACCTACGTTAGGATGACGATAACTGATGACGGAATCCTCACGGTCATCTTCTTTCGTCCGTCAGAGGACACCAGCCATCAAAGACGATGATGAATTTCAGATGACGTATTGCGTCGTGCTCTTCAAACTACTGAAATGGAGGAGAAAGACGACAATGAAGAAGAAGATGACGGATTGAGGAAGGGGATTTCCGTCGTCCACATTAAATTTAGAAGCAAGAGAAAAAAGACTTTGAAGAAGCCGATGACGGATAGAGGATGGGGATTCACTTCATCCATCGCAAACTCTATGAGGAAGAAAGAGAAAGACGACGTTGAATAAGCCGATGACGGATTGATGATGGGGATTTTCGTCAACCACCGCAAACTCTATGAAGAAGAAAGAGAAAGACGACATTGAATAAGCCGATGACGGATTGATGATGGGGATTTTCGTCATCCATCGCAAACTCTATGAGGAAGAAAGAGAAAGACGACGTTGAATAAGTCGATGACGGATTGATGATGGAGATTCCCGTCATCCACTTCAAACTCTGTGAAGAAGGGAAGACTACCCATTAAGAGGATGACGGATGTTGGATGGGGATTATCGTCATCCAATGCAAAACTCTACGAAGAAGAAAGAGAAAGACGACCAAGAAGAAGACGATGAAGGATTGATGATGGGGATTCACGTCATCCACCGCAAACTCTGTGAAGAAGGGAAGACTACCCATTAAGAGGATGATGGATTTTGGATGGGGATTATCGTCATCCAATGCAAAACTCTGGGAAGAAGAGAGGGGAAGAGACCTCGTCGCGGAAAGACTCGACGGGGTGCTTGCCGAGATCCTTTTGAAGAACTTCAAAGATGGTTTTTTCCTCTTGTTGGACCATCGCTTGTAGACCCATCAACTGGCTTCTCCTCCACTTCTCGCTCTTCGTCTTCCCACTTCTGAAAACCTCTCTCATCTCCTCCACCCTCTCTTCCACGCCTTCCATCTCTCTCTCTCTCTCTCTCTCTCTCTCTCTCTCTCCCGTTCTCTCTTGTTCTCCCCGGCTTCCCGCTATCTGTGGAAGGTTTTATGCTCGCGAAAGAAGGCGCAAGAGAGGATGGAGAGTGGGTCAAAGATTAATCTATCCATCTCTCTCTTCCTTGTATCTCATCTCTTTTGTCCTTATTATCTATGCTCTCTTTTATCTATGTTTCTCTCATTGTCTCACCTCTCTCAGTCCCTACGGCTTTCCCCTCGTTTTCTACGCGTTTTACCCTCCAGAAAGGATAGCGACAGGATTATCCCTCTCTCTCCCTCTCTATCTCTCTCTCTCTCTTCGTCTCTATCACTATACTTGTCTCTCTCTCCCCCTCCCCCTTCGTCCCTCTTTCTCTCTCTCACTCTTTCTTCCTTTGTGTCTCTCACTCACGCCACTTGTCACTCTCTCCCCTGATCTCCCTCCGTCTCTCTTCCTCTCTCTCACTCTCTCCCCCTCTCTCTCCCTATCTCTATCTCTCTTCCCTTCCTCTCTCCCTCTCGTTTTCTCTCTATTTTTCGTGTCACTAAAACATTCTGTGCGTTTGAAGCTTTACCCACTGCTTGCAGGCCAAATGACGACAAAAGAAGCAGTCACTTCGTCATCTTATCAGACCGGACTTTCGCTGCATCTTCTCCCTAGAGCGACTCTCGAGGCTCTCATAAGTCTCTTTCTCTGTCTATCTCTCTCGATCTCTCTCCAAACTTTATTTCTCTCTCTCTCCCTATCTCCTTTTCTCTCTCTCTCTCTATCTCTTTCTATATCCTCTATCTTTTTCTCTGTCTTATCTCTCTCTTTCACTCTCTCTCGCTCCCTCTCTCCGTGTCCTATCGTTCTCTCTCTCTCTCTCCATCTCTCTTTCTCTCTCTCTCTCTCCATCTCTCTCTCTCTCTCCATCTCTCTTTCTCTCTCTCTCTCTCTCTCTTTTTCTCTCTCTCTCTATCTCTCTCTTCCTCTTTCTCTCTCTCTCTCTCTTTCTCCTCTCTCTCCATCTCTCTCTTTCTCTTTCTCTTTCTCTCTCTCTATCTCTCTCTTCCTCTTTCTCTCTCTCTTTCTCCTTCTCTCTCTCCATCTCTCTCTTTCTCTTTCTCTCTCTCTCTCTCTCTCTCTCTCTCTCTCTCTCTCTCTCTCTCTCTCTCTCTCTCTCTCTCTCTCTCTCTCTCTCTCTCTCTCTCTCTCTCTCTCTCTCTCTCTCTCTCTCTCTCTCTCTCTCTCTCTCTATCTCTCTCTTCCTCTTTCTCTTTCTCCTTCTCTCTCTCTCTCCCTCTTTCTCTCTCTGTCTCTCGCCCTCTCTCTCTCTCTCTCTTTCTCTCTCTTAGGCATCCGGGATCAGATCCGAACGTTCAAATCTTGATCAACAGATTCGAACTAACAAATGCCAAACAATCTGTTTCGATCGAACAGACCCTTTATTCCTGTTCTATCAAAAGTTTCCAATGAACAATTTGTTCGTTCGTGTTCGATTGCCATTTGTTCAACCTTGTCTAAACATGTTCGAACAATTTCGAACAAATGGCCAGCGATCGCGAGCGACTTTCTCTGTGGCGGCCGCTGGGCGGGGCTGGGGGCCGCTGGCTGGCGCTGAGTGGCCGTTGGCCGCCTGGGCGCCGTTGGCCGGCGTTGGCGGCTGGTGGTCGCGGACTGGCGCTGGCGCCGCCGAATTCGAAGATATGATTCGATCCGATTCAACAACGTGTTAGAATCGGATCCTATTTGAACATTCAATCCGAACATCCATCTTTTTCTAACAATCCGATCTGAACAGACGCGCAGATCGTGTTCGGATCAGATCTGAGTGGACAGGTCGGTGTTCGTATTCGTTCGTTCAAATGTCTGATCCGATCGAACATTCGAACGATCTGTCCGAATCTGCGATCCCTACTCTCTCTCTCTTTCTCTCTCTGTCTCTCTCTGTCTCTCGCTCTCTCCCTCTCTTCCTCTCGCTCGCTCTCTCTCTTTCGTTCTCTCTCTCTCTCTCTACCTCTCTCTTTCTCTCTATCTCTCTCACTCTCTCTCTCTTTCGTTCTCTCTCTCTCTACCTCTCTCTTTCTCTCTATCTCTCTCACTCTCTCTCTTTCGTTCTCTCTCTCTTTCGTTCTCTCTCTCTCTCTCTATCGCTCTCTCTCTCTATCGCTCTCTTTCTCTCTCTCTCTCTCTGTCTATCCTCCCTATCTCTCTCTCTTTCTATAGATATATGTCTATCTATTTGTCTATCTCTCTCTCTCTCTTCTCTCTTTCTCTATCTATCTATCTATCTCTCTCTCTCTCTCTCTCTCTCTCTTTCTCTATTTATATCTCTATCTATTTCTCTATTGGTCTCTCTCTATCTCTCTGTTTCTCTTCTATCTCATCTACATATCTATCTCATAGTTCTTACTATCCATATATTTATCCGTCTTTTTGAATATCTATCTATCCATCTATTTTTCTTTCTTTCTATTATCTTTCTGTATTTTTTTAATTTGATATTTTATTTATTTTTATCTATACATCTTTCATATCTCTCAATCTCCCTTGATTATCTATTTATTTCTCACAACCATACTTGACCAAAAAGAAGTTATGGCATGAGTGTCACGCTCTTCGGTATATCATAAGTGTTGGAGTTAAGGCTCGTCAGTATGGGTGCTCTTCAGAAAATTATTTTAATCAGTAAATGTTATCTTAAAGTATTGATTTTAACTGTTTTTCTTATTAGCCGTACTAGTCCAATGAAACTACGCGCAGTTAGGCTGTAACAAATAAGGCTAACTAACTCTGGCCCGCTAAGTTATAAAATAGTTTTTCAATATAAATCCCATGTGCATTGTCTAAATTCCGAAGTTATTGTTTCAAAGCACAAACCCCCAACTACCACAACTTTCGACGACTATATTAAATAGATTCGTTGAACAGCTTCATCTAAGTAATAAATACCCAGTCAGACGTCCAACCTTGGCTAATCGTTTCGTCGTTGATTTGTCCTGTCTCTGTTAGTGCACTTGTTTTAAGCCCAGTGGGCAGGATCGGCTGATGATTTAAATAATTTTCAAATGAACAATTGGGTTGCCATTTATTTATTGCCACTATTGCCCTTGGCTTCTGTATTTCTCTCACTCAGATAAATGCAGTCTCCAGTTGAAACTAGTTGTAGAGAAGACTCGCAAGGGGAGAGAGAGAGAGAGAGAGAGAGAGAGAGAGAGAGAGAGAGAGAGAGAGAGAGAGAGAGAGGGAAGGGAAGAAGGGAAGAGGATGAGTCTAGGAGAGATGAAAATAAGATAACCGAATGACTTCCAAAATGAATAAAAACTTAAGTTCTTTTTCCTTGTGATCTTAATTTAATAAATCCTGCATAAATATTAGGGAGAAAGATGTTATCTTAAGATAAACCTTCTACTATGTCAGTGTTGTACTACGCCAACTCCTAGGGGTGTCAAGGATTCAACTCTATTGAATAAGAAGGTGCCCCTACAGGTTGAAAACATGTTAGTGATCAGTGGGAATATGTCATTTGGGAATGTCTTATCAAGATGTGTCAGATCTCGCAAATCATATCACACGAAAGCAGTCATTGGAACAAGATGCAGCTGAGGTTGTGCGAGTGGGCACTCTTAACTCATGTTGATTAACTCACATTGACAAAGAATCCAGATAGGAGGACAATCAAGAGGTCCCCTTACTATGTTACAAGCATTATACCATGTGGCTAGCGGTGTAAACATAACTAGATTATGATTATGAATCTGAACTGATGATCATACCACTTGGTTTCAAAGTTGACATGTAAATTTTTTTGAGAGGGAGTCGGATGCTTCTCGAAGGGATCTGTCGACTCTATTGAAGTAGTCCTTCCCCATTTTTAGTGATTCTGATGTAACACGACATGCCGGGATCAAAGGGCTCATGTTACACCAGCGGGGTGTTGAGGAGTGCCAACTCAGAAGTCAGCACGAGCGACATCACGGCAGTCAATAGGGACTTTTAATCACATTAGATAGTAAAATCTATATACAATATACTCGTTGTGAGAAATAGATGGCTAGGATTAAATATTACGATTTCACATATACTAGGATCACGTCTAGCGGCCAGGATTAAATATAGAATAAGAAATACAGCTGTTAAAATCTAACGGTCCTTGTTTATTTGCATATAGTCATAATCCTGTTATAACGACTATGATTAAAACCAACATATTACTATATTTAGTATCATTCTATAACTATAAATACTAACCAACTTATTATAATATTTGAGGATTAATAAACAATATAATTCAAGATTGTTGGTCTCGCCCTTCTCATCTCTTCTTCTGCTTCTTCTTGTTCTTCTTCATCTTCTTCTTCTTCTCCTCTCTCTCTCTCTTTCTCGTCTTAGTTCAAGATTTTTGGTATCAGAGCCAAGCCTGATCGCAAGAATAGTTAAGGAAAGCTTGTCTCCGAATCCTCCTCAGAATATCAACCGAGAAGCATAGCGAATACGGTGGCACCAGTCATGGTGCATACAGCTGCAACTCACGAGTCCATACCAATTGTGATCCCTCCCGGATTAACAATTCCAGTGCGTCTAGATGCAGACAACTACCAGATGTGGCGAAATATCATCCTTCCTCTCCTGAAAGGGAATGGTTTAATTCGATTTATAAATGACATACCACCTCCATCAATTATTTCAGATCAACATGGAAATACCGTGGAAAATCCTGATTTAGGAAACTGGTGGAGAACCGACCATCAAATTCTTAGGTCTCTCCGCTCCACGGTATCTGGATCTGTGCTAACATGCGTTGCCAAAGCAAATGCTGCAAGAGAAGCTGTGGGAGAAACTAGAGAATACCTTTGCCGGAAGAAGTCAGTCAAGAATTCTGGAGCTCAACATGCAATTCCATAATATTGAGAAAGGATCAATGACTGTTGAAGAGTACATCAAAAACGTTAGATCTGTCTTAGAAGCTCTGTAGATTGTAGGACACCCTGTAAGTGAACCTACAAAGATTTATGTTTTTCTACGAGGCTTACCCCCTGAGTATTCACATTTTGTGATCAATATTAATGCTAATATTGATCATATGGGGTTTGAGCAAATCGTGACTAATCTAAAGGCACATGATGATTATTTAATACATCATCTTAAAGGGAAAAAGACTGCATTTCCTCTTATGGCCAACTCTGCCCAAAAGCAAACTTATCAACTTTACAATTGGTACACTAGTCAAGGATCATGGACAGAAACTTATCAATGAAATAACTTCCAAAATTGTGGTCAAATCGAGGCAGAGGAATAGGCCAAAGATATCAGCCAAGATGTCAACTATGCTCTTAGTTTGGGCATAGAGCTAGAGAATGCCAAGAATTCATCAGATTTTCCACATCAAATATATCATCATCTGTTCCACAAGCATATAATGCAGAGAATCAAAGGTGGTATCTAGACAATGGGGCTACTCACCATGTAGCCACCCACATCAACAACCTACAAGATGCTCAACCATATCAAGGATCAGATCAGCTTCAAGTCAGTTGGAAATTCTACTATTACAACTTCAGATAAAATACTTCTTTTGAAAAATATATTGCATGTTCCTCAAATTAGTTAGGATTTACTGTCCATTCAAAAATTAACTACTAACAACAATATATTTTTTGAGTTTCACAAGTCTTGCTTTTTTATGAAGGACAATGCAACTCACGGAATCCTTCTTCGAGGAACAGTTAAGGATGTCCTCTACTACCTGGAAAAACAAAACACAAATGATGGAGGACCATCCTGGAGACGGCGCGCCAGGACGAAAGCAGCCACGTCGAGCAGCCCGCGCTGATGCTTGCCACCCGGGGTTCAAGTACCCCGCGTAAGAACTCCTATCTTTACTTATGTTCATTTCATGTTTGTTTGTATTTTCGGAGTAGTGGACTGGGCCAATGTTGTTGGGCCTCGTCCTCGTCATTTCCCTTTTACTTTTATAATTGTATTTTTGAATTTGTAAGGAGAGGCCGAACCACGTCTTGCGACAGTTCGTCCTCTCCCACGTTCTCTTGGCACCCATCCTCCCTATATAAGGGGATGACATGCCCAAGGAACATTTGGAGTTATTGTTGAAAAGTTTATTCACAATTCGTCTCCCCCCTATCGTAGTTTGTAGCGTAGGGGGTTTGGCTAGCCCCATCCACGTCGAAATCACTCCGTGGTTAGAGCCCACGCCTCTCTCATCGAGATCACTCCGAGAGGAACATGCTTAAACGTGCCGTCGAGATCACTCCGGTACGCTTAACGAAGTTCAAGAAGTTGACGCCGTCAAAAGTTGAGAAGGCCTTCGTCGAGATCACTCCAGAGGTTCTTGGAGGCTTACGACGACGACGACGCGACGCCGACCTGGGAGATCCGCTCCATCGAGAGAGCTCGCCCAGACCGATCAAGAAACCCGTTCTTGACAGGTTCTTGATCTCCACTCTCCTCCATCTCCCATCTCTTCCACCCCTTTCTTGGAACCCCAACCATCCTCATCCTGGCCTTCCCGTTCGTCCTCCCACGTTCTTGATCCATTTCCCCGCATTCTTGATCCCTTCTTCCGCGTTCTTGAACCCTTCTTCCACGTTCTTGATCCCTTCTTCCACGTTCTTGAACCCTTCTTCCACGTTCTTGATCCCTTCTTCCACGTTCTTGATCCATTTCCCTGCGTTCTTGATCCCTTCCTCCCATGTTCTTGACCATTTCTCCCCCCCCCCCTTCCCCCACGTTCTTGAATTCTTGAAATCTTGAAACCTCAACCTTCCGCCCTCACTTTCTTGATCTGTCATCCACCCCTCGTTCTTGAATTCTTGAAATCTTAAATCCTCAACCCTCCACCCTCTCTTTCTTGATCTACCACCGTTCTTCCCTTCCATTTCTTGGATTCCCGTCACCCCTCCCTTCCCAACCCCTTCTTGGTCGCCCTACCTGGCCAACATCGCCATTCCGCCCCCCCCACTAGTCCAATCACTGCCGCCTTCGCCCCCCTTGTTGCCACGCCTCTCCCCGCCAGGACCCCGCATTCGCGTGGGCGTTCACACGCCCGCCCAACGCCCGCACGCGGCGGCCACCTCTGCGTGCTCGCTGGCCTGCCCGTGTGCGCACCTCACGCCCTTGACGGTCGCACGCTCGCCCACTGTGCACCGTCGACCCTGCCCGCTAGAGTCGTCCCGCGTCCGCTGACCACGCCGCTGGGAGTCAGCCGCATCCAGATCGTCGTCTCCAATGATTCGTCCGCATCTCGTTATTAGTCAAGACGATTCTCTACGCCGTGGACTAAGCGACCCAAAGGTCAGTCTCATCTCCCCTCCATATTTCCAGCATTATTATCTTCTCCAGTCTCGTCACCTGCCCAACTTTCCTCTGCACTGATAGGATAGCCACCATTGTCGAGAGTAGGGAATTCTTGTGGTTGAAAGGATATTCATTTGACTAGGACGCCGAACACTCCAGGGCCGTCATACGCCCCTCACCGCTTAAGCGTCTAGTTGATTTTGCGGGTCATTGGGAGTTTGATCTTAGGATCACTCTTCTCTCGTTGATCGGCACGGCCGACGCCGTTATCCGTTGATTCCCTAACTGCTCATTCACCGTTTTCTCATTACTTGAATTACATCTCACATCATTCGCATCATAATTCCTGTGACGTAATACGAGCCGATCGATCCCGGCCGACATCGTATTACATCAACAAAGGCAGCCTACACTTGATCACTGTCCTCTAAACAATGTTGACGCTTGAGATTGGGTCATCCCCAACTCAAGACCTTGAAAAATATTATTCAAAAATTTGGACTACTTGGTTTTCATAAATCTTTCATTTGATTCATGAAATATTTCAAAATCTCATAAACTCTCTTTTCCTTCTAAAAATCATAGTTCCAACAATTGTCTTGAAATAGTTCACTCAGATTTATGGGGACCTGCACCAGTTGTATCTCGTTCTGGTTCCTTGTACTATGTAACATTCATAGATGAATTTAGTAAATATGTATGGATTTATCCCATCAAAAGTAAAAGTGATCTTTTAGATACTTTTATTACTTCTCAAAAACAGGTAGAAAATCAATATTTCTCTAAAATTAAATATTTCCAGTCTGACTGGGAAGGCGAATATCAATCCCTCAACCAATATTTAAAAACCCAAGAAATTTTTCATAGGGTGTCATGCCCACACACCCCTGAACAAAATGGGGCAGCTGAAAAAAAACACCGACATTTCATCGAAATAGCTCTCTCATTGCTTCATCACGCAAAAATGCCTAAGCAATTTTGGGATGAAGCAGTTATGGCATATGTTTATCTTATAAATCGCCTAACTACACTTATACTGAAAAATAAATCTCCTTATGAATTACTGTTTAAAACTAAACCTGATTATTTTTTACTTAAAACCTTTGGATGCTTATTTTATCCATACTTGAGACCCTATGCTAAACATAAACTTGAGCAGAGATCGGAAAATATTTGTTTTTAGGTTACAGTGCTTTACACTTTGGATATCGATGCTTGTTTCTCCACTCAGGTAAATTTTTTATCTCTAGACGCTATGTTCTTTGAAAATTCTTTTCCATTTTCATCTGAAAGAAACTCTAATCAAGAAAAAAGGTGTTCTAGGATCATTTTATGATAATCTTGAGAATTCAAGAATCAGTGGAATAGAAACCAGTAATATCGATATTCATCCCATTGAATCAGTTGCTTCGACAGCTGAAATCAATGACTTTACCAATTATTCTAACATTGTTCAAGGAAATTCATCATCATCAACAACTTCTGATGATGAAACCGATCAATCTACATCAAACATTTCTCATTCTATCCAAATGTTTGATATTAATAATCCCTCTGAATCTGAGAAACAAATCTTAACTACCCTCGACTATACTCCGGGACCTGGAGACATGCTAAAAACAAGATCTGATCAAGGCGTTTACTCACAAGACAGTCCCTCAAACTGACGTCTATCACTTACTGTTGTTCGTTATCCTCTACTTGTATGTCTGACAACTAATGTCATTCATTTAGAAGAACCTCATTCTTTCAAAAGTGCATCCATGAGTCCTCATTGCATGCAATCTATGAAAGAAGAATTTAATGCTTTAATGCAAAATCAAACATGGGAATTAGTTCCCAGAAACCCAAATTTGGTTATCATTGGATGCAAATGGGTATACAGAACTAAGTATAAACCTGATGGTACAATAGACAAATATAAAGCACGACTTGTTGCTAACGGTTATAATCAACAAGAAGGTTTTGATTTTTCCAAAACCTTTAGTCCTGTTATTAAACATACTACAATTCGATTGCTACTTTTGTTTGCAGTTACCATGAACTGGGCAATTCATCAATTAGATGTCTCTAATGCGTTTCTACATGGGGATCTCAAAGAAGCCTTATATATGGAACATCCCATTGGTTTCAAAGATCCTAATCATGTTTGTCTTCTTAAAAAGTTAATATATGGACTTAAACAATCACCTTATACAGCTTTGCAAGTTAACAAAATTCCTTATACAGCTTAATTTCACTGGTTCAGAAACGGATAACTCTTCATTCTTTAAATCTTCCTCATCGAACCCAATTTTTATTCTTATATATGTTGATGACATACTTATTATCTTTCCATGTACTAATGAAAAAAATCTTCTCGTTAAACAACTTCAAACTGTTTTTGCAATCAAAGATTTAGGATCTGCTCATTATTTTCTAGGCATAGAGTTTACCGAATTCCAAGAAGGATATATACTCGCTCAATCAAAATACCTTTCTCAAACATTGAGACATTCAAATATGGATACTTGTAAACTATAATCTACTCATGTAGCGCAACCAAAAACACGTAATTCTCCAGATTTGTTTCCTGATCATACTCTATATAGGAAGATTGTTGGTTCCTTGCAATATCTAACATTAACTCGTCCTGATATTGCCTTTGTAGTTAACAAAGCTTGTCATAAAATGCATTCCCCGAGAAATCAGATTGGAAATCACTCAAACATCTCCTTAGATACTTAAAAGGAACTGCATTACATGGATTATTTCTTTATAAAATTTCTCCTTTATCACTTAATGTTTTTAGTGATGCAGACTGGGCAGGAGATCAAGAAGATCGAAGATCTACTGGTGGTTTTTTAGTATTTATGGGATGAAATCTTGTTTCCTGGAGCGCCAAGAAACAACCGACAGTAGCTCGATCAAGCACGGAAACAGAGTACAAATCACTTGCAAATGTTGCCGCTGAAACAATATGGATTCAATCATTGCTCAAGGAGCTCAATCTCTGTTCAACTTCGGTGCCAATTCTCTGGTGTGATAACCTTGGAGCCACGTACTTGCTGCAAATCCAGTTTTTCATGCCAGAACCAAGCACATAGAGGTGGACTATCATTTCGTCAGGGAGCAAATTGCTACTCAAGCACAGCAAGTCAAGTTCGTCAACAGCGATGGACAACTGGCAGATATTCTCACCAAAGCTCTTCCACGAGATTGCTTTCAGCTCCTTCGAGACAAGCTCAACATCTCCCTCTTGCCGTTGAGCTTGACGGGGGTGTTGAGGAGTGCCAACTCAGAAGTCAGCACGATCGACAGCGCGACAGTCAATGGGGATTTTTTAATCATATTATATAGTAATATCTATATACATTAAACTTGTTATGAGAAATAGATGGCTAGGATTAAATATAGGATTTCACATAAACTAGGATCAAATCTAGTTGTTAGGATAAAATATAGAATAGGAAATACAACCGTTAAAATCTAACGGTCCTTGTTTGTTTTCATATAGTTGTAATCCCGTTATAACTACTATGATTAAAACCAACATATTACTATATTTAGTATCATTCTATAACTATAAATACAAACCAGCTTATTGAAAACTTTGAGGATTAATAACAATCTAATTCAAGATTGTTGGTTTCTCGCCCTTCTCTTGTCTTCTTCTTCTTCTTCTTCTTCTTCTTCTTCTTCTTCTTCTTCAATCTTTCTTCTTCTTCTCTCTCTCTCTCTCTCGTCTCAGCTCAAGATTTTCAACAAGGGGATGGGCGCGGATGTGTGATGCAGGCGCGACTATTTGATTCGTAAATCATAAAATCAACGAGAAGAATGGCAGAAAGACTGATTGACTAGGCAGCAAATCCGATAGTAACACGAGGGGTCTGGGCAATGGATAGGCTCCCGATGACTCGGGTGATCAGCTCGAAGGCTGATGGTGTGGGGGATGATCTCTTTCTGTGAGCGTCCACGCCATTGTCACCGACACCGACGAAGGAAAGTTGCTAACACGAGTACGGTGGGTAGTCCAACAATACATAGAAAATCTCTAAAGGCAGCGGAGCAATCAAAGCGGACACTGACATGCAGACCCAGTCCGAGTGTTCGAAGTAGAGTGCGACTGTCGAGGAAGGGCGAGGAGGTGGGCATGGATGGCGCGACCAAGGGAGTGTGCACAGGCAATACAGTGACAGTTGCGACATTGATGGGCAATGACCGTTGACGACTGCCATGGGATAGCTCCGCGCACAGTCAATATAGAGTTGCAAATCGTGAGGGGTGGCAACGCACCGAAGAGCGGCGACCGCTAGAGACAGTCTCTAGTGGAAGGCGGGTAGCGGTGGCCAGAACGTGGAGGAGGGCATCGGGGCCAGGAAGTACCATAGATGAGCTTCACGGCGAGCAAGACCATGGTGGTGCAACCGTGATCTTCTCTCCTTCTCCTCTTCTCCATTCTTCTTCCTCTTCTTCCTCTTCTTCTTCTTTTTCTTCTAATTTTCCTCTATGAGTGGTCTTTTCACGCGCAACCCGGCTGGGAGGACAATGACCGGAACCCTTGATGGCCTGGCGGAGTCTTCCAGCATGTGAAGAACTATGCAAAAGAGAGTCGAGAGGTCGCATCGAAGTGTTCTTACACCGCCGGCGGTGATTCTATTGAACCACATGATCGATCAAAGCAAGGGTCGATAGCCTTAGTAGTAGCCAGCTTGATAGGGGTGCAGGGCAATGCTGGAATGCTGGATTGTGTCGAAATCTGAGAAAAGCCACCAGCGAAGACATGCAGCTGTTGGTAAGCAAAGACTCATCCACCACAGACACAAATAAGAGTTGTTGACAGTGCAACTCAATCGCAGTGACAACGACACATAGCTGACGGCAGTCAATCGGAAGGTTCCCTTAGTAATAGATAGAGAAGACCCCTTGGAGCTCTAGTTGCAGCCTCCCAATACAACGTAGGGGAAGTCATGCAACTGACATTCACCAGCAGTGGTCATGCGAGGACGGAGGGTGGTAGCTGGGAGTGTCCAAGGGCCAGGGTACTGGCTGTGCCCGAGTGCTTCTGCAGGGCAGCAATGACCTATAGACTCATCCGTTATAACAGATATATTTAAACTAATATCATCCTTTCCTATCTACGATGTAATCCTAACCTTCTATCTTTAATCCTATTCTATCTTTGAGCCTATATTGAATCCTATAAGCTAAATCTCTAACGAGTATATAATATTTAATTGGTTTATTACTAACTAATCTTGGTTAAGTCCCTAACAAGCTGGCCTCTGACTATGGCGAGTTGACTGACCCGTTTGGGGGTGCTGACTCCTTAACAGATGCAACAATAGAGGAAAGAAATGAGTCTCCTCCCCAATGGAGGAAAGCGGTGGAAAAAAAACCTTATGAAAAACCACAAGTGATATCTTTTTCTTCAAAGTCTCCCAAAACTAGTCCATAACCCTACCCCTCACATAGTGGAGGGGATGGGGTTGCCATAATGGGCTTCATTAGGGGAGATATCCAATAATGGATTCTTCTTGAATGGTCTAAACAAAGCAAAACCAAACACAAACAAAGCACAACAAGGGAGGTCCTTACACACACAGGTGGGGGCCTCCCTTCAGGCAAAGGGAACGAATGAGATAAGACCAAAATGACGCAAAACTTGGATAGTCCTCCATAAGACCAAAATAACCAATATGATGTGAGAATGTGAAAACGTGAAAAATTAGACGTCGTTAAACCTGAAAGCAAAAATTTGGGTTCTTCACATTGGCTCAAGCTCGGCGACACTGTTGATGACGAGTTTGGACTTGCTCTATCGGATGGTCCTCCATCAGATTGTCTCCATTGGTGGTGTAGATAGCAGTCCATTTAGGGGAGATGTGAGAGTGTCTTCTACTCATGCCTCGGTTGCATTTATGATTGGTTTGCTAGTGGAGTGCTCCATAGTGCTTAAAGGATACCCACCCCACAAGTAGGGGCCAAGATTTAAAACATGTTTGGATACCCATGGTTGAGGGGTCACTCATGTTTGGATGCACGGCAAAGAGTTCATCAAAGGTTTGTGGTGGGATAATGTATTCAGAGAATGTTGCTGGAAGGGGCCTTCATAGGACCCATGCAAAATAACACATTGACCAGTCCAATGCGAGAGGTTAGAGACATTAAATGTTGAGCCGATGCTCTAGTGATGTGATAAATCAAGGACATAGCCATTGTGGCGCAGATTCTTGAGAATCTTAAATGGACTGGCACTTTGGTTTTGTAGTTTGTTGTTTACTCGCAGGTTATGGGTGGAGTGGAGATGGAAAATTACTAGATCATTCTCTTCAAACTCCGTGCAATAATGCCGAGTGTCGGTGAGGGCTTTACACATCTGTTTGGACAAGGCAATCTTGCTTGCAACATTGATGTTGAGAGTTTTGATACAAGCAGCTAGTGATTTGGTAGTAAATAATGATGTATGGTCATGTTGATGAGCAGAAGATCAATAGGCTTGTTTTGTTGATTTCCGTACACTATCATGAAAGGGCTCTTCCCCCATCACTTGTGTGACAGCCATTGATCCCAAGGAACACAAGTATGTTGTATGAGGCAGCGTAGTAGGTCACCCAAGCTATGGTTGCTAACATCTGTGTATTCATCCATTTGACGATGAATGGTACATGAAAACTGAAGCTTGGTTGCCATATCGTACCACATGTTTTCGAAAAAGAGCCCATAACTTTGGATCACAATCGAATACAATAGTCTTTAGGACACCATGTAGTTTAATCATTTCTGAAAAGAAAACATTTAGCAATGTGTGAAGCATTTGATGTCATACGACAAGAAATGAAATGAGCCATTTTAAAGTTTGGTCAAAGATGACATGGACGGAGTGTGACTTGTTGGAAGTAGGGGGAAGTCCCAAAATGAAGTCTGTACTGACATCTTTTTATGGTCAAGAAGGAACGGGGAAGGGTTGATATTATACATGATATTTCTTCACTGTTTTTCCCAAAGCAGATACAACATTGAGTGATAGTGTGACAGATATGGTGATCCTTGACTGACTAGTAGTAGTCTTGAATGGCTTCTATTGTCTTATCTCACCCAGCATGACTAGAAAGCCCCTTTTTATGTACTTCCCAAATGATACAATTATGGATGGAAGTTCACGGAATGCAAAGATGGCTATTTCTGAATAGGAAGCCCTCAATGTCACTAAAGGTAATGATCATTTGTGTTGATTCCCCTACCAGCTGCGCATAAATAACAACGAAATCAGGAAAAGTTTGATACATAAAAGGAATAGAGTCAAAATCAAGGAGCCATAGCACAGGTGCTATGAGAACTGCTATCAATGGTGAAGGCCATCGAAGACCTTATTGGCAATGCCTGGCTTGTGATGTAAGAAAACTTAAAATATTGAAAATTCACATGCTGAGGATGAAAGTGTAGTTCGACACTCAAATACTTCAGAACTTCATGATCCAAATATAAAACAAACTCAAGAAATATCAGGCAGTGTCAGAAATGTTCCATATACCAAATAGTGTTACTTAAAGCAAGGTGCTTACGATGGCATATAATCCCTTCTCATATGTGAAATACATTTTCTCAAGATTCATTTAGCTTTTCATTATTAAAGACGATAGTGTAGTTGCCTTGGTTGAGGAGCCATTCTACCCCAGTTCTCAACATTGCAGGCGATGAATATGGGGTCAAAATATGGCAATCAAAGGTGGGGATATTAGCCATCAGGTGATTCACGATATGTATGGATTGTAGTTTTCCAACTTAATTCACCTTTGCGAAGATAGTTCCTCATGAGTGTCATGATGGTATGGAAGTTTTTGTTAAACCAACGCTGAAAGAGGGCAAGGCAGTGGAATTTGCCACTCTAGAATGGCATAGATCTTTTTGAGATCGATGATAATACCTTCTAATCAAACTATAAACTTCAAGAAGAGAACCTTATTGTGAAAAAATAAACTAAAATTTTAAGTTAACTGAAAATTTTGAAGCCTTGAGGATTTGAAAAATGATTCGAAGATACTCCACCTGAATGTCAACCAAAACACTATATATTAGGATGTCATCAAAATATATGATGAAAATTTTATCCTACTTCTCGCTAATGGTTGTCTCAGGGTACACTTGAACGTACTTGAACCATTGGAGAGTCCAAACAGCATGACCAACCATGCAGATAACATATATTTTCTCTTGAATGTTGTTTTCTACTCATCCACAAGTCAAAAACATACCTGATGATATATGTTATGTAGTTTGATTTTGGAGAATGTTTCCGGCTATGTGATATCATCAATAATGTCGTCCAATTCAAGATTAGGAAATCAATGCTTGAGTGTCATCTTGTTCATGGGGTGATAGTCGACACATGCACCATGTGCCATTTTCCATATGAACCAACGAGGTGGAAACACTAGAAGGACGAAGACTTTATTATATGAAAATTTATTCAAAGAGCTCTTAAACCTGCCATCGTAATTCTGGGTGTTATGCAAAAACATGCACATTTATTACTTTAATATGATCATATTTACATGTTTATTTGCCTTAAATAACTCATATTTGCATGTTATTAAGCTTAAAATGATTAAACCTATTTTTAGAATGATTTTATGAATTTTATGCATTTTTGTGCATTTTTGGGGTATTTTCTGCCAATAGATTCTAAAAGAATATAATTTTGTGAGTCAGAAAATGATTTTTATGGAATTTTTTGATATACAATTTGGAAAGATATGAATTTTCAAAGTTTGACATATATTTATATGTATTTTTTGGCCTTTTATTTTATATAATCTGAATTTTAAAAACTTTTTTGTGCCGCTGCGTGTCGCCATTCGATTCGTCGAATGATGACAAATCACAGCTACCTCCGATGATTAGCGATAGCCAATCATTTAGCCAGGCAATTATCGATTCCCGATTTGCAAAGCACTAATTGCATTTATGAGTGACACGTCAAAATTTGAATTTCTAACATGTGGACGATATGGACCAATAAAAAATGAAGGCCTTTTTTTGCAACAAATGCGTGTGTGGGCCGCGGCACAAAAACAACAAAGTTTCACTTTTTTCTTGTTTTTTTTCTTTTTCTTTGGTATAGCGGCGTGTACACGTGGCCACGCAACTACACGTGGCGCACGTGTGGCAGCCGCTGAATGGATTAAAAAGAAAAAAGCTAATGTGGCACTCGACTGACAGTTGCTGAATGGATAAAAAAAGAAAAGTTGACATGGCGTGCGCTGACGCGCTGCCACATCAGCTACTAGAAGGAATAGGAAAAAAAACTTAAATAATACAAGTATACTAAGATTCTCTTTTGTCTTTTTTTCCCTTTTACAAGTACACGTGGTGACTCTGAAAAGTGTGTGTGTGGAAGACAATAAGACATGGAAGTTAAAGCAATTTGATAGTTCAACCAAAATGGAAGACGAGGAAGCGTCAGAGACGATGATGAGGAGAGAGAAAAAATCAAGGGCTAGGATTACTCCAACTTCAAACAACCATATCTTTTGATCTACAATTTTGAAAAAATCAAGGGTATGCTTCATCTCCCACTCCTCTTTCTATCCATACCCTCTGATTTGTAAAATGCATCTTGAACTTGCTTCCTACTTGTGTGGGGTGATTGAAAGATAGTGAGTTTGGAGATTCATCAAGTGTGTTCTTGGTGTCCTTGGTGTGTGGGAAGAAGCATCGGAGAAGAGAGGGAGCTTACCAGCACTCGCAAGATGCCGTGATCTTGGTGGAACATAAGGCTATAAGGTAAGTGTCTTCACCTTACGTTGCTCTTTTCCTGACACCATCATTAGATTAATTAAAGGTTTATTATTCTCTTTTCACTACTCTTTCATTCCTTCACGTAATCCCTATCTCATCTCTATCCTTTCCATCACACCATTCTACATTCAACCACTATCATATCATTCACATTCTCTATCTCATCTGCATATCGTTACACAAAATTCTAAGTCCACTGACTCTTTCCTCTACTAAGTTAAATTAAAATATAACTATTACGTCCTTATACTCGATAGTTCACTCTCGTCTTCATCTCTTCTCGCGTTGATCATCCATATAATAAGAAATTAATTCCTTAATCATTGTTCCCTATGGAGACGATCCGTACTCATCATTAGTTAAATATTCTTAAGTACAGTTGAATATATTTTTATTGAATAATCTCAAGAACCATTGAAGAATTAAAACCCCTGAAATTGAGATTATCATTATGTGGGGCATATTGGGGAGAAGGGCTCATGGGTCAAAATCAATAACATTTTGAACATCTTGTTGGTGGGGGGAGACTGGCTGGTACCTTGTCCAAGAAAACACTTAGGAGCTCGCATTAAAGCTGGCAAATTAACAAGGACCCATGACTAAGGGAAACGAATGGTCGTTGCTCTACAAAAAAACGTGGAACTGACTATGTTCAGACATCTCAGAGTACAGCATGTGGGGGCATGATTTGCAGTTGTAGACCAACACCATAAATGGGGTCAACACTCCTGGGATGGGTTGAAAAAGCTTGATGATCACCTTCTTATCACCATGCATAAACGTGCATTTGTTTCTCTTACCATGTAGGGTGGCATTTGTGCCATCTGACTTGGCATAGCCTAAAATCATGCTTCTGATTTCCAACGGAAGGATTTCCAAGTCTATGTTATCGTTGGAGAAAAAATCGGAGTATTAAATAAACATATATGCATACAGGAATAGGTTGAGAATTTCCCCACACAACTTGATAAGGTGGCAGGTTCTCTCAAGGGGTGATTGCATTTTCTTGGCCTCTTGATGGCGCAGCAGCAGCCGCAGCCTCGGATACATCTTCGGAGATGTCACCGTCGCCCCCGACACCGCCAGCCATACGTGTTCAACCCGCTCGGCAAGCTAAGGCGACGGTACGCACGCCCGGATCCAAATATCCCGGGTAACGGACTCCTTATCATCATTTTTACGTTCTCGTTTTGGTTTTAGTCATCACCGTTCGTCGTTTTAAATTCGTCATGGTTACATGTAAGGCGAGAGGTTTATCCTGTCAGGATCTCTTCTCCCTACCCTCTTGTTTTCTCTCTTCTTCCTTGTTGTTCCACTTCCTTTGGTCCTAGGTCATAGGGTTTCCTTTATGATGTCCTTGGGTTTTTGGTCTAAGCAGGTTACCCACACTTCCCCCCTTATATAAGGGAAGAGGGTTGC
Organism: Wolffia australiana; assembly: GCF_029677425.1. Classification (NCBI taxonomy): domain Eukaryota; kingdom Viridiplantae; phylum Streptophyta; class Magnoliopsida; order Alismatales; family Araceae; genus Wolffia; species Wolffia australiana. The sequence continues at coordinate 5,111,742 of NC_135836.1, read as the reverse complement.
CCAAAACAATCAGTATCTCTCATTGAATTTGAAAAGATGAAAGTTTGTTTTACGTTGAAGAATTAGGGTTTCAACCCTAGAGGAGAAGAGAGGGAGGAAGAAGAAGGGGAAGAAGAAGAGAGAAGGAAGAGGAAGAGGAGCTCGCTCCCGCCGTCGCCGCCCGTTCGGCCGCTGCTCGGGCTCGCCCCTTCCCCGGGAACACGACACCGCCGCCCGTCCTTCCCCGCACGGCACTGCCTGCCACCACGCGCTGCTCTGCCTCGACCGGCATCGCGCCCGGCTCGCGCCCCTCACACCGAGTCGCGCGAGGCTGTTGTCGCTGGCTCCGACCGGCCACGTTGCACCAGGGTGCAACCCCTCCGCCCTCCTTACTGTTGGGTCAAGCGAATCGCCCGTCCCACTACATGACCTGACACCCCACGCTCTGCCGGCTACTCAGTTGCACTCGCGTCGCTGCCGCTCCCGTTGGCTTCAGCGCGCCTGAGTTTGCCGCCGCCGGTGCAACTTACGTTGCCCCTGGGATGCCGTCGCTGGTCACGATGACCCGCTGCAGCGTTCCCCCTCCCCGTCGCCCTGCGGATGAGAGTGCACTGGCTGCACCTCACCGTTGCCTCCGCGTTCTCACATGAGCGACCTCCCGCCGGGACGCCCCTCTTCCCGCTCGCGCCGCGTTCCGCGCCGCGAACGTCGCTGCCGGCGACCATCATCGCCCGTGCCTCCGCTCCTGTCGCGGGCGCGACCAAAGCGGCCGCGCCACTCGGCCCTCCGCCGTGCCGGTCCTGTTGCACATCCCTTCCGTGGAGCTGCACACTCCGCTCCACCGAGCTCGTCGCACTGATTCGCCGCGCTTTGCAACTCGCCGCGTCGTGCGCCCTTGACGTAGCGCCCGTGCCGTGCTGCGCCTGTTGCTTGCGTTGTGCCCGCCGCACGCAGCCGCCCCCGCGTTGTGATCTTCGAGCCCTTCTCCTGTGCCGCGCCTGTCGCGCCGCGCCCACTGTGCCATCTGCCCACCGTGGTTGCACCTTGCCGCCGACGCTATCCGACACCACGGTTCGCTTCCGAGCTGTTCGAGAACGAGCAGATTATCCCTGGCGACTTCGAGGTACGCCGTCCTCCCTAGCCCCGTCCTTTACTTCCCACAGTGCGCTCTCGGTTGCCTCCACCGCGCTCGGGTTAGACGTAGGTGAGTGTGACAGGTTGAGTGAAAACTACGTGCATTTGAGTGTCTTTCCTGGTTTGATACGAGTCAAGTCCGCTTGTCCCGTGCGAGCACCCTCCGGTGGGAATTATCCTGTTCAGCGCCGTAGCAACCTCGTCCGTCCGGACGGGGGTCAGGAGGTCTATACCCCCGCCGTTGGGTGACCCCGTCGATTCCCGGAGGTTGACACCCGTTGCTTGTCGGCGACTGCACGTACGAAACCCTACCCGTGCATTTCATCGTAGGTCATCCACGTAGGATCCCCGTGCTAGACGACTACCACTGAGTAGACGTCGCGCACCGACGATCACGACACCGAGTTCCACCTCTCGGTAACGGCAGGACCTCGTCCCCTATGTTGTCCTGCATCACCTCTTCTTGAGAGTTTGTGTTAACTCTTCACAAATTTTTGATGACTACCATGTAGTGGGGGGACTCGATGTGAGCATATGTGTAAATAATAGACTTACATATTCAATCGATGACTATCTATTGATTGTGCAGTTGATGTATGAGGTGGATGTCGACCCCTATTTCCTATAGTTCAACATATTATGGATCAAATTCATATTCCTCTTCATCCAAATTTTTAGGGTTTCTAAGTCTATGGCAAACTTTGATGAAGGTTTTCAGTTGTGCCCTAGGACCAGGTGGAGCTTCTAGAAGGGAAGGTGATAGCACTATGTGATTTCTTAGTTGTACTCCTTCACATAGCCCCCAGGTTATTGATTGGGGTGCTATTAAGAAGCCCTCTGGTGGGTGGTGCATGATACATACCCTCTAGATTCCCAAATAGGCTATCTCACAGTCATGTTGATTTTTTTACCCTAAACATATGACCCAAGCATTGGTAGATGCTTGTTTGAGGCTAATGTTAGTATATAATTTTCAAGGATATCTTCCCTTGACATAGTTGGGTTTTGAATGGTATTAAAGATTCCCATTAGAAGGTATCTTGGATTCTAGTGAGTCAAAACCCTTGAAGAAGCGTATCAGATGGCTCTAGAATATGAGTTAATAATGGCTGATATGTTAAGGGAGGAATAAACAGATTAATATATGCCTTGCAATTGGTTAACTAGATGAGAAAAATGTCTCTCCATAGTATATTTCCCCCATAGTTTTATCTTTGTGACTTAATAGGTAAAGATGGTTCGGTCTCATCTCTAATGTGTGACTTCTTTTAGATTTTTCCAAAGTACCTTTGATGGGCTTCATAAATTGATGTCCAAATTTTTTAACTTGGATACATCTATTAGATCAACTCACCAGATGTATGCATCCATTGCACCTTCATAGTCGAAGTTTTCTTTGGGACCGTGTTATCCATTGAACATCATAGTGTTGATCTTCTCAAGCTCTTGGCATTTGGTAGCCTCGGCATTACAACAGAAAGTAGGGGTTGTATTCAATGCACCATCTCCTCTTCGTTCTCATAATCCAAGTTTTAAGGACAACCTAGGAAATTCTATGCTAGAATCAATAGTCGATATCACATGTGAAGTAATTTGAAGCTCATTGTTTGATACAAACTACAAGCCCAAATAGGCATACCTTCATAAACATGTATGGATGAGATTGAACAATTACCCAACTCTAGCAATTGGAACAACATATCAGAATGAAGTGTTTGTTGGGTTATGTGCCTTAGTTCAACCATATAAAATATGGTTTCCACGATGTGAACATGTGTAATTGTTTTCTCCATCGATCTTTATAACGATACATCATATGTCCCTTATGGGGAATTTGTTCCACCCTTGACCTGCTCACCTTGAGATCACTCTGAAACCATTCACATGCCCAATCTCAAGAAGTATCTACACAATCACGTTGTGCTTGAATCTCCACCTCTTCTTCAACTATCATTGAAAACCTTGAAGATCTTCTCACGATGAAGACACTCTCCTTGGTTGATTATAGAAGAGTGTAGAGTGGAGAAAGGGGGGCTTTCAATTCTGGCTGGCCTAGGAGCTTGAAATGAGTGCCCCTTCCCTATTTATTTTACTTAAGTTTTTCTCAAAAACCCCATAAAGTAAAATATATTCACCAAAGCCCCTATGATTTTATGCTTGTGACCCTCTAGGCCCATGTATCATTCTAGTTAATAACTTAAGTGGCCTAATAGTAATTATTGGCCAACCTAATTAATTAACTACATCAACATACAGATTAATTAGCTAAGGATCAATTTAACCCAATTAATCAGTTAAGCTTCTAGTCCGTGGGGTGGCAAGCTACACCTTGTGCTCTAAAAGATACTCAGTAGTGTTTGAACTGTCTCATGGAACCTTTACCTTCGCCGATTACCGCATATGTATAATACGTCATCCGCGCGAGAGTCTCAAATGACTTAGGGTATGGGTGATCGTCAAACCCTAATCAATCATTCAATTAGTACTGATCCCTAATGGGATCATCGGTGAATGCTTTCTCCAATGTCCTCACTACCCTAGCCAGGGATTTGCTGCACCATCTTCCTTGAGTCAATCTCTTCATATACTATGGGTGGATGATCCCGTCTTTACCACTCAATTATCTTCGTGAGCTTCTTACTACAACTGAGCTATGAAATTTTTTAATCCCATAATTAGAGTCTCGCAAGTCATAGTCAAAATGTAGTCATCCATTTGCGAGATGTCCTTGGTGCCTTAGGTCAGTGGATCACTTATACAACCGTGACATGAACCAATGTGATTGATGTTTAGGTATACTACAATTCAGGGATTCATACAGCTCAATTTAGTGATTTTTTCTCCAAAGAGCATACATTATCTGTCCTTAGTGCCGCCACTCTAATTGCCACAAGATCAGCTATGCTTATCGCATAATTCTATTTCCATTTCGATGGATTAGGAATGTTTAGAATACATGTTTAAAGATTAGTGATCACAATATTATGATCCCATCATAATTCACTAGGTCATTGCACATATTCATGGACTTCATTATGCACATCACATCGGAATAATAATGAACGCAATATTTTATTCAATGAACTTAAATAAACATAGTGGTGTGATTTGGCGTGACGACCACATATGATCCTAATGCAAGATGACTAGAGGGGATGGGACGAGTTGATGCAGGATGACTAGAGGAGACGGGACAGGATGTCAATGGGTGTAGGATATTGGCCGACTAAGGAATGGGTAGGATAAAACCAGACCACAAATCACATGATCGATTTCGAAGAATTAAATCTGATGAAATAGTGATGGTGCAACCCCTTTCCTTGTCGAGGGCGAGAGTACTGTCTTCAACTACCGCGGTGATGCCAAGCACCAAAATCAATAAATTCGAACGATCATCCTCTTGAAGATTCAAAAACTTATTCAACTAGTCTCTTGAAAATTCAAAATCCAAAGCAAACCCGACAGTGGTGGATGAACTCTCGAGGAACCCTAGATGAAGAACACAGGACACCAAAGAGTGTAGAAGTACCTCAGCACTAGATTAGTGCGTGAGGATGTTGCGAGAGATTCTTGATGCGTTATTGGCACTGACGATTGAAGTGCGCTTCCACAGGGTGCACTGGGCGCGCGCGGGCGGTTGGGGGCGCGGCAGGCGTAGGCGGTTGGGTGCGAGGCAGGCGCGGGCGGCTGGGGCGTAGGGCGACCGGCCGACGTGGGTGGCGGTCGACGCGCAAGCGGCCGGCTGGCATGGGCGGGTCTGCGCGGGCACCAGCCTGCGTGGGGGGCGGTTGGCGCGGGCGACTTGCCTGCGTGGACTAGCGTCCTACACGGGCGGCCAGCCTACGTGGGCGGCAATCTGCGTGGGTGGCCTGCTTGTGCGGACAGGCGGCCAGTGCGGGCGACGGTCTGCACAAAGATGGGCAGCGGTGACAATGACGAGCGGTGGCAACGGGGACCCAAGAGTGGGGGAGAGTTAGGGCAAATCTTCCAAGAAGAATAAAACTTCAATTCTTGAAAATAGATTCACCAAGTGTATCGTGCAACATTGGCCTACATATAGGCCTTGGAGGAAAGAGAAAATATGAGAAATAAGATAAAATATACAACGTGTTATCGTGTCACATCAAAGGGCAGTTCTAGATCTGGTGTTGACGATGTGTCATGATGCATGACGTGTCGTGTGTAGGTGGAAATGCGTCTGATGGCGGTGCGTTGACTTGGTCATTATCAGGGCAGTTCTGCAATTGAAGTTGGCAACGAGTCATGATGCGGGGCATCTCGGATGACGGTGGTGGTGCATCCAAAGATTGTGCATTGACGTCGTCGCCATCATATCCATTAGTGTTAGTGACACATGGCCCTAGAAGTCTGACATGCAAGATTGCATCTTCTTTTTGCTCAAATACCTACTAATGTAGGTGACATTAACTATGTTGTTGGTGCATAGACGTCCTATTCCTTGAAGACAAAACTAAAAATTGAATAAATATGGGAGGATGAGAATCAAGAGAGAACCCAAAAAATGAAGAAACTCCACAAATACAAGGTGTTGAGGTATCTTTGATGCCCACAGGATCAAATTGGGAATATCTTGGAAGGTCAGGATTTGTCCAAGCCATTGATGGTGAAATGATAATAGAGTATCAAAGATGAGGGAGGGGAAATAAACTGTAAGTGAAGAAAGAATGAGTTACTGAGAGAGGAAGACAAGAAAAGACTCATGGGGTGAGAGACAGAGAGAGGGAGAGAGGAGAGAGCAAACTCAGAGTAGAGAGAGAGCTCGAGAGATGAAGATGAGACATTAGATAGTGGAGAGCAAAGGGACAAGGGATAGAGGAAGACTACATAAAGACCAAAAAACAGAACCAAATGACTTCCAAAAAATGAATAAAAAATTAGTTAAGGAGTAACTTCATTTATTGACTGTACCAACATATGGATTAACGAACTAAATAATCGATTAACCCTATTGATCAGTTGAGTTTCCAATCCGCCAGTTGCCAAGCTACACCTCATGCTCTAGGAGATATATGGTAGTGTTTGATTTCTCTCATGAAACATTTACCATCATTAGTTTCCATAGATGTATAATTTTCAAACCATAATCTGTCATTCGATTAGTGCTGATGTGTAACATGGATCATTGGATTATGCCTTCCCCAATATCCTCACTGCCCTAGACAAGGATTTAGCTGCATTGTCTTCCTTAAGTCCATATCTTCTTATCTTGATGGTGGATGATCTTGTCTCAACTACTCAATCATATCTGTATGCGTTTTACTATATCCGAGCTTAGACTTATTTGGATCCCATGGTGAGAGATTTGTAAGTCATATTCCAAAACATAGTTTCCATCCACAAGATATCCTTGGTGTCTCGTATGAATGGATCACTTATACAACCATGACATGAATCAACCTATTATACATTTGAAGGTTCATTCATATCAATATTGTGAACTCTTTCTACAAAAATACCCACCATTTGTCCGTAGTGGTCCCTGCTAACGACCATTGGATCAACCATACTCATAATACAAGTAGGATCATAGTTCCAGCTTCATACTTCTTCTCCTTCAAGATTTTTTGCCAATCCTCCCACTCAATCTTGTCTTTCACAAGTTCTCAAACATACTTGAATGAGAGATGGAGAGAGAGTTAGAGGAGCTTAAGGAGACAAAGAAAGAAAGAGGGAGAAAAGAAGACAGAGCCGTGAAGGAGAGAGAGCAAGAGAGACAGTGTGAATAGCTTGACGACCACATAATATCCATCACCTCTATCCCTTTGTCTCTCTCTCTCTCTCTCTTTCTCTCTCTCTCTCTCTCGTCAGCTATTCACACTGTCTCTCTTGCTCTCTCTCTCTCCTTCACTGCTCTGTCTTCTTTTCTCCCTCTTTCTTTCTTTGTCTCCTTAAGCTCCTCTAACTCTCTCTCCATCTCTCATTCAATTATGTTTGAGAACTTGTGAAAGACAAGATTGAGTGGGAGGATTGGCACAAAAGCTTGAAGGAGAAGAAGCATGAAGCTGGAAAAAGGAAGAATAAAAATAAATAGATACATAAAAAGAATGTAAAATCATGTGTATCAAGTTGTTTTATAGATGTCTATTTATAAGCACCAATGTGCTTTGAAACTATTTTGAATTGCTATGGATGAAATTCATGCCCATGAGGGGCGAATGTTCCAAAGGGTATCTTCTGGGATGATGGCAATGCGGTTCTACCACTTTACTACGATATTATGAGATTGTGTTCGCCATTCCATATCATAGGTGGCAGCTGGCCTTAACACTTCAATGACTTCATTAATGGCAGTTGATATCTCCACCTTAACGTCCTTAGCATGCTCCTATTTCTCCCTCTCTCCCTCTTTCTCTGTCTCTGTCTCTCTCTCCTTTGGCTCCTCTCTCTCTTCATCTCTCTCTTTATGATTCTCTATGTCTCTCTCTCACTCACTCTCATCTCCTCTGGCTCCTCTCTCTTTCTCTCTCGGATTTGGCTGCTCTTTCTCTTTGATAGAATAATCCAGGTGAATGTGGAAGATAATAACAATAACGGCGAAAGGGAGACATAAGACAGAGATTTAAGAAGGACCGCTACCACAGAGAGATAGAGGATTTTCTATTTCACTGAAGCTCTAGAATGTACATATCAATGTCAATTTATGTGTGGGGTTGACTGAATTTGTTTTCAATTTAATGAGTTCTTTTTTTATTTCTATTATGGCAGATGCTTTTGGATGATGTGGTATGAGTAACTGGTGTTAGGCAGCGGCATCGTGATACTTCGTCGTCATGAGGTTCACTGCCACTTTTATATCATTGTTGTAGGGTACTTCCATTCCTTATCTCTGCTATCAAGATGACACAATGTCTCTATAAAATGGCCCAGAAAGCCAAAGCTTGGTTCAAGATTGAGCTTGGGTTGAATTAGTGAAATTGAGCCTCTGCCAAGGGTTTCAAAAGAGCATTTCTAGTTGATTGTAACTTCCAAAAAATGAGACCTGTAGGTCACCTTGAGCTATACATTCCTAGGAAAAATGGAAATAAATTTCTTTAAGCAGTGGTAAATGCATGAAAGATATAGCTTTTAATGATGCATGTTGTCATTTAGTTATCACACCACAAAATTGGAACATGCTCTTTACTTAAATGTAATTTTTTAGGAGACATTTTACTCACAAGAGTTCTGTCGTAGCATTTGCCATTGTTATTCTGCCATTGTGTTGGATCATGCTACTGTTGATTGTTTCTTAGACCCAAATTGATCAAGTAGGTTCCAAGATATATAAGGAAGCCAATTAATGAGCATTAATCAGTGGAATATCATGCCCAATCCACATCCCTGAAGTCTTGTAGATGTAGTGAAGAATCATAATAAAAACTATTATACTTAAAAAGTTTCTTTTTACATAAGAAGGAAAAATTTTAATTTCCCTGTAATTATATGGTTTGGGTTCATGCATGTATTGGCATACTCTATTTAGTACATATGAAATATCAAGCCATGTGATTTTTTAATATTGAAGGCTTCCAAACTATTTTTCACTATTATGTTGGATCATAGTAGGTATTCAGATTATGGTGGCGACAACGTCAACGCATTATCTTCAGACGCATAGCCACCATCAACCGAGACGCCTCGCATCCTGACTCGTCGCCAACATCAACTGAAGAACCATCGTGATAATGACCAAGTCAACAAATCGGCACCAAACGCATCGGCACCAGACGCATCGGCATCAGACACGTCTCCACTTACACACGACATGTCTTGTGTCATGACACGTCATCAATGCCAGATCCAGAACTGCCCCTTGACGTGACACGATAACACATCGTCCACTTTATTTTATTTCTCGTATTTTCACTTTCCTCCGAGGCCTATATGTAGGCCAAAGTTGTAAGAAACACTTAGTGAATTTTCTTTTCAATTGAAGTCTTCTTCTTCAAACAAAAAGTTTGCCCTAGTGGTCCCCTCCCGAACCGCCACCACTACCGCCTCTTGTAGTCGCCGCTGCCACTGTCGTCGAGGAAGGACCACTCCTGCCGCCCACCCGTTAACTGACCACCACCCTCGCACTGCGCCCCGGCCGCCCCCGCCTTCCCCCGCCGCCCGCGCCCCCCGCTCGCCCGGCCGCTCACACTCCTCGGCTGCACGTACCTGCCACATCCCGTCCGCCTATGCCCGTAGAGTCCCCGGCCGCCAGCGCGCACCCGCCCGCCAGCGCGCACCCGCCGTGCACCCGGACGTCCTCACAGCCACTGGTCACCGTGCATACCGTTTAGGTGTCGGGGCGCTGCCCCGCATGACCCCCCCCCCCCCAACTGACCGCGCAGTTGGATCTGCGATAACCTGTCGAAGCGCACGTTAATTGTCCCGCCAAAGACGCGTCAAGAATTTCCCGCAACCTCTTCACGCACTATCGAATGCCGAGGTACTTCTACACTCTTTGGTACCGTGTTCTTCATCCAGTTTTCTTCGAGTGTTCATCCACCGCCGTCGGATTAGATTTGGATTTTGAATCTTCATGCGAATATATTGAATAGGCCTTTGAATCTTCTAGCGATCGCCTGTTCGAAGTCATTGATTTTGTTGTTTTGCATCACCTTGGTGGTTGTAAGACAGTACTCCTGCCCTCGACGAGGAGAGGGGCTGCACCATCACTATTTTCACCGGATTTAATTTTCAAACTCGACCGTATGATTTATGGTCTGTTTTATCCCATTACCCCTTGTTGTCCTAGAATCCAGTTCTCTTCAGCACCTAGCTCCGTCACATCTAGTCATCCTGCATCAGATTAAAACTAATATTTATAGTCCAAGTTATGTAACATGGACAATTCATGTGCTTGAAGTGGACCATGTTGGCCATGCACAACACTTTCAATGCCATATTGAGCTTGTAATAATTACATACTGGAGGGTTGAAAATATATTTCAATGCCTATAAAGCTTTGAGATGGCCCTAGATGTCACTATAGAAGAAGTGCTGAGAGCTGACAGGATGGTTTTTTACCTCTAGGATTGAAATCATCAAAATATCATCAATTTATATAAGTGAATTAAGGGGATTATTAGAGATTGTTTTGAGGAAAATGAGATGAATTGGATTGAGAGACACAAAACTAGAGGGAGAGGAGGAAGGACCTGGTTTGTGAAACAAGGTATCGAGGATTTTGTTTTATTCTACAATGGGATTTTGGAGATATAAAATATGGAGGATATGAATCCAAGTGGTTGATGGATATAAATTGTTTCTATGAGATCACCTCACAGAAAATCATTCAAAATGTCAAGTTGTTGGATGTCTTGTGGTGAGATCATGTGAGAGAAAGAAGAATTTGTAAAATTGTCATTTTTAGAAAAAAAACTAAATATCTCATGATGGTCTATTTTAGGAGTTTGACTAAATAATTGATGAAAATATATGTGGCCGGCAAGCCAATCACACATTCCACATCTTATTCCATGTTCATTAATACAACATATTCATTACAGTGCATGTGTGATGCTTATAATGAAGTCCATGAATACATGATCAGAGTTAGTGAATTATGATGAGAGTTTAATACGAAGATCACTAGTCATTAAGCACATGTTCTAAACATTCCTATTCGAAGGATACGTGAGAAGGACATCCAAGTATCCGGATGGAATAACACTATCTAGTCTCACTCATATGATGAGTATGGCTGGTCCCGTAGCCATTAGTGTGGAGACACTAAGGATAGATAATGGATTCCCTTTAGTGGAAAGAGTTCACTAAATTGATCCGTACGAATCCGTGAATGGTATTATACCAAACTGTCAATCAGGTCAATTCACGTCATGATTGTGTAAGTGGTCCTTAGACCTGAGACACCAAAGACATCTTGTGGATGGATGATTGCACTTTGATTGTGGCCAACGAATCTCTAATCATTGGATTCTAAACAGTCTTGGTTCGGGTACACCAAGAAGTTCACGAAGACGATAGAGTGATCAAGATGAGATTGTCCACCCTCGGTATAAGAGATGACAGCTCAAGTAAGACGATGCGATGAAGTCATTGGCCAAGACAACAAAATATGGGGAGAAGAGTTCTCCCATGATCTCCGAATGCATCAGTACTAACTCGAGTGACCGATTAGGGTTTGACAGTTGACCATACCCTAAGTCATCCAAGGAGCATCAAGTGGATGAGGGACTATACCTACACCGCAATCAATGATGAACAGGTTCCATGAAGTGAGTCGATACACACTCCTTTGTCTCTTCTAAAACACGAGGTGTAGCTTGGCACCCCACATGTTGGAGATGGCCTATCGATTGGGTTAAATCGATCTGACATTAATTAATCTATATGATGATATAATTAATTAATTTTAAAGTACAATAAAGGTTATTGGGCTGCTGGAATCGTTAACTAGACTGATACATAGGCCTAGAGTGTCACACGCAAATAGTTTTTCGGACGTCGGAAGATATACTTAAGTTTTGGGGGTTTTTATGAAAAATACCCACTTTGTATAAATAGGGGAAGGCCCTGAACAAAATTCACCAGGACAGAATTGTTCAGGGGGGCTTCCCTTTCTTCTCCCTTCTCCCCACACACCCTCTCCATGCCCGATGCAATCGGGATGGTGTAACAGTGACGATGGAGGTAGAACAGGGCTCGTCAACAAGGAGGAAATCCAACTTGCCGAGGATTGTGTGGATACATATAGAGGCTGCACACTTGAGCAGATTGACTCGTCTCACTCCGAGATCCAAGAAACCACAGATGTGATCCATGCAAAGGTACGTCGTTGCATAGTTCTAATGATGTCGTTTGATTCCCTTCAAGTCGTTTGCTGCAGAATATTTTGATTTATTCATCCATATCAAGGCCTCTAGAACCCAACAATAATTGGGCAACAAGACGGGATTTCCATCACTCAAGGATTCCATTCCATTTAGTGTGGAAGCTACATTCATATCCAACTAGTGTGATGAGGGCCAAGAATTTGTATTGATGTTTCATGGGTTGACGCCAATATGGGCACTAGGAACTTGAGAAGTAAAGGAAAGTTATGTAAGAATGTTCATGACCCATAACAAGAAGGAATGGGTAATCTTATATATATCATACATGTGTTTAAAGTGTATAGGGCAGATAGTTCGTAAAAGTGTTAAGGTGGTGTACGATGAGGGGTTATTAGAAAGATCAGATAATGGTGAAGGAGGTGGCATTACTGATCATGAAGATGAAGTAGACCTAAAATGGGACAACAGTAGAGATAAACAGAGGTTCATGTTGAGACGTGGGTGGCTTTCCTTGTATACTAGGAAGTATAGTGGAGGATAAGTAGAGGTCCATGTCGAGACATGGATGGCTTGCCTTGTATATTAGGGATATAGTGGAGGAGGTGTGAATAGGGTGTTTGAATAGTTCTAAAGTAAGAATTGTGATTCATCAGACACAACCTCATGTGAAATAAACATGCAAATGGAAACTAGATAAAATCATATTTATCCATGGTGATGAGGGCTATATTCCATCATTCCACATCATTTTGTTCATGAGCTTAGGTGCTAAGTTGGTGCATAGGCCCTGCGATTAGGGAACACAAACAACAAAAAAATTTCAATTCAAAGTTTGTAAGGTTGAGTGAATCACCTCATAACAATACTTGTGCAACACTAGTGTAGGCATATGGCTAATCAAATATGCAGCAGTGATGGTGCCTTCATCCCAAAGCTGTTGGGAAATTGAGGTATTGCATCACGATAAGGATATGGCTCGATAATATGATGTTGTTTTCTTTCAGCATTTCCATTCTACTTGGAAAGCAATTCAGCATGATATTCGATGTTGGAGTCCATGAGTGCACAAGTGTTGATGTAGAGAGAAATCTTAACCTCCCTAAACTGATTGAAAACTTTGATTCAGTCGACAAACTTTGTTCAACATAATTATAAATCTGGAAAAAGGTATTGAGAAGGCCACTCTTTTTCTTGAGTAGATAAAGCAAGGTATAATTGATATAAACATCAATAAACAACACAATATAGCAAACCCAAGTGTTAAAGAACAAGAGGGGTCCCCACAAATGAGAGTAAATAAGCTCAATTGGTTTTGAGAAAACCTGGGTATAAAGAGAGGACAAATTTCTTGCCTTGAAAGCACATGCATGCTGTCGAAGAATATCACTTAATGGGTCCCCAAAGCAAGAAATAATAGTTTTAAAAACACATAATGACAAAACCAAGTCTATGAAGTCGTGACGATGTTGATATCCTTGAACTGATGTGAACAGCTGGAGGAGGTAAATTCCAGTGCCCATTTCACGTGTCACCCTTGAGGATTCCTGCCCTTGTCCATTCGTCCTTAATAAAACAAGTACAAGGGTGAATTTCAACATATACATAATTGTCCAATGTAAGCTGGCAAATGGATAGAATTCTCTTTCTAATATTGGGAACAAGTAAGAAGTTATTTAAAGTAAGATTTTGATGCGAGGATGCTAGTTCTGTTATGCTAGTAGAAGAAATATTCAAAATAAGCTTCTCTGGTCCATGGTAGGGTTGATGTTGATTAATTACCACAACATCTAATGTAACATGGTGGGTAGCGCCTGATGTAACACGACGGGCACAGAGATCAAACGGCTTATGTTACACCCCATGGAGGGAGGGGGCAGTAATGTCATGCAGTGGAGATGATAATGCGGGTGAAAGGGCGAATGATTACGCAGTTATGAAATCGATGAGAACTATAAACCTGGCATCGATGCACTCCAAGGACCACTAGGTTGCGGTAAGCATGACCTAGGAATGCCACTAGGCTCCCGATGACCTGAACGACGGGTTGAGGGCCAACAGTGAGAGTATGGCTATTGTAGCTAGTGCGTGCACCTTCGACGTATCAACCAAGGTCGTACGGATAGAAATCTATCCCACTGTACGTTATTCCTATCTATCACTAACTTAACCCCAGTGGTGAAAAAACATTTGGAGGCACGGAAAGAAATAATATGATGCCGAAAGGGAGATAATGAGTGTACCACTAACGGTGGGGCACAAGCGATGCATGATTCGGCAATAGTGTAATGCGGCCAGCTGGTAGGCTTGATGCTGGCACAGGTAGGCATGGCCATGCGGGCAGGCACGGTGGCACGAGTAGGCACAATGGTGGGCCCACCAATGGGCATGGCAATCAGCACGACAATGGGCCTCATGGCAGGTGCGGCAATGGGCGTGACGGTAAGGTGCAGTAATGGGCAGAACAGTACGATGTTGCAGTGGTGACAGGGAGTGGCGGCAGGGCGCCGCAATGCAGCGTATGGTCCCTGCAGAGCCTGACAGCGTGATGGAAGCAGGACGCGTCGGCTAAGTGGCAGGGCGCTGCGGTGCGACAGTCGTAGGGCGCGGCGGCGGTAGGGTGCAGCGGTGGCAGGGAATGATGTCGTGGCGATGTCAGGGCGAGGGCCGCGAGGCGGCGAGGGCTCTCGCAGGACATCAAGGATGGCTGTGGGGTAGTGAGGGCGGCTGGGGCGGTCGTTGGGGAGGGGGTGGCCGCAGGGCGATGTGGACAGTTGTGTGAGTGGTTGTGGGGCGGCACATGTGGCTGCAGCAGCGCACGGATGGATGCGGAAGCGGTGTGGGCTGCCGCAAAAGCAGGGATCACGGCGAGAACACCACCAGCTGATGGCAGCCGGAGCTCCGGCTAAGGCGGTGGTGGTTTCTAGCGACTCTTGGTGTTTTTCTTAAATTTTCAAATTTCTAGTGGCATTTTGGTAAATATTTTTAAAATAACAAATAACTAAATAAATACCTAATATTCAAGGAAATAAGGCATAAAGTCATATTTTCTCAAAATTCTTCTTTTCTTTCAATGGGTGACTCCCCTCTTACATGGGGGTAAATATGGGCCTTCCCCTTGGAAATAAAGAGAAGAAGGCCCAAATAAGGGTCCTAGGGACCCCTAATAACAGAGAGGCCCACAAACATGCCCACACACGGGTTCACACACACACAAACATGTAGGATCCTACAGGGACCAAACACGGGCGAACAAACACACCTGACACGTACGTGACCACACAGAAAAGGCCTAAACCATAAGAAAGATAAGCGAAAAAATAAAGTCAAACCTTCTGGATACGTTGACCAGGCCGAGTGCTTTGAAGGCTGGATCGTACACATCATCCCTCACTTGACAAACTGGTTGAGACAAGATCTTCGAAGCTAGATGATCCCCCATCGGTGCCACTATCGAGGTACCAATGCGAAGTGTTTGGAGATGGGACATAGTGGAAACCAAAAGGGTGCCCGACATAGAGCAATATACATTAGGACTCAATGTTCTTTGCCTTGGTCCACACTGATTGTAGCAGAGTCAAACTTTGTAGCGAATATGAGAGCTGATTTGGCATTGGAGAACAGTTGTGCATTGTTGATTTGTGCTTGAGTGAGTACCTACATGTCTTCCTCATACTCCAGAGTATCCTCCTCTGTTGCGGTTGTCCCTTTGATTGGATTATAATTCATTTTGGGTATGATTCAAAAGGGGAAATGCTTCTTCAGTTTTGTCACTTCCAAACATGAGCATATTTCTTCATCTCTCATGCGTCAAATGAAAGCATTACAAAGTTAGTATTGATACTGTTACAAAATTCTTGATACTTGGGCCCAAGTCCTTGAAGAAAAACAAATTTCAAGATGCACTCATTTATAGAGGAATAGTCCACACCTAATGATTTAGCAATGGTGTGAATGTGTTGTACAAAATCATCAATATCATGTGTAACTTGTCATAGGTTGTGGAGTCTTTTGCGAGTTCCATCATTTGTGACTTCAAGATTTAAGAGAGTTTTTGATTGAGTGTTTTGCATGTTCTGAATCTAGTGACGCACTCATTGATGACTTTCAGAACTTTGTCACCTACTAAAAACAACATAATGGGCATAAATGGTCATAACGTGTTTTCTGTCATTGATATTCAAGATCTGAGAAAATTTGCGCAGATGATAGTCTATCCTTGGTGAGATGCTTCCTAAGACCTTGTGTGTACATTGTTTCTTGAACCTGTCAATACCATAAATGGGTGGTTCAGTCATGTAAGAATTATACCCTCACGAGGAAGATGACAAGTGGCATTATAAACTGGTGGATGAGTCAATTTGGTTGTGTTTCCTTTTTCTGTGGACACTAGTGGCTTCTGTCCTGGAGTCTTCTTCTTGAGGGTTTGGGAGGCATGGCTATTGACGATCTGGCACAATGATAGAAGAATCATGATGAGTGGTGAAGGCAAGAATAAGGTTACAAGGAAAGAAGATAGAGAGTTGGGAATAACCACTATCACAGAGAGAGAGAGGATTTGTTGTATCACCGCAGCTCTAGAATGAATATAACAGCATCAAGTTATAGGGATACGGTTGAGTGAAATCATGGTCAACTTAATGAGTTCTTATTTCACATCTACAAATGGGATGCTTTCGGAGTATGGGGTCCAAGTAATTGAAATCAGGCAGTGATGCTGCCATACCCATTCATCATTTGGTACCACTGTGTCGTATCCTTGATGTCAGGTTCCTCCCACTTTGTATCCTTGTTGTCATGCTAATGCAATGTCACATTAACACTCTTATTCAATTGCTCACTCTCTCCTCTTCGGACCATTTTTCTCTTTTTTCTGTCTTTATCTCTCTATGTCAAATAGTAGGAGATGATGAAACAAAAAAATAAATGAACACTAAAAGTTCTTGGGAGGCTAAAATAGATCATTTTGGATGCATTCACATCAACGGCTCATTATTTTAGGATGCAGGCATTAAAATGAATCACAGAGTGACTATTGATGAATCCGGGCGCATTGAGACGACTTTGTGGACCATATTTGGAGAAATCAGGAACATTGTACCACATCATGCAAGGCGCAGTTCATGGATGCCATAGCCATAAACGTGGGGCTGATTATCACCAATATTCACCATGGTGATTTGATCATCGTAATTGCTGACCGTTGACTCCACGCTAGAAAACCCAAACCTTGCATCTGCCGTCTGCTATTGAGAAGTAGCATGACATGTTCAGAGACAAAGACAGAGATAATGATGGATATATGATGAGAGAGAGAAATAGAGATTTTTAGAGTGTCAAATAGAAAAAGAAGGTGCCACTGAGGAGGATAGAGAGACTTGTATAGATTCATAGAAACAAAGAATATCCGTGAGTGATTGAGCTAGAAAAAGAGACAGAGAGAGAAATATATTTTATAGAGTCAGACAAATAAGGCACCAGTGAGTGAGATAGAGAGAGATTGTAAGAGAGTCAGATAGACAAAAAGAAGCCGGTGAGTGAGAAAATAGAAAGTGTATGTTGGATTCATAGAGACAAAGAATGTATTCATGAGTGAGAGTGGGAAAAATAGTGATTGTTAGAGAGTCATATAGACAAAGAAGGCACCAGTGATAAAGAGATTGTTTGAGATTCTGATAGACAAACTAAGTAGTAGTGAGTTCGACAGATATTGTTAGACAGCCAGATAGAAAAAAGAAGTATTAGTGAGTGAGACAAAGAGAGATTGAGATTGTTAGAGAATCAGATAAACAAAGAAGGTAGGAGAGAGGAAGTTAGGGAGAGAGACATTGTTAGTGGGTTAACAATCTCTTTCTCACCCTGTGCTTGAGATAACAGTGAGGGAGGGAGACATGGTTAGATAGTCAGATAGAGAAAGAAGGTACTGTGAGTGAAATAGAGATTGAGTGAGATAAAGATTCTTGGAGGGTCAGAAAAAGAGGACAAAAAAACACAATCTCTATAGACATCCACAAGGAGAGAGCTAATATGACAATACCAGAGAAGGGAACATGATAAGTAGATGAAGAGAGAAATTCATAGACAGAGAGAGGCAGATAAAAATTCTGAGAGAAACAGCTAGATAAACGATGTTAGAGAGATTGGGTATTAGGATCCACAGATTAACAATATGTAAAAAGATAACAAGCATCTTCATAGCCACCCTTGTCGAGAAAATTAATACGACAGGTAACACAGATGGAGAGAAGGATTCATAGATGAGGAGATAGAGAGGGATAGACAGATATAAATAAAGAGGGACGAGTGAATGGTAGAGGAGAGAGAAACAAGAGAAGTATTAGGACCAACAGCTTAAAACTATAAAAGAGAGAATGGTAGATGAGGAGAGAGATCCAGAATGAGGGAGGGAGAGCCATAAATAGATTGTAAGAGAGTCACATAGATAAATTGGGCTTAGTGATTGGGTGAGAGAAAAACGGGAAAAGTGTTTGGACCAATAACTTAGCGCTGCTAACAAATATAACACATCTCCATGCATCACGTATCATGTATAACTTTAGGGAAAGGCATAGGGAAAGGTACATAGCTATAGGGAAAGGTAGATATTGCTATTGATAGAATGATGATGGGAGATGGACGAAGAAAGATAGAAAGGAAAGGAGAGAGAGAGAGAGAGAGAGAGGGAGGGAGAGAGAGAGAGAGATGGAGAGAGAGAGGGAGGGAGAGAGAGAGAGGGAGAGAGAGAGGGGGAGAGAGAGAGAGAGAGAGAGAGAGAGGGAGGGAGAGAGAGAGAGGGAGAGAGAGAGGGGGAGAGAGAGAGAGAGAGAGTGAGTCAGATAAACAAAGAGGAAATGAGTGTGTGTGTGTGTGTGTATGAATGAGAGAGAGAACAAAGAGAAATGTGCTAGGAAATGCATTACCTGCCCCTCTTCCTCACCAAAAGACAGCTTATAAGAAAGGCAAAAGTCTGTTTCTTTAGGAGTTAGCGTCAAAGCTGGAGAGGGGCGAGAGAGAGGGGAAGGTGTAAGACAGAGAGAAGAGTGAGCGAGAGAGACAGGTAGACGGGGAAAAAGGGAGATAGAGAGAAAGAAAGGGAGAGTGTTCCAGGGTGGAGAGAGGGAGAATGATTAAGTGAATGCGAGCGGAAAAGTCATACAAGAAGAGAGAGAAAGAGAGAGAGAGAGAGAGAGAGAGAGAGAGAGAGATTGAGACTTGAGAGATAGAGAGAGAGCAAGATTGAGACTTGAGAGAGAGAGAGAGAACAAGATTGAGACTTGAAAGAGAGACAGAGAGAGAGCAAGATTGAGACTTGAAAGAGAGATAGAGCAAGATTGAGACTTGAAAGAGAGAGAAAGAAAGATTGAGACTTGAAAGAGAGAGAGAGCAAGATTGAGACTTGAAAGAGAGAGAGAGCAAGATTGAGACTTGAGAGATAGAGAGAGCAAGAGAGAAAGATTGAGACTTGAGAGATAGAGAGAGAGCAAGAGAGAAAGATTGAGACTTGAGAGATAGAGAGATGGCAAGAGAGAAAGATTTAGACTTGAGAGATAGAGAGCGAGGGAGAAAAACTGGTGCTTAGAGAGAGAAAGAGAAAGTTGAGAGAGGGAGAGAGAGCAAGAGAGAGATCCAGATTTGAGAGAGAGAAAGAGAAAGGTTGAGAGAGAGATCAAGACAGAAAGATTCAGACTTGAGAGACAGAGCAAGAGAGAAAGATTGGGCAAGAGAGCAAGACATAAAGCTTGAGCGAGAGAGAGAGAGAGAGAGAGCGAGGGAGAAATATTGAGCAAGAGAGAGAGAGAGAGAGAGAGAGAGCAAGAGTGAAAGATTGAGTGAGGGAGCAAGAGAGAAAGATTGAGTGAGAGAGCTAGAGAGTAAGACTGATTGAGAGAGCAAGAGAGAAAGACTGAGTGAGAGAGCAAGAGAGAGAGAGTGAGAGAGCAAGAGAGAAAGATTGAGTGAGAGAGCAAGAGAGAAAGATTGAGTGAGATAGCAAGAGAGAAAGATTGAGTGAGAGAGCAAGAGAGAAAGATTGAGTGAGAGAGCAAGAGAGAAAGATTGAGTGAGAGAGCAATAGAGAAAGATTGAGTGAGAGAGCAAGACAAAAAGATTGTGCGAGAGAGAGAGAGAGCAAGAGAGAAAGATTGAGTAAGAGAGCAAGAGAGAGAGAGCAAAAGAGAAATATTGAGTGAGAGAGCAAGAGAAAAAGATTGAGCTAGAAAGAGAGAGAGAGCAAGAGAAAAAGATTGAGCGAGAGAGAGAACGAGACAGAAAGATTGAGAGGGAGAAAAACAAAGTTGGAGGGAGACAGACGGAAAGATAGAGGAAGTCAGAGAGAAAGAGGAAGACAGGCGAAGAGTGAGACTGATACACGGACAGTTGAAGAGAAGGGAGATTGTGAATGAGACAGATCGAGAGAGAGAGAGAGAGAGAGAGAGAGAGAGAGATGGAGAGAGAGAGAGAGAGAGAGAAATAGAGAGAGTAGGAATGAAAGGAAAAACAAGAGGAGAGCGAGAAAGTGAAGGGAGGAGAAGAGGAGAGAAAATAAACGGGGAATACCAGCTGACGTATGAGGATTCGGTGTTGATCCTCTGAGCTTTTAACCTGAAAATTGAGAACTCAAATGTCAAAATCATTTCTGGCGAAGAAAAGCTGAAAATTTATATTTTCAGTTTGTAGCCTAGAGACTGATTCAGAGAACAAGCTCGGAAGAACCCCAGACCGCGGAAAGCATGCATTCTAATTTCTAAGCTGAAGTTATCGCTGCAGATAACATCAGCCAGGGAGGGTGCCTTGGCCAGATAGCATTGGAAAAAATAATCTAATAACGTTTTTAATACATATAAGTTAATCATTTTTGGCGTAAAAGGGATTAGAACATCCATTTGAGTTATGTGACACACGTATTATTTTGACATGTCAGTGACGAAAAAAAGTGAAAATACAATAAAGAATAAATGTTTTAGACTATAGGAACTTGTACCTATTCGGATACTCTGTAGAGAGAGAGGTAAACTAAGAGTAAATGAAGATTATGGAAAGCTTGAGTCAGTAGTACTCTTTCTCACCTTCTTCTTATAAGTCTCTGTTTGTGTGATGATCTGCTTTATCTGTAACAAGTAAAAGTAGATTATGAAACAGCGGTTAGGTTTTACATGAGACCTCAGATGTGGTGCAAGAAAACAAATACAGATATTTCCAGACGACTTTCTAGAAATATTTCTAAACAAATACAGGTATTGCTCATATAGAAAACAAATAAATTATTTTCAGAATGCTAGTAGGTAACAAACCTTCCTCTCTCGAATAGAATCCAAGCAAGTTTCCAGATCTTCCTCAAGATCTCGCAGCTGATTCATGTCAAGTTCCTCCAGCTCCTCGCCCATTCTTTGGCTGATCACCACCACATGTTCTACGTCAATTTGAATTTTTATGGGTTTTCAAGCCTAAAAAACAGGGTTCATACACTGGTAGGCACCATGAATAATCATATCCTATAAAATTTTATAATTAAATGAAGTTTGATTAGAAGGCTGCCTTATCTCCTGTCTGAGCTTCAGGTTGGCACCCTGGAGCTGAACCAGCTGGTTCTTCATACTCTGCCCCATAAATATAATCATAATCTTTTTTTTCTTTGCACATCAGTGAGGACAGTGAACATTTAGGAAAATATTTATCATTACTTACGTCGAAATGTTCCTTCCAGATATCAACCCCTGTAGATTGCTGGTAGCGATCGAGGATGGCCTTAGTCCTGACAAACACAAAAGGCTGAATAAGACAAGGAACTTCTAAAGATACATAGATAGATAGATAGATAGATAGATAGATAGATAGATAGATAGATAGATAGATAGATAGATAGATAGATAGATAGATAGATAGATAGATAGATAGATAGAGAGATAGATAGATAGATAGATAGAGAGATAGATAGAGAGATAGATAGATAGATAGATAGATAGATAGATAGATAGGGAGATAAAGATGATTAGAAACGAACGTGGTTGAAGGGCTGCTGTACTCGCAGAACTTGCTGGTGGAGGAGACCATGAGAAGGCAGACCTGGGCATCGCACAGCACAGAAAGTTCCTTGGCCTTCTTCAAGAGGCCACCCCTCCTCTTGGAGTAGGTCACTTGCCTGTTGGTCGAGTTCTCTATCATCTTAATCTCTATCTTCCCCCTTCCCATGATCTACCTGTTCAACAGGGCCCAAGCTCTTCTTCTCTTCAGCTTCAGAAAAACAAACTCTTCTTCCATTCTAAGGAAAACCCATCTCGTTTACTTTAAAAGGAAGCCTTTTTCTCCTCTTAAAATCAGTTCACCTGATGCTCTCGTCATCCTTCCTCAAACACTATTTTTCAGTTTCCTGATAATTAAAGTATCCCCATATGGAATTCAGTTGAATATTTTCCCGGAGTAGAACATGAACCTTAAAGAATTGAAAGGAGTGAGACTTCATTTTATTACTGCAAATTCAGTAGTTTTTTTTACCCGTATGGCTACCTACCCTAACTCAGTGAACTTAATACGGTATCTACTTTCTCTCTTGGCTATCTTTGGTTCAGTTCTAAATTGACTTTCGTGCGCACTTCTCTTTTTGCCGCTCTTGACTTTTACTTGATCTCTACTTCTTCTTTCTAGCGGAGTTCTGAAGATGAATCGGTCAGTATGGTCTGAGGTGAGCCCAGCAGAGAGCACGGTTGTTTGAAAAGTAGCTGACAGATGCACCCGAAGAAGAAGATATTCATATCATGCCTGGAGGAATCAAAACGGAGACCAGCGTTTTTGTGGTCAAGTTTCTGATCTTTTTTGTGTAGATGGGGTGTCTTTCCTACTTCTCTGGGCATTTTCGTTTTAAAGGTACGTCTCTCTCCCTCTCCTGTTCTCCCTTGCTCTCTAACTCTCTCTCTCTCTCTAACTATCTGTCTCTTGCTAACGCTCTCTCTCCTGCTCTCCCTTGCTCTGTAACTCTCTCTCTCTCTCTTGCTAGCTAACCTCTCTTTCTCTTTCTCCCTGCCTCTCTATCTCTTTCTCTCGCTAACTCATTCTCTCTCTCTCTCCCGCTCTCCCTTGCTCTCTAACTCTCTCTCTCTCGCTCGTTAACTCCTCTCTCTTCCTCTCTCTAACTCTCTCTGGCTCGCTAACTCTTCTCTCTTCCTCTCTCTGTCTCTCTCTAACTCTCTCCCGCTCTCTCTTGCTCTCTTACTCGCTTTCTTGCTCGCTAACCCCACTTTCTCTCTCCGTCTCTTCCTCTCTCCCTCTCTTTCTATCTATCTCTCTCTATCTCTGTCTCTTTTTCTCGCCTACTCGTCTCTCTCTCTCCCTCGCTAACTCTCTCTCTCTCTCTCTCCCTTGCTCTCTACCTATCTCTCTTTCTCGCTAACTCTCTGTCTCTCCCTTGCTCTCTAAGTCTCTGTCTTGCTCGCTAACTCGTCTCTCTCTCTCTCTCGGTAACTCCTCTCTTTCTTCCTCGCTCTGTAACTCTCTCTCTCTCTTTCTCTCCCTTTTTCTCTCTCTCTCTCTCTCCCTTCCTCTCTAACTTTCTCTCTTGTTCGCTTGTCTTCCTCGTTCTGTAACTCTCTCTCTCTCCTTCTCTTTCTCCCTCTCTTTTTCTCCCTTTTTCTCTCTCTCTCTCTCCCTTCCTCTCTAACTTTCTCTCTTGTTCGCTTACTCCTATCTCTCTCCCTCTTTCTCCCCATAACTCACTTTCTCTCCCTCCCTTTCCTTATAACTCTCTCTCCTTTTCTCTCTAATCATCTCTCTCTCCCCCTTTTATCTGTCGCTCTCCTTTTCGTTCTCTCTAATTATCTGTCCCCTCTCCCTATTGTTCTCTCTCTCTCTCTCTCTCTCTCTCTCTGCCTTTCTTTCTACCTCTCTTGCTTCCCATTTCTCTTTAGCTCTGTGTTTTCTCTTACTATCCTTCAGACTCTCTCTACATTGCGTTGTTTCAATCTCTCCATCTCCTTCTCTCTGGAGCTCTAGCTCTCTTTCTTTCTACCAAACTCTGTCCCTCTGGCTGTCTCTCTCTGTCTTTATCTCTTCAAACATCACAAGTACAGCTTTTCATATGGTGACAGGAGGAAACAAACTAAAAGCCTGCCTTCTGGCCTTTCATAATCTTATATTTAACAAGTGGAAACCTTTCTTCGTCCCCAACTCATCGTCTTTCGAAAGGACCTTGTAGCTATTCCGCGGATTGACCTACTCTCTCTCTTTCTCTCATTCTCGCGCACTTTTTTCTCTCTGGGTTCCTCTCAGTCTCGCTCTCTTTTTTTCTCTCTCTCTCTCGCTTTCTCTCTCTCAGTCTCGCTCTCTTTTTTCTCTCTTTTTTTCTCTCTCTCAGTCTCGCTCACTTTTTTTCCCTCTCTCTCAGTCTCGCTCTCTTTCTCTCTCTCAGTCTCGCTCTCTTTTTCTCTCTCTCTCAGTCTCGCTATCTTTTTCTCTCCCTCAGTCTCGCTCTCTTTTTCTCTCTCTCTCAGTCTCGCTATCTTTTTCTCTCCCTCAGTCTCGCTCTCTTTTTTTCTATCTCTCTCAGTCTCGCTCACAGTCTCGCTATCTTTTTCTGTCTCTCTCTCAGTCTCGCTCTCTTTTTCTATCTCTCTCAGTCTCGCTCTCTTTTTCTATCTCTCAGTCTCGCTCTCTCTTTCTCTCTCAGTCTCGCTCTCTTTTACCTTTTTCTCTCTCAGTCGTGCTCTCTTTTTCTCACTCAGTCTCGCTCTCTTTTCTCTCTCTTTCTCTCAGTCTCGCTCTCTTTTCTCTTTCTCTCTCTCAGTCTCGCTCTCCTTTCTCTCTCTTTTTCTCAGTCTCGCTCTCTTTTTCTCTCTCTCTCTCTCATTCTCTCTCAGTCGTGCTCTCTTTTTCTCACTCAGTCTCGCTCTCTTTTCTCTCTCTTTCTCTCAGTCTCGCTCTCTTTTCTCTTTCTCTCTCTCTGTCTCGCTCTCCTTTCTCTCTCTTTCTCTCTGTCTCTCTCTCTTTTCTCTCTCTCTCATTCTCTCTCAGTCTCGCTCTCTTTTTCTCACTCAGTCTCGCTCTCTTTTCTCTCTCTTTCTCTCAGTCTCGCTCTCTTTTCTCTTTCTCTCTCTCAGTCTCGCTCTCCTTTCTCTCTCTTTCTCTCAGTCTCGCTCTCTTTTTCTCTCTCTCTCTCTCATTCTCTCTCAGTCGTGCTCTCTTTTTCTCACTCAGTCTCGCTCTCTTTTCTCTCTCTTTCTCTCAGTCTCGCTCTCTTTTCTCTTTCTCTCTCTCAGTCTCGCTCTCCTTTCTCTCTCTTTCTCTCAGTCTCGCTCTCTTTTTCTCTCTCTCTCTCATTCTCTCTCAGTCTCGCTCTCTTTTTCTCACTCAGTCTCGCTCTCTTTTCTCTCTCTTTCTCTCAGTCTCG
Organism: Wolffia australiana; assembly: GCF_029677425.1. Taxonomy (NCBI): domain Eukaryota; kingdom Viridiplantae; phylum Streptophyta; class Magnoliopsida; order Alismatales; family Araceae; genus Wolffia; species Wolffia australiana. The sequence goes on along the minus strand of NC_135836.1, from coordinate 5,086,473 downwards.
CTCTCTTTTCTCTTTCTCTCTCTCAGTCTCGCTCTCCTTTCTCTCTCTTTCTCTCAGTCTCGCTCTCTTTTTCTCTCTCTCTCTCATTCTCTCTCAGTCTCGCTCTCTTTTTCTCCCTCAGTCTCGCTCTCTTTTCTCTCTCTTTCTCTCAGTCTCGCTCTCTTTTCTCTTTCTCTCTCTCAGTCTCGCTCTCCTTTCTCTCTCTTTCTCTCAGTCTCGCTCTCTTTTTCTCTCTCTCTCTCTCATTCTCTCTCAGTCGTGCTCTCTCTCTCTCTCAGTCTCGCTCTCTTTTCTCTCTCTTTCTCTCAGTCTCGCTCTCTTTTCTCTTTCTCTCTCTCAGTCTCGCTCTCCTTTCTCTCTCTTTCTCTCAGTCTCGCTCTCTTTTTCTCTCTCTTTCTCCTTCTCTCTCAGCCTCGCGCTCTTTTTCTCTCTCTTTCTCTCTCTCTTTTCTCTCTTTCTCTCAGTCTCTCTCTTTTCTCTTTCTCTCTCAGTCTCGCTCTCCTTTCTCTCTCTTTTTCTCAGTCTCGCTCTCTTTTTCTCTCTCTCTCTCTCTCATTCTCTCTCAGTCGTGCTCTCTTTTTCTCACTCAGTCTCGCTCTCTTTTCTCTCTCTTTCTCTCAGTCTCGCTCTCTTTTCTCTTTTTCTCTCTCAGTCTCGCTCTCCTTTCTCTCTCTTTCTCTCAGTCTCGCTCTCTTTTTCTCTCTCTCTCATTCTCTCTCTCAGTCTCGCTCTCTTTTTCTCACTCAGTCTCGCTCTCTTCTCTCTCTTTCTCTCAGTCTCGCTCTCTTTCTCTTTTTCTCCCTCTGTCTCGCTCTCCTTTCTCGCCCTTTCTCTCACTCTCTCTCTCTCTCTCTCTCTCTCTCTCTCTCATTCTCTCTCAGTCGTGCTCTCTTTTTCTCACTCAGTCTCGCTCTCTTTTCTCTCTCTTTCTCTCAGTCTCGCTCTCTTTTCTCTTTCTCTCTCTCAGTCTCGCTCTCCTTTCTCTCTCTTTCTCTCAGTCTCGCTCTCTTTTTCTCTCTCTCTCTCTCTCATTCTCTCTCAGTCGTGCTCTCTTTTTCTCACTCAGTCTCGCTCTCTTTTCTCTCTCTTTCTCTCTGTCTCGCTCTCTTTTCTCTTTTTCTCTCAGTCTCGCTCTCCTTGCTCCCTCTTCCTCCCAGTCTCGCTCTCTTTTCCTCCCCCTCTCTCTCTCATTCTCTCTCAGTCGTGCTCTCTTTTTCTCACTCAGTCTCGCTCTCTTTTATCTCTCTTTCTCTCTGTCTCGCTCTCTTTTCTCTTTCTCTCTCTCAGTCTCGCTCTCTTTTCTCTCTCTTTCTCTCAGTCTCGCTCTCTTTTCTCTTTCTCTCTCTCAGTCTCGCGCTCCTTTCTCTCTCTTTCTCTCAGTCTCGCTCTCTTTTTCTCTCTCTCTCTCATTCTCTCTCAGTCTCGCTCTCTTTTTCTCTCTCTCTCTCTTTCTCTCTCAGTCTCGCTCTCTTTTTCTCTCTCTTTCTCTCAGTCTCGCTCTCTTTTCTCTCTTTCTCTCAGTCTCGCTCTCTTTTCTCACTCTTTCTCTCAGTCTCGCTCTCTTTTTCTCTCTCTCTCTTTCTCTCTCAGTCTCGCTATCTTTTTCTCTCTCTCTTTCTCTCTCAGTCTCCCTCTCTTTGTCTCTCATTTTCGCTCTCTTTCTCTCTCATTTTCGCTCTCTTTCTCTCCCACTTTTGCTCTTTCTCTCTCTCATTTTTTCTCTCTTTCTCTTTCTCCCGCTTTCTCTCTTTGTCACTCTCTCTATCTCCCTGTCTTTCTCTGTCTCGCTCTCTATCTTTCCCTCTCTATCTCTCTCTCTCTTTGTATCTCTTCCTCATCTTTCTCTCTCTCCACCCAGTCACCCACCCATTCGCCCAGCTCGCGAAATCCAAAGCTAAAGAGCGCCCCGATTCTCTTCAACAGAGCACGAAAACATGGCCAAGTTTTCTATTAAATTGAAATCTCTCTCTCTCTCTCTCTCTCTCTCTCTCTCTCTCTCTCTCTCTCTCTCTCTCTCTCTCTCTCTCTCTCTCTCTAACACGTGACTGTTTATGGCAGTGAAGGATGTGAGCAAGACTTGTACTGGCGCGCATCTATATTTCCTTAACCAGGAACTTGCTCTCCATCCCACCTGAAAAAACCCAACAACCGAGACATGAAATAATCAAACCCGCTACAAAATAAAAATTAGAAACAATAAGACAATTAAATCCCAGGACGTTAGAAGATACTAAATTTTACGTTTTTCATCAAGATGGTGTGATTTTACGAATCACGCCATCTTGATTAAAAATTGGCACAAGTCTGTTCAACACCCAACAGCAGAGATATCGAAATCACTACCCACCGTTGAAAACGGGTTCAGTGCAGGAAGGAAAAAGAACTAGATTTTATCTGAAGAAAATGTTTTTTTATTTAAGACGGGATGGCTGTATCAATCTAAGATAACGGGGACACCAAGAAGAAACAAGAAATAATCCAAGTTCTCTCAAAAGTTAACAACATAGAGGAGCATGATCGGATACTTAGATGAAAAGATTTTCATTCTAAAACAATGAGACGATTAAAAGCATGAAACCCAGCTTAACGATTCAATATGTGATGTTTTAACATGACAGTGCAAGGATACGTCAACAAACGTTTTATATCTAGCGATTGAAGGCGAAGTATTAAAATAGTTTCGGGACGATAATTTCGTCCTGGGGACCACCGGACGGGACGGTTTTCGTCCCATGGGACGAAAAAACCGTCAGTCCGGAGGTCTCGGACAATGGACAGATGAATCTGGACAGAAAACCGCCGGATTCACATCCGAAGGTTGTGATGTTGCCACCTGGCCTCGTAATGACAATTTGCATCAAAGGCCCTGTATTTTTACGTGCATGCAGACAGATGCCGCTCAGAAATAATTGTGAATCTGTCCCTTCGCATTCTCTCTCCTCCGTAATTCCTTAAAAAACTTAAAATAATCTATATTAATATATTAAAATTTTTAAATGGGTTGTTTTTTGTCTGGGACGACAGCCGGAACGAAAATCGTCCCGGGAGGACTGGACGGGACGAAAAACCGTCCCATCCTTCGTCCCTGAACTTACTCTGGACATCGGACGGGACGAAATTCATCCTGTCCCATCCATCGTCCGTGTCCGGGACGATCCGGAACTATACTTGCGCTGTATTAACAATGGATGAACTCCGAACAGGGAAGGGCGACGTGGACATACCTCATTAGCGAGAGAACCCACGGGGCTTGCTGCTGGTGCCACCGCCGAGGTGCTGGGCGACAAAGATGACACCCATGACGACAACGAGGCAGCCTACGAGAGTGCTAAAGAAGACAGCCCCCGGCGTGCGCGTCTGCACCAGCCCATATACACCCCCTGCAGTGGGAATGATAAGGTCCGCCAGCCCGTCCCCGTCAAAGTCCCCCACCACCAGCGCATGCGTCGGCGCCGCAGGCAACTCCACTGTCGCCACCACGTTGCCGCCCGGTGACACGAGAACCACCTCCTTCTCCCCCGCAGCGATCACTACATCTTGGTCGTCTCCCGCCCGCAAACGCACCGCTGCCAGCGTCGGCACCACTCCCGCCGCGCTTTTCCAGCTTGCCCCCGTCACAAGTTGCCACCTCCACTCCGCGCCGCCGCCCACGAGCCCTGGGTAGTACGACGTCATCTGCGCAAGAAGATCAAGGAGAGAATTGAAGGAGACCAAAAAGGGAGACTTGGATGAATAGTGCAGGGACGCGGACAGGACAGTTTTTTCATCTCAGGACGAGAAAATCGTCCTGTCACGAGGTTGGACGAAAACCAGGATGGAAATTCGTCCCGAGACGAACAGACGGGATGGTTTTCGTCCACTCGAATGAAAAAATCGTCTCATCCCCTGGACTGATTCCAGACGTTGGACGGGACGATCTTTGTCCCATCCCATTCATCGTCCCGGACAATCAGGAACTATTTTAGTGCAGGGACGCGGACTGGACAGTTTTTTCGTCCCAGGACGAATAAAATCGTCCCGTCCGAGAGGTTGGACGAAAACCGGGACGGAAATTCATCCCAAAACGAATGGACAGGACGGTTTTCATCCACTCGGACGAAGAAACTGTCCCGTCCACGTCCCTGCACTGCTTCCGGACGTCGGACAGGATGATCTTCGTCCCGTCCCATCCATCGTCCACATCCCGCGCGATGCGGAACTATACTTAGATGTTTACCTCGCCCCGGCTGTTCAAGAAGATGACGTCGCCATGGCTGCCTTTGCGGTGTTTGTGGCCATCAGCTCGCGGAAGTAGCACAGGGGTGGCCACCTCAAGGGAGTGGGCAGCGTCAGCGGCAACGGCTCGGCGATGGTTGCCGAGGGCCCAGGAGAGGTCGCCGCCGGACTGGTGGAAGATGTTGAAGTGGGTGTGCGGGCAGATGGAGACATTGAAAAGCTGCTCTCTCACTGGCACCCCCGACGTGGCCACAGCCCAACATGGCTTTAGTACCTCCATCGACCCGGTGACCACGCTCCGCTCCACTCCTCGGCCCCCCACTGCCTGTAAGGAAAAATCCACAAAGGATCAGAAACACGGATGTCAGTAAGTTTCAACACCCCTGAATGTCATCATCCACGCCGTGGATCCCCTTTAACAAAGATGTTGACAATGACATTGACAGTTTCCAGGGTGATTGACGATGATGGGGTGCTATGAACGGTTGATGTTGACAGTTGATGGCACTAAAGTCAACAGGATGACCCCAATGATGGAAGCAGGAGTCAACCATTGCCATCGTATTAAATTTTTTTGGTGGTTGACAATGATTGGCGCCCCTGGGCTGATGATGCTGACAGTCATTCATCTTGATGACGTCATTAACAGTTATCAAGAGTCCAACTTTAACCACATCGTAAGGCTAACTTGACATAACCATAATGTCAACTTCAACACTAATCCCCTTAATTGTCAAACACTATGCGTAAGGCACCTGAACATGATCCAGGACGCCATCTCCATTGATATCTGCGTGTAGTCCTCCTTCCGGAAGATGTAGCTGAAAATAACAGAATAAGACGCTGTGATTGTCTAATAAATTAAAACGAGACAATAGCACAGTAAAATATCGTAGTAAATCATAATAATATTGCATAATTACAGAACAAAACTCCGTCACCTTTGCATGACCCATCAAAGAGGGAAAGAGGACATATGAAAAATTGAACATAATATAATAAGTCATCCAAAAATAAGGAACCTGCTAAAAACTCTCTTATGAAGTCAGCTTGCAGTTTGTACATACCTTACATAAAGTGCGACCAGAGGGTAAATGGATAACCTCAATTCCTTCCTTCTCATGCACGACGATAACATTTGGCACCCACCAAAACCGGGTATGATTCGTAATGGTTGGATAATACATCATCCTCTGCAATCAAATAAGATACGATATTAGAGAGTAATCAACTATGACCAAGCCTAGAACCTTTTTCAAAACGACAAAAGAAAAACATTCTACAAAACCCCAAAAAACACTAGAAAAAAAATAAAGAATGAGAACCCAAGCAGGTGGAACAACCTAGTGGTAAGAGGAGTTAGAGAGCAACTCAGGGAAAACTCAATCATTTGAGCAGTTCTGAAGTTTTTCAGGTATGAATGTCCAACATTTAAGATAAGCCATGCGAGCAGCATTAACCCCGTTGTATCATGGAAAATGACTGGCAGCTAACCCCGGAGAATTGGAGTGAATATTCATTGGAAAACACATTTCTCAGGGTCGTTGCCTCGATACAATGGCTACCATTGAAGAGACAAATTAACCATGTCATCGCATTATTTCCTGCAGCACAATCCATGAATCTTCATCCTTATCAATATTTCCACTAATAGAAGAAGAAAATTGAAAAGTTGGTCAGTAAATGTATACTTGGCCACAGAAGTATACTGCATTCACACACGCCCATATGCTAGCCCAGCATTCTTACAGTCAACACAGAGAGACATGCGTGTTTCTGGTGGAACTGGCCAGGTGGAAAGCCCCTATGGGCCTTCCATAATGGGCCATAAAGGAATGACATATGGGGTGACTAAGAAGACTGAGTAATGATGATCCAATTCTGTGGGCTAACAGTTACCCAAAGAAAAAGGATGGAGGTTGGCCCTTATCGGTTGATTATAGGGCCCTGACCTTGCATACTGTACCTAATTGCTATCCCATACCTGTGGTTGATGAGCTGCATGATGAATTGCATGGTATGAATTATTCTCTACAATTGATTTTGATCTGGTCGTCATCAAATTTGTGTGTCTGAATCAGATATCCTAAAACAGCATTTTTGCCGTTGTTTTTAAACATACGTCATTTGGGTCATCCAATGGACCTGCAACTTTTCAGCCCTTGATTAACATAAATCTTTCCCCCTTTTTATCTGAAAATGTGTTCTGTTATTTTTTATGACATCCCAGTCTATAGCCAGAATCACATTGAATACTACATTTATTTCACGAGTGGAGAAACACTTGCTCCATAGTAACCCAAAGAAATGCTCTGGTATGATTTTGAATCTCAATAAGTGGAGGCTGTAACAGTTAGAGCTGACGGCAAGAGCTGGAGCCGGTGGGATCCTCCACTGGCCAGAGGAGAAGAGTTGATTATAGTCATCCCCTTCTATTTTTTTCCTCTCTCATTTCTCTCCATCAACATCTACATTCTATCATCTACATATCTGTCCATTCTTCTTCAGGTTTCTCTCGAGACAGTTGTTTTATATATTACAATGTCGGATATTATCTAGCTCAAGAGAAACGAATATTGATAAGCCCCTATAACAGGGCTCTGATTTAAAGGGCCTTCTAATGACAACGAGAGAGAGAGAGAAGAACCAACGGTTAACTGGTTGTATTTGGCAGATTCTGCCATAAAAGGAGGTGATGGAATTCCATTCTTGGTACATTCTTGGAGCGACCGAGCGAGAACTCCTCACCAAGAAACGTACCAGAAATAGAACACCCTCAAATTGAATGTTTTTCCCAGCACAGCGTTGCTTCCGGGAAGAAAAGAATACTGTCAACTCTTGGATGATCGGAGGAGAGAATGAGAGGCAGGGCGACGGGAGAAATCCCGCCGCCCTGGGAGCCAGGGAATAAATCCCTAGAAAAATAGTGGAATTGCTCAATTGTCATTCATGTTCTATCTCCCTTAAATAGGGAGATAAAGGCTTTTACACTTTTACACAAAAACCCCTGAGAAATTAGGGAAACACATTTTAAACCTACAATCTAACAAATACAAAAATCAAAACAAAAGAGAGTGAGCCAAATTGATCCTCCAGTAGACTGTTGAGAATGACTCAGATTGGCCCTCTACTGTCCCAGGAACTGGTGGGTCTCCAAGCTCCCTCCCAAAGCAGTTGCTCGAATCATGAAAGAATGCCCTATCCCTGCGATGTTCTCTTGTCCTTCATTTGTAGGAGGTGACTCCTGCCCATGTTTATTTGAAAGTCACACGCGCCAGTTTAGGCCAAACGTATATGATGACGACGACATCTCTTGACATTATGATAGGTCTTTAGACCATCCTTTCGAGCCCACCGTAGACAATACCACCCATCAGCTCTGTTGGTGTAACGATTGCTTCATCCAGAATTTGAAGGCAACAACTAAGATTTCAGAGACCACCACGTGTTAGCAACTTTCCATTGTCCCGTGTGTTTAGCATTTTAAGACTGGTCAACTCAGGACAAGAGAAATCAGAATGGTCCAACTTACATCTCCAAGAGGCATCACGATAAGGCACAACAATATAACTTGGGAAAACAACAACAATCCACAAATTATCAGATATAGAAGCCTTGGAGTAGTCACATCTTAAAATCCAATAGGAATTCTGAGAAGAACAATATGTAAGATGGGATAAAACCTCACTCTGCCCCAAAGATCCAAACGATCTACGCCTCAGTAGCCTTCTGTGGTCCTAACAGCCCCCTTCCTTCTCTGATCTTCCCTCCTTTTTGTTGACCTAACTAGCATGTGCACCTAGTATGGCACACGTGTGTTATCTTCCTCACCAGTTGACTCCTTTTATATAGCATGCAATAACCAGACTTATTGCATCACCATTCTGGTAGACCCGACTCAACCGGAGATGGAGAAATGAGTAAAAGAAACTTCAAAACCCAAAATCTTGCATTCCCGTCCAAGGTTCTGAGCCTTCCCACTTCCCCCGTCAGTGAACAAGCAAGGAGCTGCCGGAGAGGCAGACCTCCCCTACTGGGAGCAGGGGTCTCAGGAGCCTAAGAAGACAATCCTCAAAAGAGAGAGAGGGAGAGAGATCGAGAGAGTCGGAGAGAGAGAGAGAGCGACCGAGAGAAAGAGAGCGAGCAGCGCCTCCTTCTCCCCTCCCACATGCCCTTTATCCCTCCTCCTGCCCTAGTCAAGGCTCCCACCTTCAGATTAGGCCGCCCCCTCTGGTGGGCTGGTTCCCGGCCCGTTAGCAGTTCCCGACCCGGTTTGGGACTCCTCTCCCCTGGCTTCTTTGACTCGCCGCCAATAGGGTCCGTATCGGGGGCGTATCACATTCTTATTCTTCAATTTCATTAAAAATTAGTCAGAAGAGAATTTTTTTTGCTCCAAAAAGATACATAACAATAATCATTCTTCTACCTTCTCATCTGTCCCTGTAACTGATTATTAAATACCAAAGAAGGAACCTCATATGACAGTTATGCTCCAGGAAGCACAAACCGGCATAAAGTCTAGCTACAACTGATACGACCCCTTGTATCATCCAAACTAATTCCAATTCATAACCACGATCTGAACAGAGAGTCGGGGAAGCAGACAGGGCAGAAAGTAGATGAGAAGGGAAGGGGAGAGATATCCAATGGGGTGGATGATGCTGACACGCAAGCAGAATGGACCATGCCCATTGATGTAAAGGAGAGCTGGTCTTTGCCTGCAGGGATGGACGTCTGCAAGAGGAAATGTGAGCACAGAGAGGTAAGTGTTAGCCGATGCCCTATTTCCTATTTCCCTATTTCTCTATTTTGAATTTCCTATTTCTCTCTTTCTATTTCTTACTATTTCCTGTTTCTCTCATTATTGGGCCCGGCCCATTATGAATGTAACTGTCACTGGATCTGTATTTATACAGATCCAGCAAGTTGATGAGATGAGGCTTTTCGTCTTCCTCTTCTTCCGAACCCTAGCCGCCAGGAGTGAGAGAGGGAGATTACAGGTTCCAGAAGGGATACTGACATGGTATCAGAGCCCTAATCTGGGGCATTCTGCTGTGTTCACCAGCAGTGATTTCGGCCTGCCTGGAGCAAGGAGCGCCTGGTCATGGCCAATGAGTAGATGACGACAAGGTCTGGAGTAAGCCAAGCATCATCAGAAAAGATGGTCTCTTCAAGACCGTGAGAGAGCCCCACAAATTACTTTTCCCAAAGTTCCTGAGTCTGTGAAGTATGATGGCTTAATCCTACTTCACTGGAGTCAGTATGTCGAGTTGATTCTTGATGGACTGGGACTCCTTGATCACCTCACTAGGGTGGTCGATTCTGAAGATCCACACTACAGAGTTTGGAAGCAAGAGGATTCACTGGTTCATGCTTGGCTCTTGGGCAGCATGGCTGGGGAAAGATTCAAGAAATTTCTGTTCCTGAAGACTGGAAAAGGAATATGGGACCATGCACAGAGGAGTAGCTCTAAACGAGGTATTGTCTGGCGCATCTACAGTTTGGTTACTCGTGCTACTAACTTGGTGCCGGGAGAGCGGTCCGTGGACAAATATTCAACTGAATTAATGGCCCTTTGGCAGGAGATCGACCACTACAGGCCAATTCTGAATCCTGAGTCACCAGAATGGCAGTATGTGATGAAGGATCGTCTCTACAAGTTTCTCATGGGCCTCAACATGGAGTATGAGGCGTTGAGGAGCCAGATCTTGCACAGAGAGAGAGTTCCAAATCTTGAAGAGGCAGTCAGTATTGTTCTTGATGAAGAGATGAGGCTACAGCAGCTGGTGGAGCCTGAAAAGGGAGAGGTTACAGCCTTCTTGACTGAGAAAAAAGATGGAATTCTTCCATGCCATACTGTATCAGACACTAAAAACAGCAACTCCAACAAGCAGGGACATGTGAAGAAAGGAGATGAGAAGGATGATCTATTCTGCACCTACTGCAAGCGCTGGCAACATAATCAAGACATGTGCTTGAAGCTGCATGGGAAACCAACTCAACAGGGGAAGGCTTATACAACTACTCATTGGCATGCCGATCAGGCGGAACACTAATTGGCAAGCCGTGGATGATGAGAATGGTGGCGCTGAAGTCGTCTCCGAGGGAGCGAGCTAGCGTGCTGGAGCCTACTTCCTAAGGCCTACTTCCTAAGGCCAGCTGGCGAGCTGGAGAAGTTGGAGGAGGATTTTGAAAAACTGAAGAGCATGTTGAGCCCCACGTCACTCATCCACTCAGGTAAGGCTAAGGCCTACTTTGGTGATGCACATGTTTTTTCTAAGTTAAGAAGGACATTGTGGGTCATTGACTGTGGGGCAACAGATCATATGGCCCCCGATGTTCTAAATTTCTTAACTATAGACCTATTGATGGCCAAAGGAGGGTGTTAACAGCTGGAGGAGAAGCATTGCAGGTTACAGGTATCAGTGATCTAGAGGTTCATCCTCTAGGAAGGCTGAGGAATGTGCTATATGTTCCACTGCTGAAGGCACACATAATTTCCTCTCAGCGTTTAGTTAAAGAGCTTCCTTACAGATTTATATTTGACAATGATGAATGTTATTTCTATGATAAGGTGGTGGGCCAGAAGACTGGACGTGTTAAGGCTAAGGATGGATTGCTGTTTTTTTGAAGGAGCAACGTGTTTCTCCACTCTGCAGTCTGTCCGGGATGGAAGGGAGAGAGCACATGAAGCTGCTCAAATCTTGCTTTATCATCCCCGTTTTGGCCATCCTTCTTTTGGCTTGTTAAGGACCTGGTTTCCTTCTCTATTTAAGGATGTTAAGGTTGAACAATTATCTTGTGATGCCTGTCAACTGGCAAAACATAAAAGAACTTCATTCAATCATATTGGGAGGAGTGATACCCCACTTTATCGCATTCATAGTGATGTATGGGGTCCGAGCCCAACAACAAGTATATCTGGTCACCAGTGGTTTCTTATATTTGTGGACGATGCCACAAGATTTACGTGGGTGTATTTGCTCAAGTCCAAGATGGAAGTTGGTCAAACTGTTAAAGTTTTTATGGAAATGATAAAGAATCAATTTGGGGTCACAGTGAAAAGATTCAGATCTGAAAATGCACGTGATTACAGGCTATCTTTAGTACCTTCCTTGAACTAACTATTGGGCCAGAGGCCAATGTAAATGTAATAGCTAACCCTAGGGAATAATGGAAAAAAACTAACTAACTAAGGAATTCTAAAAGCCCATTAATGGGCCCATTAAGGGCCCATTAATGATCCTCGGTGGGCCCATTAAGGGCCCATCATGGGCCCTAATATTTGGTCCATAAAGGACCCAATATTATGGGCCTCCTATCCTGATCTGTTTCAGATCAGGATAGGGATTCCAACAGCTAGTTTTCTAGCCGTTGGAATCTGTCAGAGCCTCCAACGGCTATATTCTGTTTGAATATAGCCGTTGGAAGACAGGCTATTTTTGGCCTTTGTTTCAGCGTTCAAAACTTGTATAAAAGGGGAACTATTGATGCAGTAAAAAGATCATCTCTTTTGCCCCATCTGTTGTCCACATTCTCTCTCTCTCCTTCACATTCTCTGATTATTCACAGGCGTGGTAAGAGGTTGTGAGTCCTCCTTTCCAAGCTCTTGAAGAAGATCCGTGATATATTTTTGTTGTGGAAGGGAAGAGGAAGATAATGGCATGCACATAACTGAGTACATAGGTGGGTATGCATACCCTAAGAGAGAGAAGGATAGATGGGCTAATGGGCTTATAGAATAGGGCCCATTAGCCCATAGTAGCTAGTCTCTCACTAACACCCCCCCGCAAGCGAAGTATGGATATCTTCCATGCCGAGCTTGGAGACGGCACGTTGAAGAAGTGGGCGGGAGAGGCCCTTAGTGAGGACGTCCGCTGCCTGGTCGGCGGAGGCAACAAAATCAAGGTCAAAGATCCCTTCGTCGACTCGCTCCTTGAAGAAGTAGCGGTTGCGCTCCATGTGCTTGATACGTCCCTGTTGTCCAGGGTTCTTGGCCAACGCGATCGTCGATTTGTTGTCGCAGTAGAAGTGAATCGGGCCGGCGTACTCCACGCGGAGATCGTGAAGGATGCCATAGATCCACTGGCCCTCGGAGGCCCCATCGGCGAGTGCACGGTACTCGGCTTCGGCACTAGAACGGGACACTTTGTCCTGCTTGCTGCTTTTCCAGCTGACAAGACTGCCAAAAACAACCGTGCAGTAGCCCGTGGTAGACCGATGATCCACAACGGAACCGGCGAAGTCAGCATCAGTGTATACTTTGACGGTCCGGTCAGTACTGCGAGGGAAGAGCAGGCCCTTGCCGGGGCAGCCCTTCAGGTACGCAAGAACCCGGTGGGCGGCCTGACGGTGAACCTCCCAGGGAGAATGCATAAACTGACTGAGCAAGTTGACGGCGAAGGCGATGTCAGGCCGAGTGTGCGTCAAGTAGAGGAGTTTCCCCACCAGTTGCTGATACCGGTGGGAATTCGTCAGTGGTGAATCCTCCCCTTTGCCCAACTTGACGTTGGGATCAATGGGAGTGCTCACCGGCGCACAATCGGTCATCCCAGTCAGTGCTAGTAAGTCGACGGTGTATTTCTGCTGTGAGACGAAGATCCCACGAGGAGAGTAGGCCACCTCGAGACCAAGGAAGTAGCGAAGAAGGCCGAGGGCCTTGATCTCAAACTCCTTAGCCAAGGCGGCGCTCAGGCAGACAGCTTCAGCAGCATCAGACCCCGTGATGAGGATGTCGTCGACGTACACGGCAAGAATGGAGATCCCGGTCGGGTTGTGACGGAAGAAGAGGGAGGCATCTCCATTACTCTGAGTGTACCCTTCGGTCTTCAGAACGGAGGAGAACCGCCCAAACCACATGCGCGGAGACTGCTTGAGTCCATAGAGAGACTTCCGCAGGCGGCACGCGTAACCGGGGGGCCGAGAGAATAGCCCGGCGGCTGCTGCATGTACACCTCTTCCGTCAGATCGCCATGCAAGAAGGCATTCTTGACGTCGAACTGGCGGATGGTCCAATGGAAATGGGCCGCAAGAGCCAAAAGAAGACGGACAGTCTCCATCTTCGCCACTGGTGAGAACGTCTCGAAGTAGTCTACGCCATAGGACTGAGTGAACCCCCGAGCCACAAGCCGAGACTTGAGGCGTTCGAGAGTCCCGTCCGCATGATGCTTCTTGGCGTGGATCCACTTGCAGTCCACAGCCCTCTTGCCAGGGGGAAGTGGAACGACGTCCCACGTGTGGTTCTTGAGGAGAGACTGCATCTCCTCATCCATCGCCGCTTTCCAAGAAGGAGAGGCGAGAGCATCGGCCAAGCGACGAGGAACGGGATCGGACTCGATGCGGGAAAGAAATAACCGGTAGGGAGGACTCAACCGGTCAAAGGAGATAAAATGAGAGAGAGGGTATAGGGAGGCCTTAGTGCACTGACGGACCCCTTTCCGTAGAGCAATAGACCATCCCAACTGATCGTCACCATCGACAGAAGGAGGAGCGAAAGCAAGGGGGAACTCCCCGGGAGGAGCAGGAGACGACACACCGGATAAGGAGTGTATGTCGGCGGTAGGAGGGGAAGATGAGTTGGATGGAGACGAGGGCTGGTCACGAACAGGTGACAAGGGCGACTCACCGGGAGGGGACGAGGATGGTGAACCGGAGACCAATGGGAGAGGAGGAGTTGCCAAGGGGGGAGGGGCAGGAAACGAAGACGAAGTGGAGGACACGTCCAAGGACCCCGCAGGGGGAACTGAGGAAGAGGAGGCAAGGGGAGAGAGATCATGGAGGGAGGAGGGTGGTGTGGTGGTGGTAGACTCCACGATCAGACGGGGCCCCAAGGGGGGGGCCGAAGGAGCCTCATCCAGCGGAAGGCGTGATGAGGTAGAACAGTCCCCAAAGTAGGGTTCATGCTCGGCAAAGGTGACGTTTGCCGAGATGAAGAAACGCCGAGAGGGCGGATGGTAACACCGATACCCTTTTTGGAGGGAAGAGTAACCCACGAACACGCACCTGAGGGCGCGAGCATCAAGCTTTGTGCGTGTCGGAGAAGAGTCATGGACGTAGGCCGTGCAGCCGAAGATACGAGGCAAGAGCCCCGTCCTCAGGGAAGCGTCCGGGAAGGCCGCAGTCATCCGGTCCAAGGGGCTGGAGAACTCCAGGAGCGGGGTGGGGATACGGTTAACGAGATGAGTACTCGTCAAAACCGCATCGCCCCAAAAACGCCTAGGCGCCTTCGAGTCCAACAGCAACGTGCGCGCTGTCGAGGTAACATAGCCGATCCGCCGCTCAGCCATGCCATTCTGCTCGGGGGTGGCCACACAGGAGGACTCGTGGAGAATGCCCCGGTCGGCAAAGAAAGAGTCGAGGTCAGCGTTGAAGAAGTCCCGAGCATTGTCGGACCTAAAACGCTGGATGCCGCGACCGAACTGCGTCTGGAGCATGGTGCAAAAATGTCGAACATTCTGCGCAACCTCCGACTTCGCAGTCAGAAGGTAAACCCACGTATAGCGGGTAGCCGTCCACAAAGAGTAGGAAGTAGCGGTGCTCCTTCAGACTGGGCTGTGGGGCGGCCCCATACATCACTGTGGGCGCGGAACAGCGGGTCGTAGTGTGAGACGGAGAGGAAGCAAAGAGGATCTACGATGCTTGGCCAACTGACAAGCTTCACAAATCACAGTCTTGAGGTCCACGCCCAAACATAACGACGGAAACAAACGCTGTAAAGTAGAGAAAGGGGGGTGTCCAAGGCGCTGATGCTCCATCAGAAGACGACCCCGACACTGCTCAGCCGCAGAGAGTAGAGTCCGGTGCACCATGAAGCACTGGGAGCGGCCTCCGTCATCCAGCAGCAGCAGTCCATTCTCCCGCCTAATCGGTGTAGTCCGGCCCACCTTGTCAGACAGAAACATACCGTCAGGCCTGAGGTGGAATGAACAGGAGACGGCATCAACTAAACGCTGTGGAGACATAAGAACTGCCCGCAGGTCGGGAACATGCAGGACGTTGTGGACCACACCAAGACCGTCCACATAGATTGCCCCGATGCCAGCCACACGAAGACGTCCACCCCCTGCCGTGAGAACAGTACGGCCACCCTGATGCCGCTCGTAGGACACAAACCGGGCATTACTCGGGGTCATATGTTCGGTGGCCCCCGAGTCAAGGACCCAAGTAGTATCGGAGACAATAGGAGAGTGAAAAGCCGTATGACCACAGTACCATTCATCGGAAGGGGAAGGAGTGGAAGATGCACCAAAACCACCGAAGTAAGCCGTGGATGGATTCTGCAGGGCTGCCATCTGGTCACGAAGTCGGGCCAAATCTGCCTGGAGCTGATCCATGGTCACTGAGGAGGCGCTGGCGGAGGATGAGTCAGACTGGGCCACCATGGCCTTGCCGTCGGCGGCCTCTTTCTTCTTTCTCCAATCATTCAGGCACTTCTTGCACTTGTTCTTCCCGTGGCCCGGTTTGCCGCAATATGAGCAAACCGCCGTCCCAGCTGGTGGAGCAGCGGATGTGGGCGTAGGGAGGATCGCCGGGGCTTGCCGCCGGAAGAAAGGGGAGACGCGGTGGGGGCAGAAAGCAGTGCGGTCGACTCGCCCGGAGGACCGGAGGAGGGAGTCCCATGGAGGAGAAAGTGACTTTCCTCCTCTTGGAGCTCCTTCACCAATTCCTCAAGAGCAGGTGGACCTTCTTTGCGGTGCAAAGCACGACGACGGATGTCATCATACTCGCGGTTCAGGCCGCTGAGGAAGCCCATGATCCGCAGGAGGAGCACATTCTGGTACGTCTTCGATGTCGGGTTGTCGGGTGGAAGATAATAGTCCACCTCATCCCACATCTTATTGTGGGCAAGTGCATATTCAGAGATGGTCAGCGTCCCCTGACGGAGATTGCTGGCCTGACATGCAAGAGCATAAAGGCGCCACCAGTCGTTGTCCCGGCCACAGAAGGAGCGCGCCTGATCCCAGAATCCTTTGACTGTTTTCTGATGCGGAAACCGGTCGCGGAAGTCAGGAGCCAGGGTGTACGCATACAGCCAGCCGAGGACGAACTGTTCCTCAACGTCCCACGCCGCATGGTGTGGGTGGTCGACTGTAAGAGGCTCTTCAGTGCAGTGCTTGAAGAGCTGACGTGCCTTCAGGGCGGTTTCGACAAAGCGCATCCACTGAAGGAGATTCGGGCCCCGTAGGAGTGTCACCTCCGGGACCGATGGGAGCAGATGGGCCACCTTGTAGGACAAGGGCCTCTCGGCGAAGTCAGTCTCAGTGAACGGCATGTTGGTTTCGGTGGCGGCGTGCTGCGGCGGCTGGCTGCGGCTGGCGGCTGCGCAGCGCGCTGCGGCTAGGAGCTGCGTGCGCGGCGGCTGGCGGCTGCGGCGTGGGCGCGCTGCGGCTGGAGCTGCGGTGCGTGCGCGGCTTGCGGCTGCGGCGCGCGCGCGCTGCGGCTAGGAGCTGCGCGCGTGCGCCAGCGGCTGGCGACTGCGGCTGGCGGCGCGTGCGCGGCGGCTGGCGGCTGGCGCGTGCGCGCGGCGGCTAGCGGCTGCGGCGAGCGCGCTGCGGCTGGAGCTGCGGCGTGCGCGCGGTGGCTGGCGGCTGCGGCGTGGCGCGCTGCGGCTGGAGCTGCAGCGTCTGCGCGGCGGCGGCTGCGGCGCGAGCGCTGCGGCTAGGCTGCAGCGCGCGCGTGGCGGCGGCGGCTGCGGCGCGTGCGGCGGCTGGCGGCTGCGGCATGGCGCGCTGCGGCTGGAGCTGCGGCGCGCTTGGCGGCGGCGGCTGCGGCGGCGCGCTGCGGCTAGGGCTGCGCGCGCGTCGCGGCTGGCGGCTGGCGGCTGCGGCTGGCGCGCTGGCGCTGGCGGCTGGCGCGTCTAGCGCGGCTTCGCGGCTGCTGGCGGCGCTGGCGGCGCTGCGCGCGGCGCGCTGCGGCTGGAGCTGCGCGGCGCGCTGCGGCTGGAGCGCGCTGCGCGCGTGCGCGCGCTGGCGGCTGCGGCGTGGGCGCTGCGGCTGGAGCTGAGGCGCGTCGCGCAGCGGCGGGCTGCGGCGCGTCGCGCGGCGGCGGCGTGCTGCTGGCGTCTTGCGCAGCGCGGCGGCGATGCTGCTGCAGCGCGCGTATGGCGCGGCGATGTGCGGGCGATGTCAAACCCTAGGTGAGGAGCTCTGGAGCTCTGATACCATGTTGTGGAAGGGAAGAGGAAGATAATGACATGCACATAACTGAGTACATAGGTGGGTATGTATACCCTAAGAGAGAGAAGGATAGATGGGCTAATGGGCTTATAGAATAGGGCCCATTAGCCCATAGTAGCTAGTCTCTCACTAACAATTTTCTTTGACAAAGGAAGATGCCAGTCGCGGAATATGCCACCTCAATACCAAGTAAGTATCGGAGGAGACCAAGATGTTTGATATCAAATTCACTTGCAGGATGAACCGCTAGCTGACCTGCCGCATGTGAGTCATTCCCCGTAATGATAATGTCATCCACGTAGACAAGGAGTAGCGTGACTCCCCCCGACGAGGAATGACGATAGAAAAGTGTATGGTGACCGTTGCACTTGGAATATCCAAATAGTTTCATCGAGTGTGTAAACCGACCAAACCACGCTCGAGGAGACTGCTTCAAGCCATAGAGAGCCTTCTTGAGATGACACACCAAGGGAGGCGCCGAAGGAGGTGTTGTATAGCCTTGAGGCAAGGCCATATAAACTTCTTTATGGAGATCACCATGAAGAAAGGCATTCTTGACGTCGAACTGCTGAAGAGACCAATTATGATGAGCCGTGAGGGCAATAAGAAGACGAACAGTATTCATCTTAGCAACAGGGGCAAATGTTTCCAGATAATCAACACCAAACTGCTGTGTATACCTTTAGCCACAAGACGAGCTTTATAACGTTCGAGAGAACCGTCAGACTGGTACTTGACGGTATAGACCCACCGACAGCCAACCAAGTGCTTGATTGAAGGCAAAGGAACCAGATCCCAAGTCTGGTTTTCAAGGCGACCAATTCCTCTTCCATTGCACGACGCCACTCATGGGAAGCTAAGGCTACATCCACCGTCTTCGGAATGGCAATTGAATCAAGACAGGTAAGAAGGGCACGGTAAGACGGGGAGAGGCGATGAAATGAAACATAATTGGCTAAAGGATAAAGGGGGGTAGAGGTACATGACCGAGGGGCTTTTCGACGGGCAATGGGAAGGTCATCACAAGCTGGAGAGGGCTCCGGGGCAGCAAGGAGTGGAGAGGGTGGTGAGGCCAAGGAAAGGGCATCGCAAGGGAGAGATGATGTTGTGGCGTCAGTTATTGGTGCAGGTGATGGGGCAGAGACATTCAATGGACGACGAGGACGACGATGGTACGTGGTCCCATCAAATTTTTTAGGAGGGGCATAGTTGGGTAGATTCAACGGAGGGGGGCCAGGTATACCAGACAATGGCGGGGGTGAAAGTGGAACAAGGAAATTGA
Source organism: Wolffia australiana (assembly GCF_029677425.1). NCBI lineage: Eukaryota > Viridiplantae > Streptophyta > Magnoliopsida > Alismatales > Araceae > Wolffia > Wolffia australiana. The sequence continues at coordinate 5,067,801 of NC_135836.1, read as the reverse complement.
GGGACTCATTACATGAAGGAGAAGGGGAAGGAGAGGAGGACGAGCCAGGGAGGTAGAATGGAGTGGACTCGTCAAAGGTGACATCTTTACTCACAAGGATGCGATGAGTAGAAGGGTGATAGCATTTATATCCCTTTTGATGAGAAGAATAACCCACAAAGACACAACGGAACGCCTTCGCGTCAAGTTTATCCCGAGAAGGATGATGGTTAGTGACATAGCAAGTGCACCCAAAAATATGTGGAATAAGATTGGTTTTCAAGGAGACAGTGGGATAGGCCCGAAGTATAGCATTGATAGGGGAAAGGTGGGAAAGAACGCGGGAGGGAAGACGATTAATGAGGTGGACAGCAGTTAGAGAAGCTTCACCCCAGGAGTATTTAGGCATATTCATGTGGAGGAGTAATGAGCGAGTGGTATCAAAGATGTGACAAAATTTGCGTTCTGCTAAACCATTTTGTTGAGGCGTGTAGGGACAGGACATTTCATGGAAGAAACCATGAGAGGTGAAGAAGGTAGAAATGGTGGAGTTAACATAATCACGGGCATTATCGGAGCGGAAGCGTTTAATGGATGTACCAAACTGGTTTTGGATGAGGGCATGGAACGAAATGATCGTTGCGGAAAGGTCTGATTTATTTTTTAGGAGATAACCCCATGTAAAGCGGGTGGAATCATCCACAAATATCACTAACCATCGGGCGCTCGAAGTACTAGCAACAGGGGCGGGCCCCCATAAGTCACTATGAATGAGAGAAAAAGGAGAAGAGGAACGCGGAGAAGGATCAGAGGGAGGGTACGTCGTCCGAGTATGTTTAGCTAACCGACATGGTTCACAAACAAACTCGTCCATAGGACATCCATGAAACAAGCGAGGAAACATTAATTTCAAGGTAGAGAAGGATGTCCCAAACGACAATGAAGAATCCAAAGAGAGTCTTGCGCAGTAGTGGAGAGAGCCACACCCACAGCAGGGACTGAAGGAAGAGAAAGGATGTAAAGACCACTTCGCTCCTCAGCAAGTATAGTCATCTACCCCGACACCTTATCATGATAGAAGCAAGTATTAGGGTTGAAAAATAAGTCTTGACCAAGGTCTTGAACAAGGTGACGGAGAGAAATGAGGCTGAGGGTAAAATGTGGGACATGGAGAACATGTGTGAGGATAAGATGGGAGGAGAGTTGGACACTTCCCACACCGGCCACGGTGAGGAGTTGACCGGATGCTTTACTAACTTTATGAGAGCTAGGAGAGGAAGTGTAAGTGAGAAAACATTGGGATGAAGGAGTCATATGAGGAGGCACCTGAGTCAATGACCCATTGCATATGGGAGGAAGAAGAGGAAAACTGTGTACTTTGATGAACCAGTGAAGTAGAGACAACCAATTTAGACTGAAGGAGCTGTCGGATTTGGTCAATTTCATCACATCCACATTGGTCTCCCATGGAGGAGGTGGCTGCAGTAGTCGGTTGAGGTGTTCCAAGAAGAGATGTGGGAAGAGCGGTGGACGATCCTGTGAAGGTGAAGGCAGAGGTATTGATTGGAGGCGCTGGAGTGATTACCAAGTGACTTTGGTGAGCATGTTTTTTCTGGAGCTTGTAGCAAGTATCTTTAGTATGACCCCTTTTTTTTGAAATAATTGCAGAAAAGAGAAGGGTCTCCATGGGTTCCATGACCTGTGCTCGTCAATTTATGGACTGTGGGAATCACTTGAGATTGCAGCATTGTAGGAGAGGGCATACGAGGTTGCCCACCCCGAGTAGGTGTAGGTTGTGAGCTTCCCAGTTGCTGGACATCCATTGCCGAGACAGGTTCCGAATGAAATATACCACGGTGCGTCTCCTCCATTTAAACGGCTAAAAGAGCCTCCTTCATAGTAGGAACTTTTTCCCAATGAATCAGCTGGCTGCGTAGAGGCTCGTATTCGGGGTTCAGCCCCATGAGAAATTTGAAAACCCGGAGTTGGAGAGTGATATGATCCGGCGACGGGTCTATGCGAGACGGAAGGGCCGGGCTGGGCCCGTCACACCGGAACAGAACCTCGCTGCCCCTACGCCTACTTAAGCCCTTCCCCAACGATGGGGAAGGCAGGCATTCAGAAGTAAGCATCCCTCCCTCCTCTCCTGACCTCCCTCACCGGGTTCCTTACTCCCTCTCGTGGTTGTAGGTCGACGCGTCCTCCTTGCCGCGGAGCCGACAATCCCCCTCCTTTCCCATCTCTCTCTCTCCCTCTCTCCACCCCGGGAACTCTCTCCTCCTCTCCTCTCCTCTCCTCTCCCCGTGGAACACTGCTGTAGACGTTGAATTTCATCGGTAAATCGTGAACTGTTTTGAGTACAAGAAACTATACGATACATCATCAGGAACGTATCAGAGAGCATACCCACGATCAACTGAGTGGGGATCAGGAGGCATGTAGTGGTCCAATTCGGCCCAAAGGGATGTCAATTCCAGGCTATAGGCTCGAACAGAGCGAGGCCCTGGACCAAGTTAGTAGAGCGAGTCACAAGTTCATAAATGATGGCCAGGTTGTTTCCCTCGAGTGAGATTCTTGAGCGGCATCCCATATCTCCTTGGCAGAATCGAGAGATAAGAATTCAGAGGGGTGGACTGATACTGTCAAGAAGCCACCGATGGACCACACCCTCAACATCAAGCCACTGATCATAGTGAGGAGCGGTGGGAAGTGGCGGCTCGTCCAAAAGGTGCTTCATAAGTTTCCCCTTCAAGGTGATTCGAACGTACTGACGCCATTGAAGAAGATTCAACCCGGTGAATCTAAATTCAGATGGTGTACGGGGCAAAGAGTAGTGCCAAGAGCTTAGCTCGGAGGAGTGAGGAGATAGCCCTGGTGGCAAATCGGCAACAGTAGTAGCGTTGTTGGACGCCATAAGGTGCCGGAGGTCGTATTAGCGCCAAACAGTAAATAACTGTGAGCAGTAATGTCAAACTGGTCGATCAAGAGGGTTGGTGCCAAATTAACGACCTGACAATATATGCTGATGTTGTTCAGATCGTGGCGGATCCCAGCAGATCGCGGCAAGACAAGAAGTGGCGCCAAATTGGAATCAATAAGAGAGTTCCGGCAGAATGCGGCAGATCCCAGCAGATCACAGCAGATCGAGAGGCGACGTCGACTTTGAATCCGCAGGAGATCGCAGCAGATCCACAGATACTATGTAGAACGAGATCGCAGCAAATCGCAGATCAGCAGATCGCAGCAGATCCCGCAGGAGATCAAGAGGCAGAACAAGATCGCAGCAGATCGCAGCAGATCCCGCAGGAGATCGAGAGGCGGAACGCGGCAGATCCCATTAGATCGAGAGGCGACGACTACTTTGAATCCGCAGGGGAATTTAGGCAGATCGCGGTAGAACGAGGGATCAATAGAAGAAGGAATGATGCCAAGAGATCGACGTCGAAGGACAGAAGCTGAGAAATCGAAGCTTTGAATCAACAGAGCTTGATCAGCACAGTCGTCGGCCGCATTCAGATCTTGATGAATGATTGCTCTGATACCATGTAGAACGAGAGAAGATCCACGGAGAGAGGGTGAGAGAGCCCCGAGGAGAGAGAAACGAGAATGTGAAAAGAAGAAAAAAATAACTGTCTTCTTTGGGTTCCCTTCAAGAGGGTACATATAGCGAGAGAGGTAAGGAAAAGAGGGAAGAAAGGAAAAAATAAGAAAAATAAAGTGCATATTCAATAATCCCCATTCTATACAGGGTTAGTTTCATCATGTTAGCTCACTAAGGGCATTTAGTTCATTTGGACCAAATGTACTTTGTTTAAACAGGGCAGCCCTCCTTTTTGGAGGGCAGCCAAGAAAAATAAAGTGATGTTTGGCTCTCCGGCAAAGTCCATCCCACCATTATTTTCTCTCCGGCGAGTTCCCCCCCCATCGGACCTCCTCCTAGCCATTGTCCATTCTGCCTGCCTCTCATCCCTTCCCTATACCCTGATAGGAAGTCGCAGGTTCCTATCAATAACACCAAGAAGGTAAAGAAGATCAAGAAAGAAGTTAGCAAGGTATGGAGATGTACAGGAACTCTCGAAACCTTCCCTACAAGAACCTTCCAGGGACACTTTACCCTCACCTTCTGCATTAGTCAATTATTTCCTGCATGCAGGCAGTGGTCTTGTTGTACACATAAACTTAATGGTCAGACATTAGTCAATTATTTCCCAACATTTCTCAATTTCCAAACTAGTTCTTATCAGAATTAACTAATCGTCGAGTTGATCACCGATTTCAAGTGATCTTCCCTCTTTCATTCAAAAAAAAAAAAGAATTAACTAATCGTGATTCTTGGAAAATTAAACCAATCGAGGAGAAGAACGGGATCAGGCATTGCTTGGAATATTTGCGAACTGTTTGATAATTAAAAGGCGAAAAACTTTGGCACTTGCTATTCATAGTTCAAAATAATCTGGGACGAATCAGTGGGAGTAAGTTAAGATCACGCATTCATAGATCATAGAATTGCCTAACTGCTGAAGGAAAGAAGAAAAATCCAAGCCTCAATGATTATCACCTGTTTGACTTTTGCAGAGTTTGCATACTTCGCAGCTTTCCCAATGGCACCTGCAATCTTATTGGAGGAATCCTTCCCAGGAGCAACTTTTTCACTAGGAGGATGAAGTTGATGATTGATACTTTTACCCTGGCTCTTCTTCTGTAGTTTTCTCTTGTGTCTTCTGAAGTGAGCTAGCTCAAGAGACGTGTCCTCTCTCCTATCCTGCACAAGTAATCAACTTCTATTTTTTAACCTTCCTCAGAGTGGTCAAAAGATACGAAACTATGCACCTACCCAGTGGTGTGGCATGATCCCAAGAACTGATTCCCGGAATTCTCTACATTCAAACTGAGAAAAAAGAATACAGAACGCTATTACAAAACTAACTTCTGCCATAATAACTAAAACAGTTGCACAGGAAAAGTAAAAGATACAAATGTTACGCCTGAGTTGGAGCCAGATCACAGAATGAAGATTCGCCAAACAAAAAAATATACGTTTTTTTTTAAAACATATGAGGCGGTCACCCGAACAAATCGGTCACCACCTCACAAGTACATGGCTCGAGCCCTAGGACTCTATTACATGTATACATTGTCCTCTTCCCTCTTCATCCCCGTCATGAGGAAAACCATAATGTTACGAGACCTTCTATCTCATGGGCAAGCCCATCTGTAGAGGCCTTCACCCCTTGGAAGATCACCTTATTTCTATGTAGCCAGATTCCCCAGAGCACTGTCAGCACTTGGCCCCCCACTTCTCTATGTCTGGGACCGGTCCTCTGCATGGACTCCCAAAAGGCCTCCTCTGATGATGTGTTCACCGCAAACTGTGCTTGGGTGGTCCAAACTGTGCGTGCAAAAGGGCATCCAAAAAATAAATGATTACAATCTTCGTCATCTCTCGTGCACAACACGCATACCATTGGGGCATTTGGATACATCCTCTTGAGAAAGATACTGGTCATCAGTCTCTTTCGGAGAAAGAGCCACCCAAAAATCTAGGCTTTCAGTGGAACCTTGAGATGCCAGATGGCTCGACACGCCTAGATCATATTTTTGTCTTCCTCGTTGCCCTGTCGGACCCTGCATAGGCCTTTCCCCACCGAGAAAGGAGCTCTTATCCAATCCCAACCATCTGATTCCCCCAGGTTAGGGCAGATCTGATTTAGAGCTTGTTGTAAGCACAAGAAAGCAGTTAGTCGTTGGTCTAACAAGGCACCTTCAACCCTCGGATTCCAGGTACTGTCCCAGCATTCACCTACTGTAGCCCCGGGGCATTGCGCGAGTGCAAATAGCCAAGGAAATGCTTCTTACAAGGGGTTGCGCGACGACCAGAGGTCTGTCCAGAATTTAACGAGAGAGCCATCGCCTATTCGGACAGAGTAGAACTCCCAAATCTTGGGGAATATTTGTCTGAGGCCTTGCCACAATAATGACGCCCCCTTGATTGGGGTTATTTTCTTATCCCAGTTCAATCCTCGACCATACTTGTCTCTCAAGATCCGTATGGTGAGGTCGTCGCTTGGTTGCATGATCCTAGTCACCCACTTCGTTAATAATACCATATTCATGCTTTGTATATGCAATACTCCTAGTCCGCCATGTTGAATGGGCCTGCATACGGTATCCCATGCGACCAGTGCGAGCCCTCGACTCTGATCGGTACCAGTGCCTTTCCAGAGGAAGTGTCTCATCAAGCCGTCGAGTCTCTGGCCGATTCCAGTAGGCATCTTAAATACAGAGAGATAGAATATAGGGATTGCTGACAGGACCGCCCTCAGTAGCACCAACCTACCGCCTATAGACAACACTTTGGCTTGCCATCCTTCCAACCGCCTCTCGACCTTCTCTATCATCGGCAGCCAATCTGCCTTAGTCATAGGGAGACCCAGATATCTCATAGGGAGGCTACCAATCGGTGTTCCCAGCGCCTCTGCACATTGAACCTCCTCCTCCAAGGAAAGGCCACAACTCACAAATGCAGACTTAGCTCCATTGGTGCGTAGGCCGAAAAGTTCACGAATGGGTCGACTAATGAGGACAGGTTTTTTGCCTCCTCTACAAAGCCTTCTACAAAAAAAGTAGTGTCGTCCGCATACTACAGTAACTGGATTACCCAGGGACACTAGCAGTTTGATAACCCTTCAGAAGACCATGTGTACATGGTAGATTAGTGCATGTGGCGAGTGCGTCTACCGCTAGCAAAAACAGTAGGGGTGCGAGCGGGCACCCTTGCCTCACCCCCTTTTGCGGTTATATACGCTCGCTTTCTGGCCTTCCATTCACCAACACTGAGAAGGAATGTGTTGTGATCCATCTTTTTATCCATATAACCCATTCTTTCAGGAAGCCCCTCCTTTTCATTGACGCCCAGAGGAATCCCCAGACAAGCGTGTCATATGCCTTGGTAAAATCAACCTTCCACATGAAACCTTTAGTTCTGTCTCGTTTCCATGTCGCTAGGATCTCGCCTGCTGCTACGGCACTGTCGACCAGTAAACAGCCCAGTATGAAAGCTGATTGGGAGGGTCCCACAAGTTCCCCAATCACCTCTCTCAATCTGTTTGCCAATACCTTTACAATGATTAGGTATATGGAGTAATACAAGGAGATTGGTCTGAAGTCCTCGATTCGTTCCGCGCCTTGCTGTTTGGGGAGTAGAACCAAATATGCCCGATTCAGTATCTCCATACCGCATGTCCCTTGTCGAAACACTTGAAGTGTGGCCATCACATTTGGTTTCACCAACTCCCAGAGTACATTATAGAAGAAAACTGGCAATCCGTTCGGGCTTGGCACCCCTTCACTATTGAGGCCTTTTATTGCCTCCTTGACCTCTTCCTCTGAAAACGGACGAATCAACTCCTCCTTGTGTGAGGGGTCCAAAGTCTGAGCCCCCGTTCTGCACCACATCCACGTATTGCATCTACCTTTCTTATAGAAAGTGCGGAAGTGATCTGCAACTGCACGTCCCACTGGCTGGGCTCCAACATGCTCATGGCCTCCGACCGTCAGTTTCCAAATACTATTGGTCCAACCAGCTTGTAGCCATAGCTGTCTAGACTGCTGTCTCCAGTCCATCTCAAGTTTCTTGTCTTCCACGGCTATCACCTCCCTCCACTTCCTTCGTTTGTGTGACTCTTCTTCTTCCAAAAACCGTATATCCTCGAGATCATCTAGTTGTTTGATTCTGCACAGAGCCTCATTTCTTGTCTTCTTTCTTTGCTCATGTACTCGCTTGCAAAACTCCATGAAATATTGCCGCAGCCCATACATTTTGGCGACTAATATTTCCGTCTTTGATTGTAGTTGAGGTAGAGAACGTCATTTTTCCTGCACCTCTTCTTTTAAGCCAACCTCTTGCCGCCACGATTTGTCTACCTTGAGGTAGGTGGGTCTCCTAGTTGTCTCATTTCCGGCCCATACAATTGGTGTATGATCAGAGAGGGCGCGGAAGTGATCTCATGTCCACTAGTGGAACTCGGTCTGCGAGCTCAACAGAGCATAGAAACCGGTCCAGATGGGACATCCTGTTTCGCCCTCGCTTCTCCACGTATATGCAGTCAGAAGGCCTCATTTCTTGTAGAGACATCTCTGCGATGAAATCCCAAAGTCTTTCAAGTCTACGTTCTCCCTCCGTCTTCATTTGGTCGATCCTTAGCCTTCCTAAGCCTCTAATGTCACGTTGAAGTCGCCACCCAACAACACGGGGCACCCGTTGAACGTGTTTGTTAACTCGGCCATCTCCCTCCATAGTTCCCTTCTACGTTGGACATTTGCTGGGCCGTATATAGAGGCTACGATCATTTTGAAGTTGTCGCTCATGCATTTCAATTTGACTGCTGCGGCAAAGTGCCCTGTCCACATAGTCACTTTGGAGAACATGGCCTCCTTCCTTGCAACCACCACTCCATCGGACCGTCTAACCGCAATTAAGAGCATCTTCTTCGATGTCCTTTCGACGTTTGTCGGCCTCTGTGATCCTCCTACTGTACAGCCCATGGTCTCCTTTTCTTTCCCCTAAAACTCGGCTTCCCCCTTTACCCCACGCTCTGTCTTGGTGTTGTTTCTCGTCAGACTCTCCGCCGCTATTACCAATCGCCTGCTATTACTGGCCCACGCGCACACAGCGATTCTTCTCTCGTGATGGATGCCTAGTTTTTTGCCCTTGTATACAAGGCCTTGTGGACCTTGCTCTCCCTTTTTGCTTTGCCGTGAGCACCTGCCCGATGCTTTGCTGCTTTCTCCGGTTTCTGTTACCCTTCCTGACACTCCGAGTTCTCAAGACCTTCTTCCCTTCCTGCCAACCCATCTCCCGTTTGCGGCCGTGCGTTCGGGCTCTTGTCGCTTCCTTTCTCCCTTTGTTCATGGAGTTTTTGACTCCTCTACACCTTGTGACTCTGGCCTTCAGTACTCTAAGTTGGTGGAGTATGTATGATTTATGTCTCCGCCGACTTGTAGGCCCCCTCCCGTTCTATTGTTCTTCGTCTCCGTGGACCAAGTTAACTTTGGTGAGGTAGTCTACAGCTTCGTGATAGAAAACTAATACCAATTAAAAATAGAGTCATCTGCTGAAGTGTTTCAAACTTAATGCCTGTCTTCACTCATGCAAGAAAGGATAAACAAACCAGAATTGGTGAAGCACAGTATTGACAAAATGGGAGGTGTACCTCTCCGGGATGACGAGCATTCAGGGCCTGAGCATCAAGTTTGTAGTTATGTTGAGGAATCAGCATAGAGGGATCAGATTGTTGCATTTGAATATCCTGTGATACCAAAAGAGAAAGATAAATTGAAAGATTATTCATCCACGAGTTTAAATCTAATTTCAGTCAGTACGGATATCTTCAGGACAACTCTTTCTCTGTTGAATCCCAATTAAAAAATCTTAGCTTCTCACAACATATTCTTCTATCTATTGCTTCTCAGATGAATCACATGGAAAATCTCACATTTCAGAATCAACTATGTACATCATTATCGTGTAAGACCAAAGACTTAAGTGCCAATAAAAATGCAGAATAGTAATGCGGAAGGTAATTCTGCATCCTGGCACACATTACTCTGAAAACCTAATCCAGATCCTTGCCTAGAACAGGTTAAATTAAACCAGAAAATGGGTATCTTCTTCTCCATGGGTTTCAAAAGAAATCACAGAAGCACATATGTTGGATATTTTTACTCGACTAGAGAAACATAAATCCAGTATGTTTCAGATCTCGTTGAAAAAGAGAAGATAATCTTGCGATCAAGAAGTCCCAAAACATGTTCATACTTTGGAAATTTAAGAGAAGAATTTTCCTCAAACATAAAAACTTCGGCCACCACCTTACAGTAAGATACTTAAGAGATCCATCTGTTGCTGGTCACGTTAAACATAAGTTACCTCATTTTTTCTTTTCAATCGCAGTGCACCACTTCCACCAGCAAATGCGTATAATGCAAAATGGCGATGATCAAGAGCATCAGAACCTTTATTCTGAATCAATAGAGTTAAAAGAAAGAATTCAGAGAAAATATAAAAACGACCAATTCTGAGATCGTTCCAATTTGGAAACTATATCTTTGAATTGGAAATCAATTTGGAAACAAGGGGCTCTAATAGAAACTGACAGCTACCACAGATCATTCTTTGCTCACTCAAATGAGTCAATTTGAAGAACAAATCCTTCATGTTTTGTAAAACAACAGACGCATAATGGAGGTTCAAAGCACAAAGGACACTGATTAGTAAAAGACACATACATAGTAAAAACATATCCAAATGCCCAATCACAAAGGACAATCAAGTTTGATAAGGCAAGCATAGGCCTCCTGAATAGTAAACAGAGACCATAGCTTAAGTAGAGAGTCCACCAGACATCAGACAATAAAATATTTGGATAAATTAGTTTCATATCCTTGAGAACAGAAAAGGTAATCCAAATCGGAGTGACTGACTTGAGAAAAGAAAACTTGGCAAATTTTTCTAGCGAGTGTACACAGAATCAAGTAAGAAAGAAATAGCATTTTGAATAGGGAATCTCAAAGAGGAATTGGAACAAGAAATAAAGAAATCCATCTTCCACTCAACATAAAATTCCCTTTCATAGGCAGGCAAATTTCTAATGCATTTGTCGCAACAGTGCCGCACATTTGATTTGGCATGACCCCTAGAAGCTGATATTTATATTCTAAAAAATTTTCCATTCCCATCTTCATGACCAACGAAGCTACCTTGCAGTCAAAAACCAGCTCATTGCCCACCTTAATACATGAGAACAATGTGCTGTCATTTTTATGGCAAGAGGATGCGACAGTCATATCCCGTAGGTACAAATTGCTATCGTACCTTTCGTGCCCTTTTGGCTCAGATCAAGTGTAGTATCTGTTTTAGTAAGTTTTTATATCCAACATGTGTATCACCGACCTCATAAGTTATGTAGCCGTAGCACAGGAACAGTATAGAAATACAACGTGAGTCCACAAGCCTTGTTGTACTAAAAATTGCTGAGTTTTGAATCAATAGAGCTAGCCTCTTCAAACCTTGAGTCCACAAGGGGGCTGTGTTTGTGTCCACAAGCACTAGTCTCCGTAAAAAGGGAGAAACAAGTTTTTCAGAAGAAAGGAATACTTCATATTGTGTCCTCCAAGGTTTCAATGGGGCCTCAAATAGCCCAGCAAAGAGGGTCCCTTGAAAAGACAACTTAAAACACTAGAAAAACAACACTGGCCAGGTAAAACAAACAGCCAGAAACCTGACAGGCCTGATCAGAGATGTTCTGCATGTTCTGGGACCTCTCAAATCTGCAAGAAGATATCGTGTGGGTCAAGAAGATTTTGACAAGACAAAACAGAAAATTTCCAACTCTGAAATGGTATAGCAAAGATATTCAGCAGATTCCAGCTGAGGCAGATTTGTCGAAGGATTTCATGCATCTCTAGGTGACTTTCTGCAGATCTTGTCAGTTTCTAGAAGATTCTCTACCCTGGCCCACCACCTGTTCATGCGTTTGTGCGCTATATCAAAAAGTCACTTTATGTAGGCCCACCTAACTTAAGTTACATATTCCCATGTGGGAAGAAGTAACATTAGAGACTCCCAATGAGCCGCGTGTAACTTATGGACAACTCACAACATAAGAAAGAATGTTACTAGAGTCCGACAACTAATTATAAGTCATTGCCCACATTTACAATAACAAACATAAGAATAAAAAAAAGTCCAGCACGATAATAGTGAGGGCGCCAGCAGTGCAGGTCCATTTTCCCTTGGTTCTTGACACAATAAACCCATTGCACATCTTTACGCCGGGCGTTGTACCATGATAAACCACAGGGGCCTGCCACGGGGCACAAAAGTAGCAACCATAAGGATGGCTCCCATCACATTAACACAGGACACACACGTGCGAGTGAGTATCAAGCATGAGGCCCTGTGATATGAACCATGATGAAGGCTTGTAGGGGGAAAGAAGAATAGAGGAGAAGAGTAGATGTTAGCAGGGTCAGAGAGTAAAACAGGAATGATTGGAGGGGTCGAATGGAGGAGGAAAGGATTGACCACAGACGAGGTGCCTGAAGTTGCAATGAAGGGTTGACGATTGCAGGGAGGGAATCGTCGAAGACCAGAACAGGACCGATCAACAAGGCTCAGGATCGGATTGGAGGGGAGCCAGCTGAAGATCTGGTGAGACAATCAAAGGAGTAGGAAAGTGTTGGACAGTCAGGGGGGGAGTGGATGAGGACAGAGAGAGAAAGGACTGAGACAGTGAGCCAAGAGGCAGATCTAATCTTAATTATTGACATCCCCCTAAAGGGAGGACTATGCATTTTTATAGAGAAAGGAAGCAATCTATTCTAGTGGGCCTATGGGCCAAAATGCTGAACTTTTTTTTTTGTAATATAAAAAAGGGGTGAACACCCGATGAATCCGTGAACCCCCCCAACCAAAATGCTGCATATACCCTTGGGGTATATTGCATCTCTCTACCTGCCCAATATTGGCCCAGCCCAACTAGCTTTCCTAAAAGAAACACACATCCAGGATTGCTCAAATTAATTCAATTTACCTCTGAAGCTGGTAACATTTGTGCTCTACTTAATTCAACTGTAGGAGAAACATTTCTATGAACTACTTCTAGAAATCATATCAGAAGTCTGGCCCTACGTGAGCATAACATATTAGGATAATCATCTAAAATCAATAAATTTCGAAAAAGGTCCCATAGAGGCTCGGCAGATTTCAGAGTTCTCCACACTCTCCAAGTTTCTCCAGGTCAAAAATTTGGTCTTTGTATCTTTTTATCCATCCTATTTGATTCTATCATGACATATTTTCATGAGCAGACCAAGTTTCTACTGGAAAAATGGGTCATAAAATAAGATACTGCACCACATATGTTCCTGGAACACTTAAACATGGACACAAAGAGAGGAATTTTTCCATGTTGAAGCTATAGGTCTGAACGCTTGCAAATCCAAAAGTTCAAAGCGTAAAACTAGCGATAATTCCAAGAATCTTTTCAAGCGCCGCATGGCATACGACTGGTTCCACAGAAATGGCATTTAAAAATTAATTTGAAGTTATTTAAATATTCATGCATTGTGGAGTACTCAACACAACTAGACAACAACTTACAGTGGAAGAAATGGAAAAAAGTAATCATGAAGGATTCACCTCTTTTTCACTTGTACTTCGACGATGATGCTCAGTATCTTTTTCACTTGTTCCCATGAGTGTTTCTTCAAATAAGTCAGCGGACATCTAAGACAAACATACGATATAAATAAGCCATATATAAACTTTCAAGCAGTAAGAGATTCTACACCGAACAAACAGTAAGTTGTTTGGTTTAAATGAATTTTCAAACACTTCTTAACAACTTTATAAAAATTTCAGTGTGACGCAATAGGAAACCAGAGAAACAAAAACAGAAGGAAACAAACATCAGGGTTCTTCTACTCCCAAAAGTTAATAGTCATTATAAAATATGATTCCAATACGATTTTAGTTTGGTGAAGACAACCAAACTAAACACACGAAATTGAAATGGACTAAGAAACACACAAGATTCTCATTGAAAAAAATAAACCATAATTGCTTTGAGAAGATTTACGATAGATTCAACGATTCCCTGAATTCCATCTTGCATTTAAACCGAACAACTTGACCAATACAGGGGTGTGATTTATGATTTTCTTTTAAGGGTTCTTCTACTCCCATAAGTTAATATTGATTATAAAATACGATTCCAATACGATTTTAGTTTGGTGAAGACAATCAAAATAAACACACGAAATTGAAAAGGACTAAGAACACACAAGATTCTCATTGAAAGAGATAAACCATAATTGCTTTGAGAAGATTTTTATGATTTTATTTAAGGAAAGAGATGTGATTTATGATGTTCAGTGTGATATTGATACGAATGAGTTTCTTATGAATAAAAAAGTCTTATCAGCACGAAGTTAATCAAAATTTCTTCAAATATACACACACATCGCCAAGGGAAATTATCTCCATATATATTGCCATCTTCTATGAGTCAATGGAGCTAATCACGGCAAAGGGCCAGCCCAAAAAGATAAAACATTTTTGGAGATAAGAAACGTACATAATGCTGGATATCCATCCTTCCACCCACAATAACCAAACCTGCATCTCCATGCTTTAATGTGTAGTTGGTAATCAAAATTGCAACCTCTCTATGGTGAGTTCCATGAGGGAAATCTTCCTACAATTGATAAAGATAAGCAACTGTAAGGCAATTTTCCATAGCAAAGCTCATTGAAAATCATAGTACGAACAATCTTTTAGCCTTTTCTAGAAAAAAGAACCAGATATAGATGATCGAGACATTATTTCTAATCATTGCGAAAGAAATACCTGTAAGTCATGTTCCCATAGCTTTTTCAGATTATGATCGAAACACATTACGGACCAGCCTGAGGTAACAACAACCAACACTTGTTTTTTTCTTTCACTATCTTTGTAAGTTCGACCTATCATCCCCACAGCCATGGCAACAGCACGCCTCCCAAATGAAATGCGAACTTTGTCAGGCAATAAAGACACCTCTCCTAGAACACGTGCTTCACTGTATCCTTCATCCACACGTCTTGTGTGAGGCTCCAAAACCTAGAAAAGCCAGAAATTAACTCAATTTCATCAAGTATTTGATATAAATTAACATTTATAATTAGAGAGATTCAAGAAGTTGACTGTTGAACGGTCACTTTTCAAATTGTATGCTTCTCTTTATTCAAAAGAATTCACATTTTTCTCGTATACTCATTTCTGGCATTCTCTGCTGACAAGAATGAAAGGATGATGATTCAGACTTCTTAAAACGAGCTTTCAAAAGACATTCACGCCACTTAAATGGTACAGACCATCGTTCTATCGTAAATAGGAAAATACCAGAGTAAAGTAAGTAAGTCCAAAGACGGATTAAAAAATGCACGAAGGTTTTGGACAAGTTAAAAACGAATCGTCCTTAAATTATATCTTTCTCTTAGACAAGTCAAACCATATTTTATCCATGTAATCATTTCTAGCATTCTAAAGTAAATGGAAGAAAAAAAGGATGTGTTAGGTTCCAGAAGCGAACTTTGGAAAACTTTTCTGTCAAATAAATCTTAATATATTTGTGAAAAAAGACCATCATATTATAAACTAAGGATAAAGACAGATTAAAAAATACAGTAGGGTTTTGATGTATTTCAATCATGAATTCAAGAAGTTGACAGTTGAACTTAATCATCGCTTCTCAAATTATATGCTTCTCCTTCCTCAAGTAGTCATATTTTACTTGGATGCTCGTATATAGCATTATAGACTAAGAAGAAAGAGAGTGGTGATGATTTTAAAACGAAGTTTAAAAAATACAGTCAAACCATTTAAACGGGGATACACCAGTGATCGACTATTAAAACAAAACCACCATCTTAAAATAAAATAAGGCTAAAGACAGGTACACAATGCACTAGAGTTTTGATGTATTTCAATTATGACTTCAAGAAGTTAACCATTATTTTTTTGCCTTTTTTGAACGAAAAATGGAAGATCACCTGGAATCGGTGATCAAACCAAAGTTAACAGTTAAATATGAATCATCTCCTCTCAAACTATAGGCCTATTTCTCACATATGTCATTCTTAGCATCCTACATTATTTTTTTTTTTGAAAAAGAACATTCCACGTTAAATGGAAGGAAAGGGATAGGGGTAAGGCTTTAAAAAAGACCTCTAAAATATTTTCAATCCACTACAAGGACAACAAATCACCGATATATTGTTAAAATGAGACCACAGGTAAATAATTCAGGAGGATTTAAATCCATAAGTTTATTCTGAGAAATCATCTTTAGCCAAAGATAATACCTGAATCTTAGCATCATGCGTAGCAACCAGAACTTCACTTTTACCATCGCCATTTAAATCTGCTATGATAGGTGGAGGAAGACGATCCGCTTCGTACTTCACTGGGTACTCTTCGGAGAGGTGGAACCAGGCCTCTCTAAATGAAAAATCCCCTTCTTGCTGTTTGGAAACAAAAACTTAAAGAAAGTCGGCGTGCACAGGAAAAATTTTAAATGTTACGACACAGGAATCAGAACCGTAGACAATGCAAAGTTCATCACCGTAGCCCAGAACATACTAGTTTTTAAATAGGAAATTAGCCCGACTGCTGTACGAATTAGAACAAGAAAACGTCATGCTAAAAGAAAGAATTTCGGTACAAACACAATCAACGGAAAACGTATGCAATGGAAAAAACTACAAAACATAGCGCGTCCTTCGCCAGAAGAGCTCCTAGTGGAAAGCGTAACATGCTGTTAAAGACTATTCACTCAAACCGAGTATTGAACGAAACATGGTATTACGACAAGAACTCAGAAGAAGACACCGATTCTAGAAACAAATTTAGAAAATAGTCCTTCAAACAGCAAAATCAACAAGGATAAATCCTACTCTCTCAGCCAAGCAAAGAAGAAACACGCATAAACTAGCAAACCTGAAGAGAAAAAAAGACAGCGACAGCGCACAAGAAGAGAATCCCCAAGTCTCGCTTTCTCATCCCGTCCTCTGCTCTTTCTATCAGCTGAGAGAGCCGGTAGAGGAATCAAACCGATCGAATTCCTGCAAATCTTCCCACCAATTGAGCAATTTCAGCCCCAAACGAATCAATTTCGAAGTAATCACCGCGAAAACGAAACAATTCTCTCCGCGATTGCTCACATCTAGGTCAAAAAGAGTGAAAAAAGAACAGAAGCGACAACGAAGCTGATGAAAGTAATTGAAATAGACGTAGATCTCGCGATCGAATCGGATCGGATCGATCGACGTCTGATCGTGAGACTCGATCCATCGCTCGATCAAAATAGTCTCTCAGATCGGACTATCGATCGGACCGTTAAACTAGATCGATGCCAAATCGATCGGATCGATCGAATGATCGATCGGGTCGAGGCTTTCCAAATAGTCGATCAGATCGAACTATCGATCGGACACTTAAATTAGATCGATGCGAAATCGATGGGGTCGACTGAATGATCGATCGGGTCGAGGCTTTCCAAATAGTCGATCAGGTGGAACTATCGATCGGACCCTTAAATTAGATCTATGCCAAATCGATCGGATCGATTGAATGATCATGATCGATCGGATCGAACCGTTAAGTTTATCTACTAAGGTTTGGGCAATAATGATAGTAAAGTCTTGGATACTGTCCGTGGAGGAAGCCTCATGTTAAAGAATGATGTTAAAGCACTTCAACTTATCAGATGAATTATCTCTGCATCGTTACTAGTTTGGACAAGTGAATTATGATGGGATCATAACACAATGATCAATAATCTTTAAACATGTGATCCAAACATTATTATTTGTAGGATACTCAAGAAGGACATCTAAATATCCAACAGGAATAGTACTATTTAGTCTTGCTAATATGATGATTATGATTAATCTGCAACCATTAGTCTGAGTGCCAAAGGGAAGATATTTGATGCTCTTTGGACCAATAATTCAGTAAATCGTTCTGCAAGTGGTCCTTTGAATTGAGAAACCAAAGACCTATTCTGGATGGATGGTTATTTTTTCACTATGATTATAGGTCTAAAAATATCAAAGGAGATCGGGAGGTCAGAATGGGATCATCCTCCCATGTCATAAGAGATGATTAACTTGATGAAGAAGATACAATAAATCCTTAAGAATAGTAGTAAAAATACCATAGAAATTGTTTGATGATGATTTTACCATACATTAGTATTAATGTTGTGTGATTCTATTCTTTGATTGACTATCTGATGTCATATTTGATGATATTATCACCTTGTGTGGTAGTTTTAGTCTGACTTTGTTCCATATAAGAGTTTTTTCATATTTTTTACATAGCCAGCCTCTAGATGTATCCATACTATTGATGTGATGTTGGATATACTCTTCAAATTATTTAATCTTTCTTGAAGACTTGATTGATCTTCGAATCATCCAATCACACTTCAGGGACTGGAAATATAGGTCACGTGCAAGACAATCACACATATAGTGTCTCGTTCAAAATTTTTAGTAATATGATATACATGTTATAATGCATGGGGTATGCTTATAAAGAAGTCCATCAATAATGACTAAGTGTATTATGGTGAGATCATAATATAGTGCTCACTATTATTTTAACATGTTTCTAAACATTCATGTTTGAAGGAAAGTCAAGGACTTTTATATTTAACATCTAGATAGAATAATAATATTTACTATCACTCGTATGATGTGTATGGGAGATCCCATAGGCATCAGTGTGGAGGTATCAAGGGAAAATAATGGGTGCTCTATGAGAAAAGAGTTCATTAATTTGATCAGTACAAATCCCTGAATGGTGTTATACCTAGAGTTAAATTAGTGTGATTCATGTCATGGTTGTGTAAGTTAACTGAGACTCCAAAGATGTCTTATGGATGGATGTTTGTGTTTTGACTCTGACGTAAAAGTCTCCTATTTTAGAATCGCGAGATTCTAAACTATACTATTTTAGAGGAGAAACAAGGCTATGAAGGTGATTGTGAGATCAAGATAGGATCATTTGTCTGTAATATTAGAGGATATTGACTTGAAGAAGGTGATGTAGTTAAACCCCTTGCAATGTTAACGGAAATATCGGAGATGGTGTTCCTTGATGATTTGGTTAAGTATCAGTACTGACCATGTCATAAGTAATTTGAGAGTCTCACATGGATGAATGATTGTAAATGCACAATAACTGATGATGGTAAGAGTTCCATAAATAGTTGACATACTGTTTTGTATCTTTTAAGGAAAGAATGTGCAGCTTTGCAAGCCACGGGCTAACGACTAAGCCAATTGATTAGGTTAAATTATTCTTAATTAATTAAACTAGATGTGTTATAGTTAATTAATATGGTCAGACTAGTAAAGGTTATTAGGTATCGAAGTAATTAGTCTAAATGATGCATGGGCCTAGAGGGTCAAATGCAAAATGTTCTTTTTTGACATAGTGGATATACTCTAATTTCAAGAACGTTTATTATATGTTATTAGAGACTTGGAATTTTGTGAAATTTCCTCAATGACTTTTATAAAAATTTCTTATATAGTATCAATATAAGGTAGCTGCCTCATTTGATACTCATTTGAGTCAATTTGGGTGCCTCCTTTCTTCTCTTCATCTTCCTAGGTGTTGATTCTGCTAAAACTAGATGGAGAGGGATTCAGATTTCCAATATTAGATTTTGAGGGAAAGAAGAGCAGAAGTCAAGTTCTTTAAATATTGTGTGATATGTTTAGAAGCCATACATTTAATAGCTTGAAGATGATAACTCAATAAACCATAAACCACATAGAATATCCATGAAAAGGTGATGCTTTTAGTATTTATATAATTTTGGTTTTTAGATCCATCTTTGATTTGATATCTCTGTAGTGCAATTTTTAGTGCCATAATGACATCATTTTTGTGCATATCATTGGTTGTAGCTGCCATTGGCTGCAACCAGTGATTAGCCAAAATCTAAAGGCATGGATTATAACGTGTTAATTCGAGAATAAATTTGGAAAATATATTAACATAAATATACATAGGGTTTGACGGTCCTAGCCTAGTCTTGGTTTTTGGCAAGGACCTAATCTTTATCTAAAGGTTGGTCCAGTTATGGACCAGTCTTGTGCAATACTTTGTTGGTCTCGATCCGATCCTGGTCCTATCATGATGACTAATTGAAGTCAAAATAAAAGAAGAGAAATTTAAAAATGGCCTTGATAAGCCTAAAAATAGTGCTTGAGCGCAGGTTGTTGTGCTTGAGCGCCTTGTCCTTGATTTACCTTTCATTCTAAGGGCAGGTTGTTGTGCTTGAACGCCTCGTCCTCGCTTGAGCATTTCAATCTCTCTCTTGTGCTCTTCTAAGGTCTGCATCAACATCTTCCTTTCTTCATGCATGCTCTTTCTCTCTTCCTGCATTTCCCTGATAAAAATCCATTAAAGTTGAGTGAGTGTTTTCACTTTTGTTGTTAGGATGAGAGTAAAAAGGCTTAGAGAAATTTTGAAAATTTTGCGGATATTGCTGCGGAGCAAATTGCTTTGATGCGAAGTTGTTGTTTCCTCCTCTGCTCCAATTCTGATTAGCAAAATTAGGTCTTGCATTCCATTGACCATGTCTTGCATCTTGTCTCCCAAATGCGTTAACCTGTTCAACCATAGGACAAGATTCATCAAACTGTTCTTCACTAGAACAAAAACAACAAGGGGTGTTAGAGGATTTGTTGGCATCATATGTACTTGCCTTTCCCTTAGTTTCCTGCAAAAAAGATTTAAAATTATTATTCATATCTTCCATTGGTTTACCAATCTTGCTCCTGTCTCTTTCCAATTTATCCATTCTGATCTCTGGTTCAACTGCTTTGATATCAATGATTCCTCCACACTTTGGACTAGTATTTTGGTTAGTGTACGAAAAACTTTGTTGATATGATCAATCCACCATAAAAAACTTGAACTAATTCATGAGATGGAATTCCTTGATGTCGGCACTTCCTAGTAAGTGACATGAATCTTTCCCATGCTTCTCCAAGGGTGTCAGTTCCTTGATAGAAATCTATTATAGCCTTCCTAATTGAAGCGGTATTTCCACAAGAATAGAATTTCTTTAAAAAACTAGATTGCATCTCACTCCATGATTGAAATTCTTGACCTACTCCTTTGAACCACTTTTTGGCCCTATCTTTCAAAGCAAATTGAAATAGCCTGAGTTTGAGAATTTCCTGAGAAACACCTGCATAGCTAAAAGCAGAACATATCTGGTTATATTCTTCTAAAAACTCATAAGGCTCCTCATTGAATCGTCCATAAAATGTAGGTAGTTGATTGATCATATTTGGGTCAATTCTAAAGTTAACATTTTCAGGTAAAGGAGCAAAAATTTTAGTGTAAGTTTCACTCTCTGTAGGATTAGAATACTCTATCAATCTCATTCTTATCATTCCTTGTTCAGCTCTACAATTTTGGTTATCCTCCATTCTCTCACAAATTTGTTGATTTTCCCCTTTGGAGCTCTCAAAAATATTATCAAGGCTAGGACTTCTACTGATCGTCTCAAGGTTCACTAAATAGGGATTTAAGGATCTCCTACCATTCATGCAACGTCAATGACACAAATAGTAAGACAATCAGCTTAGATGAACAAGAAAAATCAAATATAAGATAGAGAGAAATGATAATTTTTGCAAATTTCCACTATGCGTATAAAATTCCTAAAGCAAATGCAAAATTAAATTCAATTCAAGAATGTATAAAAAAATGGTTTATCACTCTAGAAAGAATATTCCCGATGAATAATTTAAAATTCTAACCGTGCCTCCCCGGAAACGGCGCCAATTGATAAGCCTAAAAATAGTGTGTAGATACATCGTTGATTTTGCATTTAGACTTATACAATAAAATTTATAAATACCCTCAATCACTAAATATTGGGTATAGAACAAGCAAATGCTCAAACCATAGGGAGGCAGCAAGTAGAAATTTTTATCCAATTTTTAATGAATTAATTTAAGGATGAATTAATTTTTTAATAAATAAACCTTAATTATACTTAATAATATTTTTAATTAATCAAAAATGAATAAAAACTTAATTTTGATTTTAAATATTTCGGTCAAAAAGCTCAAGATAGGATAATTTTAATTATAAGATCAGATTAATTTGGATTATTAATTTTCCAGTTATTATAAAATTTTTTGACAATTTTTATGAATTAAAATTGGGAATTTAATAATCAAGAAAGGGATTTTGAAATTGAACTTCAAGAATGACGACTTTTTGGATGAAATTTTATATTTAGGGTTTTTATATATTGAATTAAATTTCCAAACAATCGATTTTTAAATCTCGAGAGAGAAACTAGATGAATTAACCTAGAGAGAGAAAGTGAAGAATTTGGGAAAAATGTGAAATCCAACCCTACATTTAAAATCTAAAAATGCAGAATTGTTCCAAATCTATTAAAAACTAAATATTAATTCAGATCTCGAATCAGACTTAATATGCAATGTTAATTTCATTCAAAACAACTTCTAGGGCATGTATATTTCGCCCATGCCAAGGCGTTTTAGAATCTCTCAAGAAGAAGTTCAAAATACAAATCAGAAACTTAAAACTTTGAATGCAGAACCAAGATCTGTCGACTTCCAAAGCAACTCTTGTGTCCTTCCTGGCCAAATCCTTGGGAGAGCTTCAAAAAGTGAGTTTCACATTTTTTCAGACCTCTATTTAAAAATCCAACCATACGAATTGTAGAGGGGAAAAGACAAACATGCCCTCAAAATTTCAGCCTAATCGGACGGCTAGATCTCAAGATATCGTTGTTTTACTAAGGATTAATGCTAGCCATTGGATTAATTTATCTCTCCTCCAATGAGCTAGGAAATGGCGCTTCCTGATTGGCTGCCGCATTTTTTTGTCATTTTCCGCCTTCTTGGATCGTGATCTGACACGTCGTTGTCCGCGTCCGCCGCACGCAATCATTGGAGAATGATGTTTGATATAAATGGCCTAGAAAATGCCGCGTCGCCCTTTCGTTTTATTTTTTATATAAAATAAGCAGAAAATGACAAAATAAGGTGAGCTTACCATACTTTTTAATAAACGCATCGTCGATTTCCGCATGCATTTAATGCATGCGGCAAATCGACGCCGCATGCACATTGAATCACGTGTGTTGATTTGCGCGTGTATTAAATGTATGTGTGATAACACCCTAATTTCTGTCTTTATTTCATGTTATTAGCACAATTTTATGCATTTAAAGAGCTTAAAATGGGGTTGTTATCACATATTTACATGAAAATAGTGTTTTCAAGTGATTTCTGATTTTTCCCTAATTTTCTGTTAATTCTATGAATTTTAAAGGATTTATGGAAGTTCGAAATAACTATTTATGTATGAAAATGGCAATTTTAATATTTTATTTTGACATTTATCAGCATGGGAATGAATCAGTGAATTTTCTAGAATTTTTTACAAATTTTAAGGATTTTTTTGGGATTTATTTGAAGAGGAAATGCATTTATTCTAAGAAAAAAGGTATATTTATAATAGAAAAAAAGTATTTTTATAATTTTTGAACATTGAAGGGGCGTTTTGCAAACTTTCGTTGCAAAAGACCCTGAAAACAGCTCTCGGTTGCCACGGCAGGCGTAAAGATCTAATATATAATTTTACAGGGTTTTATCGCAATTACCAGTTTTATTGTTTTAATGTTTTAGAAGAAAAGCGGAGGAGAGAGAATGCGGGGAGGACAGAGACACAAATACTTTAGGGCGGCGTTCACTTGCAGCTTTTAATTTTATAAAGGAGTCTCTTGTGTGTCGACGTGGCACTCTCTTGGCCGTCAGATGAGAATCGGATGGGGCGTGAAGAGAGAGAAGCTCCGGGAGGCAAGTTCACCGCCCGTGCGGCGCATGCGACGCGCACGCACGGGCGGTGACGTGGCGCATTTTCAATGGAAGTTTCCGCGTCCAGAGGCACGCAAAGGTGCGTAGCGAAATGTACGCAAATCCCGCTTTTTTGAATTTTTCTTTTGTTTTCTTATTTTCGCCAGGGGTTACGTGGCGCAAGGAGAGAGCACCTGCTGGAAGAATTTGGAAAGTCGCCACCAATAAAATGGCGACACGTCAGCCTCCAGTTAGGAGAAATAAAGAAATGAATAAATGAATTAATCCAATGGTTAACATTGGTCTAAATTCATTTATTCATAACTTTCGATCCAGAACTCCGATTGAGATGATTTTTTTATGGATTTGATCGTCTTGACACCCTCTTTCTATCTGTATGGGGTTTGATCATTGAGATCAGGCCTGCATTCATAGATAAAATTTAAATACTCATAAGGGGTAAAATGGTAATTTATTCCATTTTACTTAGGTATAAAAGCCCAATTTCGAGAGGGAGGGATCATTCTTGTTGGTTCTCTATCACAGCTACAAGACAGAGAGGAGCCCCAGCCTGGATCAATCTTTTTGGTACTTTTTCCCTTCATTGTATTTGAACTTTGATGCATTTTGAATGAAATTGGTTAAGTTGTTTGTTTCTTCTTCTCTGTTCTGATCTGAACTTCTAAATCGCTTGGCTTGAGCGGAATGTACAAGCCCTGATTAGGATTGAGAGGAGAAATTGAGGGATATACCCAGGCATTCAATTGCATTCCCAAAGAAAAACTCTAAAAAAATTAGTATTAATTCTTAGGAGATTGAATTACCCCATTTCAGTTCTGAATTACCAAAGTAAAAAAACAACCCAAATTCAAATTAAAAATTCCCTTTTAACCTCTCTAATTGACCTCTTGGATCCTTTCATTAGGATCAAAGAAGCCAATTTAGAGATCCATAATTCTTCTACTCATCTCACCTCTTCTACCCCCCTTTCTAAACTCCTCTTCTAATTAGGGTGAGTTGATCTTCATTGAAGATCAAACTCACTCCAATTAGGATTAAAACACCAAAAAGATCATCGAATTGAATTTCTTACTCGCTTCCCTTGGACGACACTCGTACTTATCACAATACGTCTTAAGTGGAGTTCTTATAAATTTTATTGCATAAGCCAAAATTCACAACGACAAGGGCTAAAAACTGTGTAATTTCTACCTCTATTTTTGGCTTATCAACGCGCTAACAAACTAAGAATAATTATACGTATAAATGCACGCGGAGAATTGATCTCCGCGTGCATTTATTGCACAAAAATTAAAAACATTCCTTTTCTTCTCGCCGACTGCGCCATTCACTTCATTCTAGTCAATGATTGGTCATTAAGGCATCGCAAATCGCGATTCCATAATGAGCCAATAATGTTCTTTTTCTCATTAATATATATATAAAAAAATGTGCATTCACTTATTCGCCCAAATTTCGGGTGAATG
The DNA here is from genome assembly GCF_029677425.1 of Wolffia australiana. Classification (NCBI taxonomy): domain Eukaryota; kingdom Viridiplantae; phylum Streptophyta; class Magnoliopsida; order Alismatales; family Araceae; genus Wolffia; species Wolffia australiana. The sequence continues at coordinate 5,042,863 of NC_135836.1, read as the reverse complement.
ACGTGGATGCCACTTAATATATGTATATATATATATATATATTAAAAATGCTTTCTAAAATGCCATATAAATAGAATATGTATTATTTAAATAAGAAAAAATCATTTCTTGGCTAAATATTGGTCAAAACATTATCAAAAATATGGAAAATTCCAGAAAATTAGTAAAGCCTTTGACAACCTTTAGCCAAGTATTTAAGGCCGTGTAAAAAAATATTTCTTCAATGAAATGAGGTTAAATACTATGTAAAAATAATAAAAAATTAGAGACATCCAAAAAATCACAGTGTAACCTATTTATCTTCATTTTTATATGATAACATGCAAATATGGTCATTAAAACACATAAATATAATGTAAAATTCATTAATTAAACATGTCGATTTGCAAATTATCAGGCCTAAAAAAAGAAGAGAAAATAAGAAAAAATAAAGACCAAAAAAGGATGGAAAGAAGAAAAAGGATAAATACAAGAAAAAGAAGAAGAGACAAACAAGAAAACAAAAATAGAAGAATAAAGAAATTGAAAAAAGAAAACAAAAAAAGAAGAAAAAACAAAATGACAATGAATAAGGAAATAATACTAAAAGAATATGAAAATAAGAAGAAATTAAGATGAAAATGTCAATAAAATAATAAGAAGAAACAAAATAAAATAAAAAGATAATAAGAAGAAAGGAAGATGAAAAAACTTAATAAAAGCATGAGAAGGTACGAAGAAAGGAATATGAAAAGAAGAACAAGAGAAGAGTAAAGAACGACGGAAAGAAAAATAAGGGAAGAATAAAAAAAGAGAAGAATGGGAAGGGAAGATAAAAATATTAATAAAATAAGAGGAAGAGAAGAAGAAAGCAAAATGAAATGAAGAATAAATGAAGAATAGGATAAGAAGAAAGGAAGAAGAAAATAACAGTAAGGGAAGATGAGAATAACAGGAAGACAGGAATAATAAGAGAAAAAAATAGAAGAATAATAAAGGAAGATTATAGTAATAATAAAAGAAAAGAGGAGAAGACGAAAGAAACATGAAAATGAGAATAAACGAAAAACAACAAGAAGAAAAGAATAATAAAATAATAAGAAGAGAAAAAGAAAATGAAGGAAGAAAGGGGGGTTGTGAGAACAAATGAGGAAGGGGGGGAAGGGGGAGGAGGGGGAAAATGGGAGTGTGATAACAAATGGGGAAGGGGGGGGGGGGTTTGGGTACGCTCAAACAGGGAAGACGTGGGGGTTGATGAAACTCTGGTTCTGGTTCAGTTTCACTCTCAGTCCAGATCCAGACTGGCACCATGGTCCACCCTAAAATGGCAAATCCAAGGTCCTAGTCTGGTCAAATAAGACCAGCCCTGGTCAAAACTGGAAAACTGCAAATATAGAACATATTGTCACTTATAAAATTTATTAAAAAAAATATACTGACTTTAAACTTTATTTTCTACATGAGATTCACGTCACAATATCCTAATATATATGCACCAACTTAAAAATAATTTTCTTTGTGAATAGAATGTCAAAAAAGTATTAAAAATATCCAAAAATATAGAAAAATCTATAAAAGTAATTAATTTTAAGCTTGCTAACACACATATTTAATTATTTTAGTGCAAATACACATGAAAAATCAAGGATATTAATGTAGTAATTAGTGTGTTATCAATTAGGTGAGCTGATAAATGTTATTGGGCCTTTAAAGTTATCTATTAGACTGATAAATGGGCCTAAAGAATATTGGATGTTGGTTGATATAATCTGAATTTACAGGCTTTCATGTAATTTTATCAAGTATTAGAGCTTTCTCTCAAGGACTTTTATGAAAATTGCTTTGAGGGTATAAAAATTGGGTGCCACCCTTGTTGGATACTTATGTGTATCATTCTTGAGGGCCCTCTCCTTACTTCTCTTGGTCTTTGAGAGTGTTATTCTTGGTGAGATGAAATGGTGAGGAAATCCTCGCAATTTTGTAGAGACACAGTTTGAGAGAATGGAGATCACATTGTGAGGTCAGGCATCTAAATCACATTAAGATATTCAAGAAACCAATACATCATGGATTTTCAAATTATAACTATGATTTTGGTTTTAAGATCTGTCTTCAGTTTGGTATTTATGTTTCTCTATCAAGTTCATATCTAGTTTATGGAGTCCATGATTCTTAGAATTGATGGCACCTGGTGACTATGATAATGACATGGAAGTTAAAAAGGGGTTTGACGATTTTGATTGTGTCTAGTTTGTAATTATAACTGGTCACTCTTGGAAAATTATGTTGAAAATTAAAAATATTGTTTATGTCCTTCGATTTAAGAAGCACACAATAAAATATATTTACCTACTGCAAGTAGAGTGTCCTATTTTTTGGAAGTACTTTATAATCCATAGGTACATAGCTACAGTTTTACAAATGACCTTTTCAAAGAAATCCTAAATATATGGAATAGAAGCCTTATAATAATTGTATCAGAACTTCACTAATGTTCAACCAAAACATTACATGCATATTTATAGTGCATAGGTACACCTTTTGAAAGGAATGTTTAAATGGAATCCTAAAGGGATGGAATAGAAACCTCATGAAATGCATCAGATGTCACAAAAACATCTGTGCAGGAATTATTTAGAAGGGATGACTTCTAATTGAAAAGAAAAATAAGGCGGCAATCAACTATATCTGAGTTCTCCTACCTCCACTTCCACAATTTTTTCTGATGTAAGTGTAAAAACTATTATTAGGGATAGTGCTATAAAGAAAGATGGGTTGAATTGCATTTTCAGGAGAAGATTTAGGCCCAAAAAACTTTATTATTTCTAGGACTGAAGTTGGATGCTTATCTTAAAGAAAACCTAAAAGATTAACAGAGTCTTTGTGCTGTTTTGGTGAGTTCATAAAAACTCCACCACATAAGGTTTGTGCTGTTTTGGATGCTTATCTTAAAGAAAACTTAAAAGATTAATGGAGTCTTTGTGCTGTTTTGGTGAGTTCGTAAAAGCTCCGCCATGTAAGATGTAGACCCAAAAAACTTCATTATTTCTAGGACTGAAGTTGGATGCTTATCTTAAAGAAAACACATAAGATTAACGGAGTTTTTGTGCTGTTTTGATGAACTCAAATATTGGGGTTTTCAATTTCCATTTTTATTTCAGTAAAGCAGTAAATCATTATAAACGTTAAATCCAAAAAATTTGGCAATTTAATGATGTCCAAGGGTCATTTCCAGAGAGAGAGATTATTAGGGATTCAACGAGAATATATATTCTACATAATAAGAAAACCACAGTATCAGAAGGATGATAATTAAGGAAAAATATACACGTGATAATTAAAGTAAAGGTAGGTTATGATAATGGGAGAACCCTCCAATTCTCTTTCCCTGTGTAACTTCAATCCATGACGAAAAGCAAGAAAAATGATAGATCTCGAAATCACTTTGTCTCTCACAGAATACTTAAGTAGGACTCATTCTAGGACTTTTTTTACATAAATAGAGGGGGGTAAAGATACAATAAAAATTCAGACCATAAGGCATTTTAGATTGCTAGATATCACAATTTATAGTTGAGTCATTTTTAGTTGGCTGATTTTCTCTCTCTTCTGTGATCCCTGTGGCATACTATCCTTTATGGATGCATAGAGGATAAAGAGATAATCTATAATAAAAAAAATCAGCCCAAAAGCCATTATAGATTAATAGATATCATAGTTAGTAGTTGAATCATTTTCAACCATCTGAGTTTCTCTCTATTATTTGATTTGTTAGCAGACCATACGTGGGCTGCACCAATCATAATTTCCATTTCATAAATCATAATTTCATAATTTCATAAAATTAAAAAAAATACTAAATAAGTTCATAAAATTATTTTAATTCATAAAGTATTGTACAGTTAGTACAAAGTTAAAAGTTTTTTTTCGCAAATTTAATGTTAGAAAATTCTATAAAATATATTGTGACTTAGATAATTAATTTATTTATGAATTTAATGTCAAAAATTCTAGATATATATATATATATATCCCGACTTATTAAGTTATTTTATCATCAATGTAATGTCAAAAAAATCTATAAAATATAGAAATCTAGAAAAATCAGAATGTCATTCTAAAAATTGATGTTATCATTTTAAGTTCAATAAAATTTTGGGCACCTTCCTGGGATTTTTTGAAATCGTATTTTTTAGTGTGGAATACATGTTTTTAGAATCTTTTGACATAAAATATTGGGGATAATTTTTTAAAGGCATAAGATACTATCTTATATTTTTCAGAATTATAATGTATTTTCCAAGAAGTCCTTAGTCATTTCAAGTCTTATTGTCTGAACTGGCATGTCTAGCCAATCGATACCATTGGATGGCTACCCATCATCTCTTTCCATAATAATAATTGATAAACTCAAATTTAGGGTAAAAAATTATGTCGTCATGAAATTGAGTTCAATAAATAATATTTATAAACATTTATTCCTAAAATAATTTAATTACTTAGTAAGGAGTAAGGGTCGTGTCCACAAGGGATGGATCTTTGGGAAATAGCACTTTTTAAGGGTGAATTCTAGAGGGAGAGAAGGATTATGCAGAGCGTGGGAGTTATTGAATGGGCAAAGATAGTAATAACAATAGATGTAGTAGTAATTTGAGAAGATGGGATGAGTATCATACTTGGAATGGATCATTATCAAGTGAGAAGGACTAGAGCTTATGGTGAAGTGAGACGTGAATGGCAGCCGTGGGACTAGATGATAGTTAAAGATAAGACACAGTTGATTAGTGTTCAATTATTTGGGGTGTACTTCTTTAGGGTTTAATGTAATATAGGAGAGTGCGAAGATGAGAAGGGACGAAGATGATGGTCTAAGATGTGGTGATGAAGGTAGTGAAAATAAGGAAGAATTAGGATTGAAAAGGGAGAGATAGTGATGTATGTTTTCTTAAACGAAAGGAGGGGGTATGTGATGAGATCGTAACGGTGGTGGTGGTATGTGAGGTAGAAGGAAGGTGGTGATAGGTTGGGGTGATGATGGGTGAGGATGGATGTTGATGACAGATGGAAGTGCTAAATGATCTACCTAAATGTGTTGAAAATGAATCAATGTTAGGCAAGAGAGTAACCTTAGATTCGTAAGTTCTGCCAGGATCAAGGTATCTTCCTGATGTAGATCAGCCTTGCCACTTCTCTGTTAACCCTCTCCAATCACTAAAGACACCAAACACAACCTTGATGGACCTTCAAAACTTCACCTTGTTTCAATCTGCCTCTCTAGGAGGGAGTGAAATAAAGATACTTTTTACAAAAAGATTGGGAGCTCAATTTATAGATCCACATATGGATACATAAAGGATATAAAGACAAAGGCACCCTAAAAATTTCAGCTCAATTGGAATTCTAGATCATCAAATATCAAGCTTGAAAGACGAACAATTTATATTCATTGATTTAATCAAAATATTTCTCTCTCCTCATTCACGTCAGCATCTTCATGTTCTTCTGTTAGGTTATTGCCTCATCACGGCATTCAATGCAATGATTGGATCAGATTTTTCCTCATCATCAATGATCAACGGCTCACATCGTGCAATGTGTTGCCCTGGAAAAAGACAAAATTAATAGTTAATGGTTTAATATTAAAATATATTATTTAATAAGTATGTCACAGCTGACGCAGCGGCACATCACCGTGTGCCATGTCAGCACGTTCCCCTTTCATTGTTAAATAAACAATGACCATTATAACATCCCTATGTGTGATGAGATAATGACATTTTTTGCAATGATTGGTGACAATTATTCATAATAAACATTTTTAATTGCTTAATCTGGCCATGTTACATGTTTATTTGCATTAAATTGATTATACATGCATGTTATTCGGCATACAATGATTAAACTTATTTTAAGAATGATATTTTGAATTTTTAATGCATTATAATGTATTTTAAAGATATTTTTAACAATAAATTATGAAATAAAATAATATTATTAGTCATAAGATGAATTTTCCTGATTTTTTTTGGCATTAAATTTGAAAATATGATTTCTCTAATGCAAAATACATATTTATTTATAATTTTTGGGCCTTTATTAAAATTAAAAGTTTTTTAAAAATTTTTTCCCAACGACACGTGTAGTCATTCAATTTGTCAAATTGTGACCAAGCATGGTTAAGATTAATGATTGGTGACAGCAAATCATTAACATGAACAGTTATGGAATCATTAACTGGTTAATAAATGCCTGCCATGTGTACATGTGCGCTTCACGCTTCCACGTGGCACCATGTGTCTCGTGACACTTGGGCACATCCACATTAAATATATACTCTTACTAGTGCGCTTATCTACATCTTATCTTATATTTCTGTAACAATTCTTCTATCTCTTTTATTCTTCTTCTTTTATTCTTATTAAAATAATTACCCTTATTAAGTAACCCTTTACTTCTCACATCTAATTTCCTTAGATCCTTTTTCTTCACTACCTTTATTAATATCATCCTTAACTAATAATATCTAATATTTTACTTCTTTATTATACCTAGTATCAGGTATTATATATATACTAGATATAATAAAGAAGTAAAATATTAGATATTAGAGTTAAGGATGATATTAATAAAGGTAGTGAAGAAAAAGGATCCAAGGAAATTAGATGTGAGAAGTAAAGGGTTACTTAATAAGGGTAATTAATTTAATAATAATAAAAGAGAGAGAAGAATTGTTACAGAAATATAAGATACGGTGTAGATAAGCGCACTAGTAAGAGTATATATTTAATGTAAGGTCACCTATAGCTGAAAAAAATGGGCTTATATAGGTATAGTAGTATATATATATTATAGTCAATTTTATGGATGTTAAAGGGGTAGTCTAGTCAAACACCTTGGGGTGCCCAACCAAATGCCCAAAAGGGGCCAAAATCAAGATGTATTTTTTTATATATTGTTTTGAATGAAAATAGTAAGAAATAAAGTATATTTTATCGACACCCCAGAGGTGTTCGACAGAATGCCTCGAAGAGGCTGAGAAAGGAGGAAGTAAATATGTATATGTTTATTTTTATACTTTTATAAGGTTAATAAAAATAAACTTGTATGAATTGAATAAGATTTCTCAAACATACGATGTGTTTGATGGAATGCCAAAACGAAATGGCGATACCAAATTTCCAAGAAAACTTGATCAATCTCTAATCGTGAATAAAATCAAGCATCCAGAGTATATCAACACAAATAAATACACCAAAGAAAGTCATAAAATAACCTGAACCACCCTGATTTGATGAGAAAGGTTGGCGGCACCGAGCGCTGCCGTCTAGCTTCGGTGTGTGGTCTCCCTTACTCCCCTCCTTCATCCTAGTGTGAATTTAGGCTTCTCCAGACCTCCTTTGGTGTCGTCTGGAGCTCCAAGAATGATCGGAGGGGTGTCAAGCCCCTCCTGCTCTCGCCGCCGTCGGATGGGATCGCCACCGCTGCTTAGAGGGATGAACGAAAGATGATCTGAAATGAGGCTCCAATTCTCCCTTTAAGGAGTCGAGAGGGATTCTCCCGACCCCTTGATAACATGATAAATGAACATATATTTTCATACATTTTAGATTTTTTTAGTATTATTAATTTATAATTTATCATGTTATTATTTGAATTAACCAAATATTTATGCATTAGCTAGAAATTCCAACTTTTGCACATTATGATTATTTTTCGCTAACTTCATTGACTTCTATGAAGTCAATCAGTTTGATTACTGATGAGTCTTTTATAGTTCCAAATGTGCAGAAATTTACAGGAATTAGAAGATACAATTCTTAGGAAATTGGAGGATTTTTGGGAGCTTAGTGATTATCAAAATGGGCTGCAAATGATGAAACGGTGTTGTGGGCTTTTAAAGGAGATATCAGAGGGGCTTGGGCCATGACCTGACCTAACTATTGGGCCTTTACTTTTCTTGCCATTTTGCCTCTTTTTCTCTATTGGTAGAGAGCTTTGCCAAAAGGGGTATTTTAGTAATTCTCCCAATGTATAAATTGAATTTTTCTCCCTCATTTTCCCTCATTTTGGAAGTGCTCTAGCAAGTGGCTGGCCAGCAGGACAAGGCATTTTTCAGAATCCAGGTTGTTCAACCTGCTTAATGTCAATTTATTGAAGTTTTCTCTTAATGTCGTATCTTGTTTGCATTGAAAAACGCCTGATCCTTGCAAAATATAAGGATCCATACTTAAGAGGAAGCATTGAGGGCTCAGTAGACTTGCATTGAGGCTTTAAAATTTTAGATTTCTACTTTCTCCATCATTTCCCATCCATTTACCCTTAAAATCCATCACTTTCCCACTCTAAACACTCATTTTCTCTACTTTCTCTCTCTAAAATAGGTTTTTCTCTAACTATACCTTCATCTCTATCCCTAGTTACTCCCCTAAAAATTTCATAAATTTTTTTCTTCATTTGCACATTTAAATTCTATCTCAAACTCCTTATATACTCTCTCTTCATTTTCTCTCTCTATATCCTCATTTTGGCCCTTTCTCTCCCTATAATCTGTTATTTATCTCTCTAGACCTTCTTCCATATCCAAAGTTCACCACCTCAAAAATCTCCTTCATCTACACCTTCAAATTCCCTCTCAAACTCTCTCTACAGTATCTCTTCATTTTCTCTCTCTATCCTAACATTTTGACATTTTATCTCTCTAAAAATGTTTATTTCTCCCTCTAAACTATCTCCCTATCTCTCTCTAGATCCTCAAGCATTCCCTACTTCGAATCCCAAAAAAATCACATTAAAATATCATTTGTATCCTTTCAAAACTCAAATTTCTGTCCTCTAGCCGCCATTGTGCGGTGAAGTGCAGTGCCATGCGGTGCCCGTGTGGCAGGGACAGCCCTCTGCCCGCCGGTCTGCGTGCAGCCAGGGCACACGACCGCAGGGCACAGGGTAACCCTGTGTAGGACTTAGACAAATCGGCTAAGTCCTGAGCATTGGGTTAAGCCCAATAAGGCTTAAGCCCATTTGGCTAAGTCTTTACTTGGCCAAATTGGGGTAACCTTAGTGGGCTGACCCACTAAGGCCAGCCCTATACGAGCCACACCGGACCCGCCAGCCCATCTGGCCTGTCGCCGTCGCCGCTCCGCTACTGCTGCTGCGGCCGTCTCTCCGGTGATCGCCGCTGTAGGTAAATACCATATTTTTAGTATTTATAAATTATTAAAAAATAAAAAAAATCAGAAAAGTTATTTTCTGCATTTATAAATCTGGAAAAAATTAGAAAAAACCCCAAAAATTCATATAATCAATTTACAGTCATTTTAACACCTAAAAAATTCTAAAAAATCTCTAACTCTCATTTTTTATATTTATAGTTGTTTTTGGTGCAAATTTAAATATGGAAATTTCTAAAAATATTTATTTCTTATTTATTTCGTTAAGATAAAATAGAAAATTTAGTGTAAAAATATTATTTTGCGTTTTTATTTTTGTTTTGGCTTCAACTTAAATCATAGGGAATTATGAAAATTATCTAAAATCTATTAAAATCCCAAAATCCCAAAATCTTCACCTCAAGCTTGAGAAAAAAATTCTGAAATTTAATTTGTGCCTCTATGTGGATCGACCTCTTACTTTTCCTATATTAAGTATAGAGTATTTAAGTGGAAAAACTTCATAAATATTGTTGTTTAAGTCTGAATCAAAATGACGACATAACTCCTAAATTTGGACTTATCACCCCTCAAGGGTTGAGGCTTGATCCAACGAGCCATGTCAGCCTGCCCTTTCAGCCGCCACATCAACAATCCCGTCACCAATCCTTATCCTGATTCCTCTATCGAGGGGTCCCATGATCTTTGTCACTCCCGAAAACCAATACGAAGGCATGAAAAAGAAATAAAACAAGTTAAATAAAACAAGGCAGATCTCATCAATTGATCTTCTTTTAGAAGATCAGATGGATGAGATCATATCCGTTTTTTAAAAATAGCCTGAAATGACACCTGATCCGGCCCAGATCGGCTCCCAGCCCGGTCATGGTTTGTTTTTAAATATCATAAGATCGTGGCCCGTTGGGCCGAGATCAATCGTGTTGCTTCTCGTCCCGGCCCGACATGGAGCTGAACGGAAGAATGGGATATAATCCCATATGGGAAAGTTTTATAATCTATTACTCTATAAAAATTTTGCAATCTACTATGAATTGAAAATAAATGACTTCCCTCTATTGTGTGCGCGAACTTCTCCTTCGCCTCTCTGGGCCTGCTGTTGGGCCACCTAGGGTCTATTTGTGTGAGTGGTCAGTGGGCCAGTAGTTGGGCTAGTGATTCGGCGGTGATCGCTGGCTTGAGAGCTGTGCGTTTGCTGGCTGGCAACTGGCTTGAGTGCCACCGGCTCTTCCCCCTTCAGCTGGCCACTAATACAATTTTTTATTTTTTACTTTTTATATGTATATACTTTGTTCCTTTATCTCTCCCTCCTTCTATTTACTTCTTCAAATTTGACTTCTTCCCTGCAAAAATATAGACTGACATACTAGATAAATCATTAATGTCATAATAATTAAATATCTTTTGAACTAATTTTTACTAAGAAATTCTTGGACTTGTAAAACATGTAAAAATGGCATTAAAAATGCATTTTTTTATCACTCTCTATTTAGTGCATGAGATGCAAATTCATGTAAAGTTGAGGATAATACACATGAAATGATCCCAAAATAACCTTAAAATGTGTATGATTGCATGCCACATTTTGGGTCTACATTGCACCTCAACACATTCATTCAAACACATTATACTCATCATCACTATCCACCATCATCCATAATCCATCCCCATCTATCGTCATCAACCATCCTCCTCATGTATCACCTATTCCATCATGATTGCATCGCATATTCACCTCTCAATTTATTTAAGAAAACCTAAACTATTATCTTCATCTCATTCATCACTTAACTCCTATTCCCACCACCTTCATCATCATGTCGTCTTTATCTTGTCTCACCTTCAAACCCTTCCTGTATTTTATTAGACCCAAAATTATTACATACACAATTATTAAACCCAAAATCAGTTATCATTATTACTATTATTATTTCCCATTAGTTCTCATCTCCTCTTAATGTCACTTCTTCACATTTTCCTTCATCCTATCCTTTAATTTTCACTTGCTTCATTTGCAATCACCTACCTACCTCGTGTGTAATTCTCATCTTATTCTTAAAAAATAGGCGTTATCCCTATCTCTAATCACTACCTTCATTTTCCCACTACCTCTTACACTCTACATATCCCTTCTCATCATTATAAATTCACCCCAGAGAGAAAACTACATCTCTAACATGCGTTCCCGATGGAGACAACTGTTGCTCCTCTCAAACTAATCAAATGATTTTATGAATAAAGGTTTATAATTTTTATTGATTAAAATAAAATCCACAATGATGTAATTTCACTCTATTTATGATTTTATCAATACTAAGTGGGTGTTTTTCATAAAATTCCCCAAAGTATATCTTCTGATGTCCAAAAGACCGTTTGCGTGTGACCCTCTAGGCCATGTATTGGTCTAGTTAATGACTCCAGTGGCCTAATAACCTTTAGTGATCTTTCGATTTAATCAACTATATCACCAAAATGAATCAACTTCAGTGACCTTTCCAATGAATCTATGGATCAAGGCTCCAACTCATGGGGTGCCGAGCTACACAAAAGAGTGTGCATCGACTCACTCATAGAACATGAATGTCCTCGATTATCACGTACTTATAGTCCATCATATATTCGACGCTCCTAGGATGACTTAGGTTGTGGTTAACTGTCATACCTTAATTCATCTAAGTTAGTATGGATGGATTTGAAATCGTTAGAGAACTATTCTCGAATATTTCACTATCTTGGCCAAGGACTTTATCATATGATCTTCCTTGAGCTGTCTCCTCTTATACTAAGGGTGGAAAAATCCGTACTGAACACTCAATCATCTATGTGAAGTTCTTGATGCTCCTATACTTAGAATTTTCTGAATTCCATGATAATGATCTCATTGGTCATAGTCAAAGTACAATTGTCCATTGTTGGTATCTTGGGTGATCGGCAAGAGGCAAGGGAGTAGTGAAGAAGCTTGGGTAGTCACCTCTCTAGTTCAACCGTGTAGACCGTGTGCTCTCATGCAAAAATTATGAAGGCGCCTCCGAGGCCTATCCACAAACCAAGGAGTCTATCCGCGTCCCAAGTAGCACATCTATATGTGCTCTTTCGAAACACTTAACTCCTAGGATCACAACGTTGGCGGCTTTTACATTTAGACCTATCCTGAAAGTTTTAAGGATCTCTGCTTTCTGCTTAATACATAGCTCATCAATGCCGTACTTCAACACATAGGACTCGGGCAGAATAGGCGTACAAGAAGCGAGGCATACAGGCGCCCCTGCTAAAATCCCATAAGAAAGAACGCGTGGTTGGCGGCTTCTTCTTGAGCAGTTGTGGCCAGAGTAAACTGAGTGAAAATAGAAAATTTTAAATGATTGGGAAAGGATTACAGGTGAAAAATGTCTGGCTAGTGCGCGTATAATACAGCAGAGCCAAATAAAACTGTGCATAGAACAAAGTGGCTGCCGAAGGCTGTTCATATGGGTGTCCTGGGTACTATCAATGTCTAAAAAGTGACCCAAGGGAAGAGCCTACTATTTGTTCTTGCTCTGCTACCCTTCCTGTGGCCATGTTGAAGATATGAGTGGCAAAAAACGTCTATCAAGCAATTCCTGGTTTTGGAACTGGTGCCATCAGCACGTCCCACATGCAAAGTGAGTTTGACCTGGAAGTTATTCATTCCAAGAGTGGAGGAAAGGGGAAACCGATCGACGAATTCTGAAAATCTTCAAAAACTTAATCCTCCAAGCCCTCCATGCTCTTGAGCGATGTATCAACACTTGTGGCTACCAATTTAGTTTACCTACTAGTCTATACGCGTGAATGTCCATGTGTTGTCTATCTCTCCATCTTTGTTGCTTGGTTTCTCTGCCTCAAGGACTGGACTGACCCGCCAGTCTTATCTATTGCTCGACTAAAGCAAATATCAGCTAGCCCTTAGTTTGTACATCCCATGCCATCCCTTTTTCCGTCCAAGTCTTTTTTTGTTGAGGTTGCCCCCAACCACCCTACTCTTCTTGGATCGCAGGATGTGCATTTCACCGTTTTAAATGACGTGAGTAGTCTTGTTCTTGGTTTTCCGCATATCTTACCATTTATTTTTGGGTCAATAGCACGAAATATCCCAAATTTTTTCAAAAATCTGAGATATAACCTAAACTTTTTTTTTGGCACGGTATATCCCAAACTCTCTAAGTCGATGCTGACATATCTCGGTGATGACGTGGAACCCATTGTGGCTGGTGGATTTCCGGCCAGATTTTGACTTGGCAGAATCCACCTGGCAGCCACGATGGATTCCACGTCATAACGGGGATTCCACCTGCCAGGTGTTTTCGATAAGAGAGAGAGGCATTCTAGAGAGAGAGAAGGAGAGAGAGAGAGAGGCATTCTAGAGAGAGAAATAAAGGCATTCTAGAGAGAGAGGCATTCTAGAGAGAGAAATAAAGGCATTCTAGAGAGAGAAAGGGAGAGAGAGGCATTCTAGAGAGAGAAAGAAAGGTGTTCTAGAGAGAGATAAAGGGAGAGAGAGGCATTGTAGAAAGAGAGAGAAGAGAATAAGGGAACAAGCAGGGAAATGAGAGAAAACTCACAGAATCGGACATGAAAGCGCGGTCGGGGTCATCAACGATGGGTGAGAGCGTGCCGTCGTAGTCAAGGAACAAGGCACTCTCTCCCTTTCTCTCTCTCTCTAGAATGCCTCTCTCTCTCTCTAGAATGCCTCTCTTTCTCTCTAGAATGCCTCTCTCTCTAGAATACCTTTCTTCCTCTCTCTAGAATGCCTCTCTCTCCTTCTCTCTCTCTCTAGAATGCCTCTCTCTCTCTCTCTTATCGAAAAACACCTGGCAGGTGGAGTCCCTATTATGACGTGGAATCCATCGTGGCTTCCAGGTGGATTCCGCCAGGTCAAAATCTGGCCGAAAATCCACCTGGCAGCCACAATGGATTCCACATCATCACCGAGATATGTCGACGTCGACTTAGAGAGTTTGTGATATACCGTGCCAAAAAAAAAGTTTAGGTTATATCTCAGATTTTTGAAAAAATTTGGGATATTTAGTGCTATTAACCCTTTGTTTTTGTGCTGTACCCATAGAAGTTTTGTTCTTTTCCTTTCCTTCCTCTAGCTTCTAAGTGTTTTAGGATATATTTTTAGCTCGTGCGCTGATGGATTGATGCCTCTTGACCTCCCTAACATGGCTCTTGGATTTAAAATTGAGAATGAAACAAATCAACTGATTCCCTTCTCAGCTTTGTTGGAGTTTAATCTTGACTAAGTTATTTTAGGGGTTTTAGTTTGACTATTTCAAGGAATAAAACATGTCGACAGGGATAACTGGTTTATAGGAAGATGTGGAGGCAGAAGCTTATTTTAAGGAGCTAAAGACTGGTGTCTTTGAAGACCAAGCACATGGACAGGTGTGTGGTCAGTGTTTGTTTAAATCCATAGGCAGTTATGGGGGAGTGCCTATAAATATGTGGGTGTTTTCATTGTTGTAGTATGTTGTGTGCATCAAGGTTCCTTTCTCTCTCAAGTGTTCTTGCATCTTGTTTCTCTGTGTGAGATCAAGAGAGTGAGGGCTTAAAACAATTTTCTCTGTGCGAGATCATGAGAGTGAGTGCTTGTCCTTCCCTTCTCTGTGTGAGTTGTTGAAGTGAGAGAGCCAGGTTCCAACAAGCTTATCTGCCATTTGGAAAATAGTGCCTACCACCTTTTGAACCTGAAGACTGTAGACCCTTTTGGGATGCATGG